>NW_005369920.1:155558-167274 GCF_000412655.1 Myotis brandtii | reverse complement strand
CCTGATGGAAGCCCTGTGTGTTTATGCACCCTGGGGGTGCAGAGGTCCTGTCCTAGGCAGAGGCCTATGGCGAAATTTTTGACTCTGAGAAGCAGCCTACGGGCTGGAAGGCGGCTCCTCTGACCTCAGTGCTGGAGAAGACCATTAAGCAGAAAACTAAAGAAACCGATTTTACATCATTTCCCAGGTGGAGAACAGTTGGCATGTAAGCCCCTGACCAGTGCCCAGCCTCTCCTCTGTCAGTCTATCTCACTCTTAGGTACCATGTTCTTTGTTCTGTCTTAACTGCAACTCATTTTTAAACTAGATTGCTTTTAAAAGAAGACTAAATAAAGTTTCCCTTAAGTTATTTAGGTGGTGCTGGGGCTGCTGGGGCTGCTGGGGGCCTGATAGAAGACACAAACACGCAACGGGGGGCCTGTACCCAGCAGCCCCAAGGCCCGCCACCTTGGTGCTGGGGCTGCTGGGGGTATCAGAGACACAAACCCGCAGGCCCGGCACCCAGCAGACCCAAGGCCTTCGTGGCAGCACTAAGGAGCAGTAAGCCAAGCGGTAGGAAGCAGCAAGCAGGTGGGCAGTAACAAGGGAGGGGTCCCGGATTGCAAGAGGGCACATGCTGGGCTAAGGGCCCCCCCACCCATCCCCAGTGCACGAATTTCGTGCACCGGGCCTCTAGTAACATTAATAAAATTCATGATCTGAGATTATTGTAGCTAGCACTTAGATATCTAGTATTCATCTGATAATATAATATACTAGTGGCCCAGTGCACAAAATTTTTGCACTGGGGTGTGTCCCTCAGCCCAACCTGCGCCCTCTCCAATCTGGGACCCCTCAGGGGTTGTCCGACTGTCAGTTTAGGCTTGATCCCAGAGGAGTGGGCCTAAGCCATCAGTCAGACATCCTTAGCACTGCTGCGGAGGCAGGAGAGGCTCCTGTCACCACTGCTACGCTCGCCAGCCATGAGCCTGGCTCAGGGCTTCTGGTTGAGGGGCACTCCCCCTGTGGGAGTGTAGTGACCACCAGGGGGCAGCTCCTGCATTGAGCGTTTGCCCCCTGGTGGTCAGTGCACATTATAGCAACCGCACTGTTTGGTCAGTTTGCATATTAGCCTTTTATTATATAGGATAGATGACTCACGGCTTGTTTTGTGATATACTACTAGTTCTACATCATGATGTTATTAATTTATTCATTTTTTCAGGAAATGCATCCAGAATCTGATTTCTTCTTACCACCTTCATTGCCACCATTTTAATCTAAGTCATCTCACCTGCCACCTGGATTATTGCAATTGCCTTTCATCCATCTCCCTGATTCTACTCTGAACTTCTGGTGTATCTTCTCAACAGAGCAGCCAGAGTGATCTTATTAAAATATATGTCAAGCCCTGGCCAGTGTGGCTCAGTTCTTGAGCATTGACCCAGGCACCAAAATGTTGCCAGTTTGATTCCTGGTCAGGGCACATGCCCTGGTTTTGGGTTTGATCTGCAATAGGGGGCATGCAGGAGGCAGCAGATTGATGTTTTGCTCTCACATTGATCTTTCTCTCTCTCTTTCCTTATCTCCCTACCTCTTAAATAAATAAATAAATAAATAAATAAATAAAGTCAGATTATGTCATTCATCTGTCTAAACTTGCTCCATTTTTCTCATGGTATATCCAACAACAAAGACAACAAAATCTCATTTATCTGTCATTCTACTACCTATTTTTCCCTCATATCTTACTACCTAAATTTCTTCTTTCCTTTCTTCACTACAGTCATCCTGACCTCCTTGCAGTAGTTCCAACCTGCTAGACACACCTCAGCTTCGGAGTTTCTGCCATTTCATCCTCAACCTGGAGCACTCTTCTCCATGTTATCTATATAGTTCATACCCTCATCTCATTTAAGTATTTATTAAAATGACACCTTTTCGGTGAAGATTCCTTGATCACTATATTTAAGATTGCAGTCTACCTCAAGCAATTCCAATGCCTCGTATTCTCTTCTATGTATTGTCTACACCACTTAGCACCTTAGGTCACTTTTTATGTTTATTGTCCATTTCCCATCCACTAGTTTTGAAACTCTGCTGTTGTGCCACTGGTGCTTATAATGGTATTTGGTACTTGTTACATTTTTAATTAAATAAATTAATGAAATAATATTTATTATTTACCAGCTATTGACCAATGACTAACATTCTCTCTCTCTCTCTCTCTCTCTCTCTCTCTCTCTCTCTCTCATTTTTTAACCCTAAGTAGTGCTATGAATTGAGAGTATAAATTTAATTGTGTACTAACATAATAATTGCAGGTGTAGTATTTAAAACTGTCATAAACATGGTAGCTGTTTTACAGGTATAAAAACTTCTATGACCTGTTTTCTGGGAATCTAGATATGTAAAATATTATACAGAAAACAAACCTATAATGGTACATGACAGGCTTGAAGATTGAGTAGGGGACAATCATAATTTTCTGAAGTTGATGCCATAAAGGATACATTTGTCTATCAAACATTTGGCCCTACAAATAGAAAATACTCAGCCTGATGACCCATGCACAGGATTCTAAAACATATTGTTGCTGCTTTTCCTATAAAAAGAAATAATTTCTACCTCTAACAGTGTATAATTTCCAATGCATCTTTAATGTTCATGGATCTTATCTTTCTTTTTACTTGTTATCACTTATTTTGTAGGTTAGAATGATACTCCAGTTGATTTTTCTCCCTTTCATTTTGTACTTAAAGCAATTTCTCTATATATTTGTTCATTATTTGTATTTTCTCCTATTTGCAATTATAAGAGAATTAATTAGCATTGTGGAATATCTTGCCTAATATAAACAAAGCCTGAGGTCACTTCTTCTAAGTTCCCATGTATCCTAAGAAACTTTGCCTAAAAATCATGTCAGTAGTACAGACATACCAAAATCAAATTTCTCTTTTTTTCTATTTTCCTTTTTAATGATGGAATTTACAGCATTTCTTGCACATTTACAATGTGCATTGCAAGTTAAGCTTCCTTTACCTAGATAAGGGTCATTAGCAAACCCCTTAGGACACTGCAAGCATCACTTCTGCAGTACTTCTACCCTCTGCTGATATGAAAAGCAATATTCATATAAGGATTTTAAAACTGTATGCCTCTGGCCTCGAAGATCAATAATCATTGGGTAATTAATGCTGAGCAGTATATCAAATCACCTCTTCCAAAGGTGTGAACAGTAATAAAATAATGCTAGGATGAACCAGATTGCCGGTAATTAATGCCAAACTATTTTTAAACTACAAGGAAATCTTTGCTATAGTAATTAAAATAAAAAACCCAATTATTTCAGACTAAATCATTTAGATTTTTTCCAAGGTGGCAAAGTTTTAAGTAAAACTCTATTGAAATACCTCTTTATTTTGAATACCCATTTTTCATTAGTCTTTATGTAATTAACATTCAAATGATCCTCTTGTGCTAACTTTATCAATGGTTACACATAGGTAAGACCTAGCTAGAGAGAAGGTATTTGCCTTTCCAGCCACCATTGCTGAACTTGTATTAGAACCTCAATCTGCTGAGGCTGAGGACATTTTGTTAGCCATCACCTTTTAATGCAAGGCAGAAAATGGTCAGGGACACATGAGTGGTGTGTGTGTGTGTGTGTGTGTGTGTGTGTGTGTGTGTGTGTGTGTATCAGCTTGCCTTTGCTTAACTGGTTTGTTTTAGCTCCTTGAGGCCACAGCTTTGCCATTTTCACCTCCGCCCATCCTGCCATCACTCAGGAAGTGTAGATTGTGAATAAATAATAACATGCCCATGAAACTAAATTCCATTTCACAAACTTAGAGTTTGCCTCCATTTTTCCTTTGAAGTAAAGTTGTATGTTGTCCCTGCCTCCATCTTTAACAGGCATATGGTAACACACAGCATAGTTGCCACTGCCAGTT
This sequence comes from Myotis brandtii, assembly GCF_000412655.1. Classification (NCBI taxonomy): domain Eukaryota; kingdom Metazoa; phylum Chordata; class Mammalia; order Chiroptera; family Vespertilionidae; genus Myotis; species Myotis brandtii. The sequence continues at coordinate 163,342 of NW_005369920.1, read as the reverse complement.
ATATGCCTGACTCATTTTTCTGCTCCCCTGACATAATCATATATTATTAAGAAGTTCAGTCTCATTTCCTCATGTCTACCCATGTATAGACTCCAAGTCTTCCACCAACTAGAATCAGAACTTTCTCTTCTGGTGTTACCCCATGACATGGTTACTACCCACACTTGCTTATACCATGCTTCTCCCTTCCCCTAAAACAATTCTTAATAAAATAATATTTCCCTTCTAAGTCTCTGTGCCTTCCAAGATACTAATACATAATAATAGTAACTGAGTGTGCTAATAAAAGGTACCCAGAAAATGCATATTTTGGCAAAAGCTTTTGAGAATATGACAATGTTTATCATACTGCACACCCTCTTGTTTCATTCAAAGGACTAAGTCTACTATAGATACTCCTAGGTCGTGCAGGTCAGCAAGGGCAGCATCAGTAAAGAATGCCATGGGGAGATGAGATGGGTAGGAGGGTCTTTGCAGTTGTCTGAAAATATATCTAGGTACAGTACAGCTACTGCCTCTGCTGTAGAAAATTTCCTCATTTCATTTTACCGAGGATCAAAGTACCTAACACTAAGTGCATTTGTTTTCTAATCATGAAATGCAATAGCCCTCTATTGCCCTTCTGGTACTCTGGTTTAAGCCTGTATTTGTGAGGTAGTATAATATGCTGCATTAGTTAGCAATCTACTTAATGGCTTATTTTCACAGAAATAGGGATCTCTGTCTAGCCCAACTGGGAATAGGCTTGGGCAGCTCTCCAGGATATTCACTATTCAAAACAGGTGCTCAGTGCTTGGCTGTGCTCAACAGGGAGGATTAGAATGCCAGGAGAGGCTTTCCCAAATAATCCATTTCCCAATTATGTTTGGGTGCATGAGCCCCATCATAGACAACATAGCCTGGGAAAGAAGCATCCACCAGCAGAAACACACGGGAATTTTGTTGATATCCCCAAACTCCCAAAGCAAAAGGGGCTCTTTCAGGCTTGAAGGAATGAGACTGAATAAAGCAAAGAAATGCATGGTAGAGGGGAGTGAGGCTGGGAGAGTAATTGGATGTCAAAGAAAAAAGTCCTCATCCAAAATGATTTCTTGGGAACAGAAACATATTGTGCTCACTTCTTGTAGGAATGGTGCCCCATGACATGTAGCTACAGCATGGATTCTGTATATACAATACAATACACTTTCTTGAGAGTTGTTTCCATGCTGCAGAGGTAAAAGTAAAGTTGTTGCTGGGTGGTTGTTTATTTGGGGGGTGTCTGTGTGTGGGGGGTGTGAAAGAGAGAAAAAAAGAGAGACAGAGACAGACAGAGACACAGAGAGAGATAATATCAGGCTGATTTTTTTAAACTTTATTTTCTGAATCCTCAGAAAGTTTTTTTAAAAGTGGAACTAAATGCCTTTATTTTATATTGACAACTTAATCATTCTAGAAAAGAAGTAGAGAATTTGGATGATATATCCAACATCTATATATATAAAACCCTAATATGCAAATAGACCGAATGGCAGAACAAACGAACAACCTAACAACCATTCGCTATGACATGTGCTGACCACCAGGAGCATGCGCAGAACATGGCAGGCGTTGGCAGCAGGCGGCAGAGTGCTGAACTTGGCAGGTGTCAGCCGTGGTGGGATGGTGGAGCTGCTGAGCAGGGCGCCAGACCATGGTGGGGCACTGGTCTCTGTCATTGGGGCAAGGCTCTGGTGGTTACTGAAAATTCTTTGCTCCCATGTGCCGTGATCCCACCTGGCACTCACACCCACTGCCAGTGATGGCCCCACTCGCACCCACTGCTGGTGCTGGAGCCACTGCTCACACCCACTGCTGGCACCAGTGCACTTGCACCTGCTGCTGGCACCCGGTGTAGGTGCCCATTGTTTGGCACTGTCAGTGGGTATGAGCAGCAGCTGCTGGCCCTGATTGCCCCTGAGGGCTTCTCCACCTCCCCTTGTTCCTGAGGGGTGATCGGGGCAGCAGCCACCATTCACACCCGCTGCTGGCACCGGCCCCAATCACTCCCCGTCATCAGCAGGTGCGAGTGGCGCTGTCAGTGCATGGGAGTGGCGGAGGTGGGAGCAGGGTTGCTGGCAGACAGAGGACCTGGGGCCACAACAGGAGGGGCCGGGCAAGGGAGTGGAGGATGGGCCAAGACCCTCCCCTGTGCCCATGGCAGCCTGGCAGCCCACAGTTCCTTTCAAGGTACACAAATTTGTGCACTGGGCCCCTAGTATAAAATATATATTCAGAACTGAAAAAATAAGGAGATATGAAACCGTGGCTAAATGTGCCACTAATCTCCCATTACATTTATGATCTAGGGCCATATGGAGCAAAGCAAACTTTTAGACCTTTTAAATAGTTGAGGAATCTCAGGGGATGGGGGTGGTTAGGCATGTACTCATTAAATTTTTTAAAAAACAGGATGTAAAATTATGTAGTAATAATTAAAGATATATTACACCATGTATATGACAAGAGGCTGCAGAAATAAGGGGAATACAGAAAATTCTAACAGAGTTTGAGGTAAAATCCTTAGGTATATACCTTTTTTTCTTTTTCTCAAGTGTCCAAATTCTCTAATACACACTGAAAATATAGAAATACCAAATATAAAAGAGAGAAAAAAAAGTGAGGTAGTTGGCCTGAGCAAAAAAATGAAGAAAAATAAAAGGCATCCAGAGATTAGGTAAACAGGCAGTTTTTTAGTCTCCATGATCCCATAAAAGTTATTACAGAAATTCATGTGCTCAGTTTGCACCTGCACTTCCTTAAGAAGAAAAGCAGTGTATGGTGGAGGAGTGGGTCCTAATGCAAAGTTAAACTCCTTTCCTAACATCTAGATGATTTTAGAATTGCTCTTCCATATTATCTGAGAAAATTTGCGTAGTTTGACTTTATAATAAATGGCTGTTAGTTTAGTAATGAGTGTCAACAGTCTAACAACAGGGTTTTCTGGTGTACCATAATGTATACAGCAAATGGATCTACCCCTGACTTTGTTTAAAGGAAAGGTTAAAAGCCTAGTTTTTAAAACTAATTCTTACTTCAGGACCGCAGTCATTTTTATGAGGCCCAATGTTCTTCTTTTGTTTAGCTTTGGATCCTGTTGTGCCATAGATAAACACCTTATGTTTTTTTTTCTTTAAATGAAGAAAATAAATTTCTCATTTATTGAAATTTCCCTAACTCTTAAATTCTACATCCTTTTAATCTGAAGGAGAAAGAGGATCCCAGTTCCTGGAATCAGGGATGCAATTTCACTCAGAGGGCAAAGCTAAACTTTTATTCTTTCTCTCATTATGATTAGGGATAACTGAGCAGCAAGGTTGATCTCATATTGCAAACAGGACACAGCTGAAGATGATCAAATAGATTAAAAAGATCTAGCTGGTTTGGAAAATTAATAAAATTAGAGCTGCAAATTAAGTTTAGGAAGTAAATCAATCTTTTGATTGCTGGATTCAAGTTAAAGGGCATGAGAAAAACTTTATAATCTTCTCAGCATGGTTGGCTGATCTTAGTTTGGCATGCTGTCTGCAGCATAATGCCACACTTCCTTTTATTAAAATGTCAAATTCTATTTAGCTGAAAATTTTCTTAAACGCTGAAGAAGGTTTATACTGAACACACCTGACCAGTGCTTGGGTTTACATTAATTAAATAAAATTTTGTCAGATTGGATTACACTTCCTCTGAAAGTGTAGAAACATAGTTCACTTTTATATTCTCCTATATTTACCTGCATGACATTAAAACAAACATTCGTTCTGACTAGAACACTATTTAATGTTAAAACTCTAGATAAAAATATGGTGAGTTCGATAAAGCAGTGAACGCTGAGTAAATGAATAGAAAACATAATGTTATATTATGCCATGGCTCAGAGTCAAATTTTCAAAACATGCAACATTGTAGAATCAGTTGGTTTGTGTTTGATTGTTTATATTTATAAGATAAAACAATTCCAGAGAAGAACCACCAACCTTCTTGAAACAAAATCCAAATTTTAAGAAATGTGAGCCTTTGTTACCTTCAGATCTACATCTTAATCAGACATCAATATCTATACTAATGAAAGGGCAACATGCAAATTAACCATCACTCCGCAACAAAGATGTCAGTGCCCATAGCCACAAAGATGGTGGCACCAGCTGGAGCCAATGAACCTGCCAGAGCAGGCGGGATGCTTGGCTTCCTTCAGGCCGGACGCTTGGATTCCTTTGTCGCCCCAGCGATGAAGGAAGCCAAGCCTCCCGCAAGCCATGGCCAGGCACCAAGGGCCGGCCTCTGGGCAGTAGCCACAGAGTTGGCCAGAGTGGGGCAGGAGATGGCTCTGGCCTGGAGCGAAGGCAGGAGGTGGCGCCAGCCTGGAGGGAAGGCCCGGGTCCCGGGTGCCGGAAAGAAGCCAATGCCGGCAGCCAGGGGAAGGAAGGCTTATTCTTGCACAAAGCTTTGTGTATCAGGCCTTTAGTATTAAATAAGAGAAAATATACATCCCCTCAATCAGAAGTAGCAAAGACATGGGGAGCTGGTTCCCATTAATCTTATCCATCAGTTTTTCAAAACAAAAATTATGGACATCTAATCAATCTTTTAAAGTTAATCTAAGGCCCAACAGCCTTGGAGGGAAGGTAGGGGATGGTGGGAGTAAGGGGGAGAGATCAATGAAAGGACTTATATGCAAGCATATAGGCCTAACCAATGGACATGGACAAAGGGGGGGTGAGGGCATGAGCAGGGGGTAAGGGATAATGTGGGGAGAAGGACACATATGTAATATCTTAATCAATAAAAAATATATTTAAAAAATAAAGTTAATCTAAATCAGATTATATCTCTGAATTTTTAATAATTTTTTTTATAATTATGTATAAGTACTGGAATTATCAGGGATCAGCAACTATACCACTCATATATAGATTCACTGAAAAATAAACATAATTGTGATGTTATTATTCTTCTTTTATTTTGTAGTATATAGTAGATTTACATTTGTATTCACAGTATTTTTATTTTATTTGTAAAGAATTTTTATTGATGAGAGGGAGAGAGAGAGGTGGGGGGGCACTCATGTGAGAGCAAAACATGGATTGGCTGCCTCCTGTATGCCCCCACACTGGGATTGTGGCCTGACCAGGAACTGAAACAGCAACCCTTCAGTGCACAAGACAATGCCCAACCAACTGAGCCACATGGGTGGCCAGGGCATTCATAGTATTTTTAAATTCACTTTTATTTAACGATAGTTATTGGAGATATTCACAAATAACAGAATTCACCTTTTTAGGGTTCATAATTCAGTGAGTGTTAATATATTCACAGAGTTATGCAATGAGCACTAGTGTATAATTCAGTATATGTTCATTACCCCAAGAGAAAGCCTATACCAGTGGTTGGCAAACTGCAGCTCGCCAGCCACATGCGGCTCTTTGGCCCCCTGAGTGTGGCTCTTCCTAAGCCTTAGGAGTACCCTAATTAAGTTAATAACAATATACCTACCTATATAGTTTAAGTTTAAAAAATTTGGCTCTCAAAAGAAATTTCAATCGTTGTACTATTGATATTTGGCTCTGTTGACTAACGAGTTTACCGACCACTGGCCTATACCATTAACAGTCACTCACGATTTACTCTTCCTCAGCCCCTGGCAAACACTAATCAACTTTCTGATTTAATGGACTTGCCTATTTTTGATATTTAATATAAATTAAATTGTACAGTATGTGTACTTTTTTTTGGGGGGGGGATATGGTTTCTTTCAATTAGCATAAGATTTTCACAGTTAATCCATGTTGTAGTATTTACCAGTATTTCATTCATTTTTTGTTAGGCAAATTCCACACTGGGGTAGAAATCCATTTAATGAGCCCAATTAATATGGAGTCAAACTTTCTCCTAAAATAGCTGTTACTGATTCTTTTAATTTCTTTTTTAATTTTATCTTTATTGTTTCAAGCATTACAGATGTTACCTTTTTTCCATTTGACCCTCCCTCCGCATTCAAGTCCCCTCCCCAGGCCTTCACCACAACAATTGTCTGTGTCTATATGTTATGCATATGTGCATATAAGCTCCTTGTTTGATCTCTTCCCTTCCCCCTCCTGTTCCCTCTGAGAATCTTTCCTCTGTTGTATGCTTCCATGTCTCTAGATCTATTTTGTTTATCACTTTATTTTGCTCATTAGATTTAACATAGGATTAAACTCTGTGATACTTGCCTTGCTCTGACTGACTTATTTCATTTAGCCTAATATTCTCTAGGTCCATCCATGCTGTCTCAAAGGGTAAGAGATCTCTCTTTTTTTACAACTACATAGTATTCCATGATGTAATTGTACCACAGCTTTTTTATCCTCTCATCTACTCATGGGTACTTGGGCTGTTTCCAGATCTCAGCTATTGTGAATAGCGATGCTATGAACATAGGGGTGAATATGTCCTTTCTGAATGGTGTTTCAGGCCTCTTAAGATATATTCCTAGAAGTGGGATCACTGGGTCAAATGGAAGTTCCATTTTTAATATTTTGAGGAAACTCCATACTGTTTTCCATACTGGCTGTACCAGTCTGCATTCCCAGCAGCAGAATCCATTTTCTCCATATCCTTGCCAGCACTTGTTTGTTGATTTATTGATGACAGCCACTCTGACAGGTGTGAGGTTGTACCTCATTGTTATTTTAATTTTCATCTCTCTGATTTTTAGTGACACTGAGCATTTTTCCATATGTCTCTTAGCCATTTGTATGTCAGCTTTGGAGAACATACAATGGGCTATTTAGGTCATCTGCCCATTTCTTGATTAGGCTGTTTTTCTTTTGTTTATTTGTATGTGTACCCTATATATTTTGGATATTAACCCTTTATCAGATGTATCATTGGAAAATATTTTCTCCCATACACTGGGTTCCCTTTTCATTTTGATGTTGATTTCTTTTGCTGTGCAGATACTTTTTAGTTTGATGTAGTCACATTTGTTTATTTTTTTTCTTTGTTTCTCTTGTGCTAGGCATTGTATCAGTGAAAATTTTGCTACGTGAGATGTCTGATATTATGCTGCCTATATTTTATTCAAGAACTTTTATGGCTTACATTTAAATATTTTATCCATTTTAAGTTTATTCTTGTGTATGGTATAAATTGGTGGTTTAGTTTCATTTTTTTGCATGTAGCTGTCCAATTACCCCAACACCATTTATCGAAGAGACTGTCTTTATTCCATTATATGCTCTTGCCTCCGTTATCAAAGATTAATTGAGCATAATGGCTTAGGTCAATTTCTGGGTTATCTATTCTGTTCCATTGATCTATATGTCTGTTCTAGTGCCAGTACCAGGTTGTTTTGATTACAGTGGCTTTGTAGTATAGCTTCATATCTTTTGGCCTATCTCAGTTTTTGACATACCGTTCTCACTAAGCTTAATCATTTCTAGCTTTTGATTTCAACTGGGAGATGTGACTCTTCTTTTCACTTTAACACTTAGATGTCATTGTAGGGTTATTACTTGGCTTAGTTTCAATATTGTTGTGTCTCAGGGAATAAGGAGGCCAAAGAAGATGGAGAGAGATGGGAGAACAGCTTGTTGGTGGAGCATTCAGAACATACACACAATATTTATCTATCGTTTGCCATCTTCTATGTGCACTAGATACCCGGGACATGAAATTCATGCATGGGTGTGTGTATGTATGTGTGTGTGTGTGTGTCCCTCAGCCAAGCCTGCACCCTCTCCAATCTGGGACATCCCTCTCACAATCCAGGACTGCTGACTCCCAAA
>NW_005369920.1:150647-155455 GCF_000412655.1 Myotis brandtii | reverse complement strand
CCCTATCTGCCCTCCCCTACAGGCCTGGTCCCCCCAACTGCCCTCCCCTGCTGGCCTGGTCATCCCTAACTGCCCTCCCCTCCAAGCCAGGTACCCCCCCAACTGCCCTCCCCTGCAGGCCTGGTTGCCCCCAACTGCCCTCCCTTGCAGGCTTGGTTCCCCCCCAACTGCCCTCCCCTGCCTGCCTGGTCTCCCCTAACTGCCCTCCCCTGCAGGCCTGCCCCCCCAATGGCCCTCCCCTGCAGGCCTGATCCCCCCAACTTCCCTCCCCTACAGGCCTGATCCCCCCAACTGCCCTCCCCTACAGGCCTGATAGCCCACAACTGCCCTCCCCTGCAGGCCATCTTGTGTCCACATGGTGGTGGCCATCTTTGACCACATGGGGGCAGCCATCTTGTGTGTTGGAGTGATGGTCAATTTGCATACTGGTCATGACTAATTAGCATATCTGTTCTTGACCAATTGGCATATTCAGGCTAATTGGCATATCCCTACCTTATTATATAGGATGGTTGGTGGTGCCCCAAAGCAATTACAATTGTAACATCAAAGATCACAGATCACCATAATAATAATAATAATAATAACAACAACAACAACAACAACAATATAGTTTGAAATATTATGATTGCCAAAATGTAACAAAGAGATACAAAGTGAGCAAATGCTATTGGAAAATATGGTGCCAAGAGATTTGCTTGATGCAGGTCTTCCATAAACCTCCAATGTAAAAACTCAATTCTCTGTAAAGTACAGTAAAGTGAAGTGCAATACAATGAGGTATGCCTGTACACCCTTCAATAAATCTAAATAAATTCAGTATTTATAGATGAAAAACAATAAGGCATATTGACTCTTTTTCTTATATTTTTATTTTTGTAGCAGAAACAATTAAAAATTATTATTCATTAGGATGCACTGAAACTACATGTATTATTATATTTCCTAAAATAAGATATTAAATTATTTTTCTATTTAATTTACTGTCCAACATTATTGAACTGATGCAAAAAACAAAATAACATTTGAAATAAAATTTTCTGTACTCTGTAGAGAATATCCATCATATGCTCATAATATCACTACTTGGCTAATCATGATTGCCTTTTGCATTTAGTTAAGAAAACAGCAAAAAATACAGTGTAATAACCCTTGTGATAAAGAAAATGTCATTTTTTATACCCACATTTGATCATCCTGACTTTCACTATAGGGAGTGACTCTGGCACTCGTATATGCCAATAAGTTCATCTGGAAGTATAATCATTAGAATCTTCCAGATAATTCTGGCTTCCTTCATCAGCATGAAGGAAGGGAGAACTAATGGCAGGGAGAGATTCTGTAAGAAAGTCCCATATGAAAAAGGACATCAGCAGTCATTTCTCCCTGATCCTTCTTTCTAATCTTTTCTCTTCAATCCCATTTGTATAAGCATGTTGTCTTTTCTTTCTGGACACAACTCACCAGATTTCTATTTAAAGATTTCATGAGATGCAAGTTGAAAAGTACCTAGTATACCCTAATGTGAACAGTACCACTATATTTCTTTTTTTATTGTTGACAGTATTACAGATGTTGCCCATTTTCCCCTTTTGCTTTCCCTCTACCCAGCCCTCATACTTCTATATTTCTTTGATTCTAAGTATATACAGGTCTCCCCAACTGTCAGAAAGTATAGTATCCCTATGAAACTTTTCTATGCTCAAATGGCAAAAAGCAAAGAAATAATTACCATTAATTTATATGAAAAAACTTTTGAGCCACCCCAAACCCCCAAATTAACTTAGCAAATCATATCAAATGACACATAGAGTCTAAAATAACACAACATATAATAAAAGCAGTGCCACTCCCACTGCTGGGGGTGTGCACTGTTTCTATAAGGGTTCTCTGAAAAAAAAAAAGCTGGCCACTATTTTCACGTGTGTGTGTGTGTGTGTGTGTGTGTGTGTTTCTAAAACAAGATGTGCCATAACTTAACGTATATATGTAAGGTGGCATTGTTTTGTTTTTGCCCCCAAATCTTTGACTGTTATTCCTTATGACTCATGATATATTGCAATCAAAGAAATAAATGTCATTTCTTCTTATACTGCTCTTCATGGAGGTATCACAAAAGTTGGGAAAATGCTAACAAACCCTAAGATTATAGTTTCCAATAAGCAATGAAAGAGTCAGATACCATTTCAGAGAATGTATTGTGCCAGCAGTAGGGCTAGTCTTAAATGATGAGAATGAAGATTTATTAGAATATCTGAGCAATGTATATCTTACTACCTACCATATTCCAGTGTGTACAGAGGCATAAATCAGATAGGGATGAATCTCAGATGTGCACAGATCCAATTTCATTTTATAGGTCAGTTTTTCACAGGCAGTGAAAGAAGAGGCAATATGTGATCTGACAAAGAGGTCTTATAATATTTTTATTGGCTGGCAAATTCTTATCTATATTTAAGACATCCCCAAGCTCAGGTGGTTTCATCTGCCTCATCAGTACCACCAAACCAACTTTTCAGTGGGAGTTCTGAAAAGATGTGATAGCACCTTCAGTCCTCAGCTTTCCTGGAAAAAACAGATAAATATTTTTCAACCATGAACTCTATGAGATTAATTTGCAAGGGATATTCAATACTTCACGACAGGTTCTTGAGTCAGCTCTGTTCCAGGTCACTACAAATGTATAAATTTCCATTTGCTGGATGGTGAAAATACTTCTGAAAAAATAAATATCTGGAAAAACAGTTATAGTACCCATGCACATGCATCTATCATCTATTTACTCCCCCAAACCAGGACTATCCTAATGTGCCTAGTTAACCACAGTACCACAGCACTCTTTTCTGCTGAGCTCTCACACAATCTAATGAGCCTTCACAACTCAGCTCTCCAAGCAGCCAGAAGGGAAAACCTATTTCATATCCTTGTTAGACACTATTTTTTTTGTTAATCCTCACCCAAAGATATTTTTTTCCATTGATTTTTAGAGAGAGTGGAATAGAGGGAGAATGGGAGGAGAGAGAGAGAAAGACGGGGGGAGAGAGAGAGAAACATCGATGTGAGAAAGACACGTCGATTGGTTGCCTCCCACACACACCCCAACAGGGGGCCAGGGATCAAACATACAACCCAGGTGTGTGCCCTTGACCAGGAATTGAACCCACGACCCTTCGGTGTGCAGGCCAGTGCTCTAACCACTGAGAAACACTGGCCATGGCTGGAGCCTATTTTTTGTACCATCACCAAACCAAATGGATCACTAGAAATCTGTGTTGCATGTTTGAGCTCAACTCTAATTACTGCTACAGATGCCTGTTGCCATTGCTAGCTCATCTACCAATGGCACCTAATTAAGCTATATGTAATGATAAAATACATAATGTATCATATGTAAAATGTATATGAGAATATGTCAAATTCATGTAAGGTGTGAGAGTGCTCAATGTAAGTAAATATTCTCAAGAAAATATGGTTTAATTCTTCCCACTGAAGGAAAAGTAGAGACTATTTGCATTGATTCAACTGTCAATTATAGTTTTTCCACCAGTGATTCTTGACCTTCACTGCATATTTCAGTATCTTAGAAGTTTTTAAAAACTATTGATATCTGGGTCCTACCCCAGGCCAGTTGAAATCTAACTTCTGGTGGATGGGACTGGGACATCTGTATTTTTAAAAGACTGCATATTATTCTAATGCACCACTTAAGCAATAAAACAATCAAGGAACAGGTGGAATTATAAAAATGATTAAAGCATTTTGGCTGACTTTTCAGGTATTATTCTACTATTACTTATATTGATGATGGAGAAATGAATGGCTAAATATATCATTGTCATCAGAGCTGAAGCTAAATATTTTAGATATCTTAATAAGCATAAAGTTACTGATTTGTTTATATTTGATGTGGAAGGGAGGAGGGCAGGAATGAAAGTTTTCCAAATTTTTGCTATGAATCTGGCAGCACATATAAACAAAGATAAAATAAATTTCCTGATCTTGGCTTGAATAAGGAAAAAAGACACATAAACAGATAAACTGCACTACCACTGATGTGTGCCATACCAAATACCCTCTATGTATTGGTGAACACAGAAAGTAGATTAATCAACATTGTCTTGGGAGAAGGAATGTGTTAGGGAAGTCTTAGGTTACCTACATAGTCTTGCAGAATGAGTTTTATACAGCAGAGGAGGAGATGGCAATTCTAATACACTGAACAACACCTTTTAAAAAAGGAAACAAGACCTGGGCATGACAGATGACACTGTAGATTGCTCAGTGAGCTAGAGTATAGGTTATATGTAGGGAGCAGGTGAGGGTGCATTTAAAGAGAAAGTCAGATTGAGAAAGTTAAGAAAAATGTACCAAATCTTGTGATAGACTAGCAAGAAAGCAAATAGGTTTGTAAACTGGAGTATAAACTAATCAGACTTCATTAGCATGATTGTCAGTGGAATTCTATAAGATGTGATGAGAGAAGAAACTTGGGCCTACATAGGTCTCTACTGCAGTAGTTATTTTCTCCTGTGAGCAAAATCAAAGGGATTTTCTGCTGATGTGGGGAAAGAATCTATATCCTACCTAATAATAGGCAAACATGGTAATTGACCATACCTTCACTACGCCTCCCATTGGCTAATCAGCACAATATGCAAATTAACCACTGGCAAAGATGGTGGCTAATTTGCATACTGCAGGCAGGGCAGGAGAGCAGCGATTGGCTGGCCCGCCTGGCCGCCATCCGGGCATCCCCTGTGCAACCTGACCCAGGGCGGCCGGGCGGGGCAGCAGCAATCGGCCAGCCT
>NW_005369920.1:129454-149444 GCF_000412655.1 Myotis brandtii | reverse complement strand
GGGGTGGCGCCGCAACCTCCCCATCGACCCTGCCTTGAGTGTGACAGGGGGCGGTGCTTCAACCCCCCAATCGTCCCTACCTTGAGCGTGACTGAGGGTGGCATCGCAACCTCCCGATCCGCCCTGCTCTGTGCATGACAGGGGGCGGCGCCCCAACTCCCCAATCAGCCCTGCTCTGAGCCCGACCAGGGGCTGCACCTAGGGATTGGGCCTGCCCTCTGCCACCCAGGAGCAGGCCTAAGCCAGCAGGTCGTTATCTCCTGAGGGGTCCCAGACTGCGAGAGGGCACAGGCCGGGCTGAGGGACCCCCCCTTCTCCCCCGAGTGCACAAATTTTTGTGCACCGGGCCTCTAGTATATATATAAAAGCCTAAGTGACCAGCCAACCAGCCGACTGGCTGACCGGCCGGTAGCTATGATGCACACTGACCATCAGGGGGCATACACTCAATGCAGGAGCAAAAACCACAGGCATAGAACAGACTGACAGACTGATGAATCTCAGAGGAAAGGGGGGAAGGGAAAAGGTGGGAAGAGATTAACCAAAGATCTTATATGAGGCCTGGTGGCCGGTAGCTATGATGCACACTGACCATCAGGGGGCATACACTCAATGCAGGAGCAAAAACCACAGGCATAGAAACATGGAACAGACTGATGAATCTCAGAGGAAAGGGGGGAAGGGAAAAGGTGGGAAGAGATTAACCAAAGATCTTATATGCATACTAGAGGCCTGGTGAATGGATTTCTGTGGGGATTGGTCCGAGACTGGCTCTCCAACATCCTCTGAGGGGTCCCAGATTGCGAGAGGGTGCAGGCCAGGCTGAGGGACCCCACCAGTGCATGAATCCGTGCACCAGGCCTCTAGTATGGATATTAATGTTAAAATCAGTAGCATTTGTACTTTAAGCTTTCATTACAAAGGTAAAAAACAATGACAGGGAAGATAGGTGTACTTGGTTTCTCATGGTTTCAGAACTGCTAACTGGCTTTTAGAGCTTTGCCAATATTGTATTTCCAGCTTCTGCAGTGGTTTCCAACACAGTGCAACCTCTGAAAAGTGCTCTCAGCTGCCTCTTCTGTCATTTTTAATCTATGGATTGGCAAGAAGCCTGTTTAAACCAGATGGTCCTCCTTAAGGGCAATGCATTTTGAGGGGCTAGCTCTTGCAGTGCTATTTGAAACAGTTTCATCTGCTCCCTGGTCAGTAAGGTAGTAATGGTGATTTGTTGATTTCCTTGACAAGGAAGTGCCTTTGTGGAGCTCTTCTACAGAAGAATGTGAGGCAGCTTTACACACCAATAAGCCAAGTGATGGATTTCAAGACACATGTATTTTGTTGCATTTATGGGAAGTAATTTGAATAAGTGTGACAAATATGTAACTAAGGATGTCATCTAAAAAGTACACAAATTCTATAATTGTCAAGCTAACCACTGGGGACAAAAACTGAAACCACTTCCAATTACTTTTACACAATAATGGCAGAAATTATGTTCTAAGAAAGAAAAGTATCTCAGAGTGCCAGTCTCGGCTACTGATTTTCTACCTATAAGTGAGGCATGTACAACAATTACACTTTTTAATTAGAATCTATGTGAGTTCTAAACTCAGTTTTTTAAAATAACACAAGCTCCTGTTTTAGATGCATTTATATATGTAACTTTTCTCTAATATATGCCCAAACTGTTATAAATAAAAAAATTAGTGTCTTAACACTTTGCAGTAAAAGCATGGCCTCTTGACTTCAGTATAGATAAGCAAATATGATAGTATTTGTCTCATAAATCTTCTGAGAAATAGACCAAATAATATTGCAATGAATTGATTAAGTGAAAAGAAGCCTCAACTCCACAAACTTAGGCCAAGCTTTGTGACCTTTGGAAGTCTCTATCCCTCTGTTTAGATATATTCTCCTTGGTAGGGAGTGCAGGAGTTATAAGGCAGGATCTAACCTCACCCATGAACACCCATATTGCAAATAAGAAAGAGTGAAAATAGTTCATCTTGAGTTATTGTGGCTCCAGGAACCCCTAGATATAGTATAGTAATTGTGTGAGCATATGCATTTTCATGTGGAGAAAGCTTTTTTTCTGCAGCTCAAAGAGGTCCTTACCCTCGCCCCCAAATTAGAAACAGCTGATCCAAGGTTCCTTCCAGCTCTAAGTGTCTATATCTTAATATCTGGAAAATCCAAAACAGGTGACTCCATGTTGAAGGGTAAGTTGTTGTTTTTCTCTCTCTCCTTCTCCCTTCCTCTCTGAAATAAATAAAAATATATTAAAAAAGAAATGTAGTCACATCAAACACACACACACACACACACACACACACACACACACACCTTCGAAATTCATCAGATTTTGTAAATCATTTTCAGGTTCACATAATCTATAATTATATATACAACTAGTAGCCCGGTGCACGAAATTTGTGCACTGGGGGTTGTCCCTCGCCCAGCCTGCACCCTCTTCAATCTGGGACCCCTCGGGGGATATCTGACTGCCGGCAACCCAGTGTTGACTGCAGGACTGACTTCTGGTTGGTCGAGCCTCTGGTCGTGACGGACCCAGGGTTTTTATATATTAGGATTATTTAAGAAATATAGACACATCAGCCCTAGCTGATTTGGATCAGTGGACAGAGTGTCAGCCTATGGACTGAAGAGCCCCAGGTTTAATTTTGGTCAAGGGCACATGTCTGGGTTGCAGGCTCAATCTCCAGTAGGGGGCGTGCAGTAGGCAGCTGATGAATGACTCTCTCTCATCATTGATGTTTTTTTCTCTCTCCCTCTCCCTTCCTCTCTGAAATAAATAAAAATATATTAAAAAAGAAATGTAGTCACATCAAACACACACACACACACACACACACACACACACCCCTTAGAAATTCATCAGATTTTTAAAATCATTTTCCAGGTTCACATCATGAAGAGAAGCCACTTCATAATGAGTTCCTTCTGAGTAAATCTCCAATTAGCTCTAACACAAGCCCACTTTATGCTAAAGTGATTAAAGAAGTAGCCTTGGACATGATGACCTGAATTCTAATCTCAATTCTACTACTACCAGCTGTGTAACGACAAGCAATGTACTTGACACCTCTTGACCTCAGCTTCCTCCCCAGTAAAATGGAAACTATATGATGACAGCAAAAACTTCCAAGTTTATTCTTTCCTCAAAGTTGTATGGTGCAGCTGTGTAATATTATAACAAAGACTAGGGGCCCGGTGCATGAAGATTCATGCACGGGGGTGAGAGGAAGTTGTCCCCTCAGCCCGACGTGCACCCTCTGTCACGTTCTGGGACCCCGGCTGCTCCAGGCCTAGGCTTGGGCCTACAGGCTCAGGGTGGCCTGGCTCCTGAGGACGCCTGTCCTGCGAACACAGGCCTTTTGGTGCCGGCGCGTGCAAGCGGCTGCAGAGCAAGAACCTCCACCGGCACCGCCCACACACTACAATGGGGCGGAAGCTTCCCCCGCATTGCCATGGCGACATGGGGGAAGCTCCAGGCCCCGCCCCTGGCTTCCATGTGTGCCGTCCCAACCCCATCTCCCCGGAGCCTGCTCCCCAGCGCCCGTGCACATGCAAGCCGAACCCTGTCTCCCAGGGGCGTCCACGTGCCCCACCCCACCCCCAGCCCCCCAGTGCTTGCAAGCTCTTACCCCTACCCCATATCCCTGCACCCATGTGTGTGCAAGCAGCAGCAGGGCCGGAACTTCCCCAGCATCGCCAAGGGGACATGGTGAAGTACCTGCCCCACCCCCACTCCTCATTGGATGGTGGGCATGGCTGGTGGGCATGGCTTGAGTGTAGCAGAGGGATGGCTAATTTTCATGTTTCTCTTTTATTATATAGGATTCTCTGGTAACCCAGAACTATAAATGTTATAATATCTGGCAAACTAGTCTCTATTCTCCTATATTTCTTTACAATCTTTATTGTGTACCCAGAGAAAATTAAAAAATATCCAAACAAAATCAAGAAATCTTGACATAATGTGGAAGAAAGTAGATTTAACATATCTCTTAACTCAAATGCTAAAACCCTCAGTAACAGCCAGTGTTGATGGAAATTGTTTTATTGCTGCCATCAGACATTTGAATACAAGTAGTGCATGAGATCCATTTATGAAAAGCACTAAAAATGACTTTATGGTTAGTTAAATGTGTCAATGAAGTTATCCATAAACTGAGGCAGTGAATAGCAATGATTTTCAAGATGTTCAACATGCTGATAAGATTTATCAAGAGGAATGCATATTGGAGCCCTATTTTTTCCTGGGGAAAACTGTACAATGCTCATGAATAGGTGTTTTTGTCTGCACATAGTCATGCTAAGTTTGCATGTCAGATGTAAGGTGAACTGTGACAGGTGACAATAACACAAACTCTGTTGACTCTTGATTTAATAATGAAAGTTTCAGAGCCAATTAAGGATGATTTGCTATTTGCGGACAGCTTTGTCATACTGAAAGTGGACAGATTTCTACAGGTGCTGTACCCTAGATATTCTTTACCCTTAAGGCTTTGTTATTGGTGTCCAGAATGCAGAGATGGCATTTTAGTACAAGTAGTCTTATGAAGAAATTATTTTTTGACACTTTTGGTAAATTTCTCCTTCTCTGTGTGCTTCTACAGTATTTCCTGCCCTAGTACTCAGTATTTTTAATCAATCAGTGAATGAAGAAATTACTTTCTATAAGCTGTTTTAATTACTTTTTAGATTATATATTTCTGTCGAGTGGAATTGTGGGGGGTTTTGTTATACCTGTACCTCACAAAGTTAAAATTTGATATCAATATAAAGCCTATGAGTCCATTCTCAGAAACATTATAGAGACAGGGGGGAAAGTCTGGGCTTTGCCTGTAATTCATCCTCTAGAAATGATTAGAATTGAGGTATTGAGGTAATTAGGCCAAAAATGTAGTTGAGCTAGACAGTCCAAGAATATGAGCCCTGAATTCAAGTCAACCCTTTTTCTTGGACCATGGTGCCATGTTGGGTTTGGGAGGGCAGATGAAGGTATACTGGACCCTAAGGCAAGAAAGGAGTCTACCTATGGGGGCACTGATCCCACATTTAGGGAAGATTAAAGTTTAGTTTTATCCCACCAAAATGTGCTGAAAAGGCTGCTGCGACACATTCCAATTTAGTCATATTGACATAGAGATTGAGTTTAGACTAAACTGACATGTGAGAGGGTCATTGTTTATCTAAATGTGAAGAGTTAATGAAGGCAGGTATGTGGTCCCTATGTGGTACAGAGCCTTGTAATAATAATAATAAAAAAAACCGTTCTATTTGCATATAGGTTACAGTTATTAGGTTTCTTCATGCTCTTATATGGATGAAAAGCACCAAGTAGGTGTTAAATAATTTTCTGTGCAATTGAACTGAATTGCACATTTTGATGAATAAGAATGCTGTAGATTTAAAAAATGTTCCAAAGCCATTTGATTCACATAGACCTATTATTTGACTGAGAAGCATGAACGGACCACATTGGAGGCAGAAAGACAAACATCTTGTAAACATCCTTTATTTCACATAAAAACCCTTTATTGAGCTCTTAATGTTTTTAAGGGACTGTGATTGGGTATTCAAAGGTAAAAATGGTCTGGTCCCTGCCCTGAGTTAGCTTATGGACCAATGAGGGAAGTAAACATGTGTTGTTGTTTTTAAGAAAATCATTATATTATACAATCAGTAAACTAAAATTTTAAGCTCAATAAAATTGTTTCCAAAATCATTTAAGCTCATAGTGCCATGGGCTAAAAGTTCTTTACTTTTGTATAGTGTGCTATCTTCAATGCAAAGTTCCATGAAGGCTGATATTATTTATTCTACTTTCATTCTGTGCCCCCATAGTAACTATACACTTGCGGAACACAATGGACATTTGAAAATCCATGATAACTACATTTCCTTTCCAAGAAAACTCTTTATTAAATGTAATGTCATGTTGAATGGTATCTATACTATAATGATGATTTAGCATAATGACTAAGTATGCAGACTGATGCGGAGCCAAATTGCCTGATTAAACTCTTACTGACTTGTCCTAGTGATATAACCTTGGAAAATATATTAATCGCCTTATGCATCACTTTACTTGTTTGTAAAATGGGATAATAGTAGTACTTAATTATCTTATAGGGGTGTTATAAAGTCATAATATGAAAATTCATGTGAATGACTCAACCATGAAAATTGAATATGGTAAAGACCCAATAAAGGTAAAGCTATTATTATTATTATTATTAAATATATAACATTATATAGGCATGTTTACAAGAACCAAAAGGAGATTTAAACCAATGGTGAATTGGGGCTTACTGGGGCAGGGGAGGGGGTTAGAACTATACATGAATTTACTATTTGTTTGATTTTAAATCCATTAATAGTGCTATAATGCTTAAATAATTTAAAAATTGTTTTTCAAACACTCATATAACATAACAGCTTACACTATATATCTTGCTTGTTCTATTAGAAAAAAAAACAAATAAAACTCTTCAAATCCATATATGTGTATATCTATTAAATTCCTGTTCTAACCCCATCAGAAAACTTTTCCATGGCAACACTCAAAATCGCTCAATCTCCTTCTACTTTCTCAACTGTCAAATGCATATATATACAATTGATACAGCACATGGGAAGGTGATTACAGAGATATATAAATTAAGTTGCTGCCTATATAGGATGCATTTAATAATGATGTTTTGAAAATGTTCTGGGAGTGTTGATTAAAATTGGTTACAATCACCTTAAAAATACACTCCTTTGCTTCCTGCTTTTGCTATGCTGACTTGTGGCCCTCAATTATTTTCTCTGGATTACAGAAATTACTAATTTGAATTCTGACATTGCATGCTGGGAAATCGTATTTCTCCCATGGCAGGTGAGTTTCTTTGGAGCCCAGTTTTCTTTCTATAGAGTATGACACCTGATCTGACCACAGTCCTTTGCAAATAAGCATGTTCTCAGTATTTTGGTGAAGCTTCATTGGCTCAAACTTCAATTTTATAAAGTAATATTTTTATAGTATATAATATTTATGTAAGCTCAATAATATTAGGAAAATTTACCACTTAAGAAAAGAAAAAGAAAAAAGACCCACACAATAAGAACAAAAATCATCTGTCTGTATATGATGCAGGTCAAATGTGATCCAAAAAATAATGCAATACTTTCTTTGAAATTATTAAGACAATTTAGTTACTTATAATCCATTGCTCTATAATCTCTATATTTCCAGATTCCTCTTCTACAAGAGACTATTACTTTCTTTTCCAAGCCTGTTATCTGCTAGCATTATACT
The DNA here is from genome assembly GCF_000412655.1 of Myotis brandtii. Taxonomy (NCBI): domain Eukaryota; kingdom Metazoa; phylum Chordata; class Mammalia; order Chiroptera; family Vespertilionidae; genus Myotis; species Myotis brandtii. The sequence continues at coordinate 142,117 of NW_005369920.1, read as the reverse complement.
AAACTCTGATTCCGGGGCCTTAAATCCAGTTAGCTGCTACCAATATTTTTGCCACCTGATATTTGAAGGGCTCTGCACCAAGCATCTCATGACAATTACTTTCTATGAGAAGAGCCCATTTACCTCCATTTGTCTCTTACTCTAGTAGCAGGGAGAGCCTTCTGATAACTTAACCCAGGCAGTCACAGATATTTCTGCTGCTAAGGGAAGAAAAGTAACTGCAGATACATCAGCTTCATTTATAAACTGGCAAGCACTGCTGAAGTTTATTCAAGCACATTTAGAAGTGGACACTTCACAATATACAGCTGTTAGACTTTGGCCTAGGAAAAGAACTGCTACCTGCTGCTACCAGGCCTTCTCAAAAGAACTTTTTATGTTAATAAAATAATTTGTATTTTGAAAATTCTGCCTGTCACAATTTTATTTTCAGAAAAAAATCAAGTATAATTACTGCCTTATTACTCAGATTTAACTGCATAATTTGTGACATGTTATAAGCTTTATTCACAAAATATTTACATTTTCTATAGCAGCATGTGATTTTGCTTATGAGTAAATGCAAGGAGTTTCTAAGGTATGTTTCAGAATGTGGTCCAACAGAGAGAGGGAGAGGGAAAGAGAGAAAGAGGAAGAGACAGAGAGAGAAATATGGACATTCAGATAGAGACAGAATCAGAAACTGAGACACAAAAAGCCCAACAAACTATTTTTCGGAGTTCTTGGCATAGGGGAATGAATGCCACATTTCATCTCTAAATTTTGTGTGTGGATGGTGGTCAGCATTAAATTTCAGCCATGTAAGAAAATTGCTTGGAAAAGTTTTCAAATCCAGCTTTATAAGATGCCAATATGTTTCCTATAGAAGATATAGAAAAAAGGAAAATAAACTTAGACTGCATTACGTATACTGTATTTACTACCAGTATGTCTTAATGTTATAATGTTGTCCTTAAGAGAAATAACATTAATGATATATGATACATAGTGGATAATGTCCTTAGAGAATCCAAGCATCATCAGAATGTATTGAAACTTAAACAATTCACCAGCACAGATTATATATATATATAATCAGAAGCCTGTTATGCTGGTAATTTGCCAGGAGGTATGGAAGATAATTCCCAATTTTCATTATTACCATCCTTCACTTTAATTATCAGAATGATTTGCTTTTTTAAAGAAAATGCCTTCCTGGGGACTCTAATACAGACTTTTATGCAGATAATAGCACATTGTGAATTTCTAAAATTTCTTCCTCCATAAGTGCTCAGCTACTATCTCCTTGTCTAAAAGAAAAATGGTATATTTGCTTCACAGTGGTTCTTCTAAAATATAAAGGAAGCAAGTGGCTCAGTGGTTGAGCATTGAACTATGAACCAGGAGATCATGGTTTGATTCCAAGTCAGGGCAAATGCCTGGGTTGTGGGTTTGATCCCCAGTGTGGGGAGTGCAGGAGGCACCAATCAATGATTCTCTCCCATAATTGATATTTCTATCAATCTCACCCTCTCTCTTCCTCTCTGAAATATAATTCATGCACTGGAGGGGGGGGGGTTCCCTCAGCCTAGTCTGCACCTTTTCCAATCTGGGACCCCTTGAGGGATGTCCAATTGCCCGGTGAGATCGGGCCTAAATGGGCAGTCAGACATCCCTCTCACAATCCGGGACTGCTGGCTCCCAACCACTCTCCTGCCTGCCTGTCTGATTGCCCCTAACCGCTTCTGCCTGCCTGTCTGATTGCCCCTAACCGCTTCTGCCTGCCAGCCTGATCACACCCTAACCACTCCCCTGCCTGTCTGATAGATGCCTAACTGTTCCCCTGCCGGCCCGATCGCCCCCACCTGCCCTCCCCTGCATGCCTGGTCCCCCACAATGGCCCTCCCCTGCAGGCCTGGTTGCCCCCAACTGCCTTGTCCTGCTGCCCTGATCACCCCTAACTGCCCTCCCCTGCTGGCCCAGTCACCGCCAACTGCCCTCCATTTATAGCCTGGTCACCCCCAACTGCCTTCCCCTGCTACCCTGGTCACCCCTAACTGCCCTCCCCTGCACGACATCTTGTGGTGGCCATCTTGTTTCCACATGGGGGCGACCATCTTTGACCACATGGGGGCGGCCAACTTGTGTGCTGGAGTGATGGTCAATTTGCATACTGGTTGCGACTAATTAGCATATCAGGGTAATTAGCATATCCCTCTCATTATTTGTGTTGGAGTGATGGTCAATTTGCATACTGGTCATGACTAATTAGCATACCAGGGCTAATTAGCATATCCCTCTCATTATTTGTGTTGGAGTGATGGCCAATTTGCATACTGGTCATGACTAATTAGCATATCCGGTCGTGACTATGAGGGTGTCGCTACGCCCATCAGCCAATCAGAAGAGTATGCAAATTAACCCAACAAAGATGGCCGTTAAATTTGCCTACTGCAGGCGGGGCGGGACAGCGCGAGCCGCCATCCGGGCCTCCCGTGTGCGACCCGGGGTGGTGGGGCGGGACAGCGTGAGCCGCCACCCGCCCCACCGCCATTGGGTCCTCCTGTGGATAAGCCAGCAGATGGTTATCCCCCGAGGGACCCCCCCCGAGTGCACAAATTTTTGTGCACTGGGCCTCATATATATATATATGAAACATTCTTATTTGGAAGTGTTTTAAATTTGAAAAGCAGTGAAAAAATTGCTATCCTCTCATCTAGAATAAACTTTCCTAGGCAACTGAATTAAGTCTAATGATGTCCAAGTCATAAAAGCAGGAACCACTTATTGATCCATTGCTTCCCTTTACTGGAGCAAAAGTCAATTGAAAATGCTTTTAATGGTTGTTTTAACTTAATGTGGAGAAAAATCATGGCATGTGGCATGGATTTAATCCTTGTTACTATTTGCTTCAAGTCAGAACATCTTTATTTTTTTCCTTTATTTTCATTTTCACTCTACAGATGTCCCCATATTCCTCTCCTTTGCCCACCTTCACACAATCCTCACCCCCTTCCCTCTGGCCATCATCACACTGTTATCTGTGTCTAAGGATTATGCATATATGTTTTTTTCACCTTCTTTCATCTAGTAACCCTATGCCTCCTCTCCTCTTAAAGCTATCAGTCTGTGTCCATGCCTCTGTTTCTATTTAGTTCACCAGTATAGTTTGTTCATTATATTCCACATATAAGTGAGATCATATGGTATTTGTCTTTCTCTGATTGGCTTATTTCACTATAAATTCAATGTATTTCCTATTAAAATACCAATGATATTTTTCACATATCTAGAATAAATATTCCAAAAATGTATATGGAACTGATAAAGACCCCAAATAGCTTCAGAAATTTTGAGAAAGAAGAACAAAGTTGGAACTATCACAATACCTGATATCAAACTATACTACAAGGCCACTGTAATAAAAACAGCCTGGTACTGGCATAAAACTAGGCATATTGATCAATGGAATGGAGCAAACAGCCCAGAGATCAACCCACACCTATATGGTCAATTAATATTTGACAAAAAAGGCAAGAACATATGATGGGGTAAAGATAGTCTCTTCAATAAATGGCATTGGGAAAGTTGGACAGGTATATGCAAGAAAATGAAACTATATCACCTACTTATACCATGCACAAGAATAAATGCAAAATGGATAAAAGACTTAAATGTAAATAATGAAACCATAAAAATCCTAGAAGAAAGCATAGGCAGTAAAATCTCAGACATCTCTCATAGCAATATTTTTGGCAATATGTCTCCTAGGGCAAGGAAAATAAAGAAAAAGTAAACAAATGGAACTACAGCTAACTAAAAAGCTTCTGCACAGCAAAAGAAACCATCAACAAAATGAAAAGGAAACCCACTGAATGGGGAAACATATTCACCAATGATACATTAAATAACAGGTTAATTTCAAAAATATATGAAGAACTTATACAACCCAACACCAGGAAGGCAAACAATCCAATTTAAAAATGACTACTTGTATGTGTTTAAATCATCTGGTTTGATGCATGACCAATCCAATTTTCTATTTATTTAATCTATGCTCTCTGTTGTGAAAACAATGGGATCTTGTCCAAATTTTGAGTGTTCCGGATATATATAAAGATCATTTTTCATCTCTGCATTTCCAGATTGAGAAGGTCGAGTTACTTAAGATTCTTCCAAACACAACAATGTGCAAATGTCATATACCAATATTTAAAAAATATATTTTACATAATGGAAATGGGAAAAAATCATTGAAAACTAAGGTTACTTGTCACATACTTCTAATTAGAGGCTAGTTTATGACCCCATAATGTGATAACATTGTGTTGTCCTCTTTCTGAGTCATTCCCAACAGAATCAATTGGGAAAAATAATTACTTTGCAGGGATGATTTTAACATCAAAAATGACACAAAAAGTACTTTAAAATCTGAGGCAAATCATACACTACCATTTTCATGTTAGTTTGACATTTATTACTTTGAGCGCCACAATAGCATGGAAGTCTGGTGTAGAACTAGAATTACAGCCATTTATAGAAGACACAAAAGCTCTGAAAGTTTAAATGTTTTATAAATTCAGTTAATATATGGTTTTGAAACTTGAACTGAAATTCTAACCCTGAACCCAGTGTTTGTTCTTTTTTAATTTTATTGTGCCACCTTTTGGTCAATGATTTAATGCAATGTCAATGGGATCTCAGGTATTACTGATCCTATTACATGGCATCATCATTTTAAGAAAACAAAGCAATTATTACTAACTTTCAAATATCATTGTTGAGTTTAATTCAGACAGACCTGTAAGAACATCACCACAGATCTAAAAGACGAGCTTGAATCTTTGGTAGCACTATAATTCTTTTCAAACTTGAAAAGTGCTTTGCAACATTTACCCTAAGTCTCATTCATTGCAACTGAATCTTATTCATGTTTAGTTAGTGCTTAAGCAAGACAGGAAAATAATCTACAGAATTTGATTTAAAAAAATTAAAAGGAAGAGGAGCCACCTGAGGTCTACCATTAATGAGTAAAGAGAAATTTCAGGAAAAGATGCATTTCTGCAGGTTCTGGTCAAAAGTTAAATTTTGAAATGTCAATTTATGATTTGTATCACATTTTATCCAAATACCTTATCAAGTTATTAGTAGTAGCTAACTGGTTCTCTTCATGGAAGATTTTACTTTTTATAGCAGATTTTAGAGATCAGTTTGCTTGCAATGTTTTAGTTAGTTTAGCACAAAATCCATTCAACAAATATTTGAAACAGCAGAGACATGGTATTCCCTTGGTTTGTCCATGGTCATAATATCAAGTAGGTATTTGGTTGCATTAGTTTCCCATTGCTACTGTAATAAATTACCAAAAGTGGTTTACATTGCAAATTATTATTTTCTGTAAGTCAGAAGTCCAACATGGGTCTCACCAGACTAAAATAAAATCTTGGCAGGATATTCAGAGGCTGTCCACATTCCTTAGCTCCAGGAGCCCATTGTCCATCATCAAAGCCAGCAATATTATACTTCTCTAATCATTAATCTGTAGTCATATCTCCCTCTGACCAAAGATAGAAAAGGTTCTCTAATTTTAAAAATTCATGTAATTAGATTGGTCCTACCTAGCTAACCCATGATAATCTCCCCATCTCACATTCCTTAACCTTAATCCGATCTGCAAAGTCTTTCTCCCATGTAAGGTAATATATTTACATGTCCTGGGGATGGAAATGTAAGGAACTTCAGGAGCTTTTTATTATTCCTATCTCAGTGGTAAAGGCGAAATTAGAATTTAGGACTTTTGATGTTTATCAGAGTACTTGTATCATAGGACACATTCAATAAGTATGAGATAAATGAATGCAATAAATACATTAAAATCCTAGAAATACAAGTGGCACTATAGGGTTAGGGTGGATGTAAAACAGTGATTGACTTCAGGGAGAAAATTATTTCTAGTCATTTTACATTTAATTATATTTCAGCTTTTTAAAATATTCACTTGGTTTTTCTTTACTGAGGTCAAACAGTAATATTCAATGTCTGAACAAAGAGTTGGAAATTAACAAATATTTAAGCCCAAAGCAGTGTGTATAGACTTGAAAGACTAACCACTTTATCGACATGGGATAATTTCTCCTTTTTAAGGAAATAAACCAGAGAGGCAAAAACAAACAAACAAACAAACAAAAAACAGCAGCAATTTAAAAAATATGATCAACCAAATTAAGGAGAATCTTGAAGGAAACTTTAAAACATTTTGGAAAATTGCTATATTTTCTTAAGTTTTTATTTATTAACCTTCACCAACATACTGATTAAAATGATATTTTAAAAGGTTTCTGAGAATCATTCTATGTAAGGGGTGGTAATTACATTCCTTGTTGACTTTTTACAACAACCTATTGAAGAGTAATAGGATAATACATATTGCTACTGATATTTAAATATGCTCATATTAATTTGAAGAATATGTGAAGTGGTAGATTAGGTAATGGGGAACAGTGAGAGACTACAGAATGAACTACTGAATATGATGGCCATGGAGAATGGCTTGCAGGAAACACCTCTCCCTATTATGTATACTACTAGAACTGAATCTGGTGATATGAGAAGAGGTGGCAGGTCAGGTGTGGAAAGGTCTTTATGTGGTATTAAATAAAAGCCCCTCCTTCTCCATCCAAAAATCTTGACCTCCCAGCACCACACCTTCCCATAAAGTTGTCAGAAGTGGTGCTTTTCTGTGTCTGAGCCATCTCAGGGCTATCATTGGCCAAGGGGAAACCATGGTGACCTATCAAAGCTGAAAGGCATGGCTACTCACGTGGTTAATCATTAACGGGCAGGAGGCCTAGAATAAACCATTATTGACTTCAATGTAGCTAAGATGATTAGGAAACCATCAGAGCTTAGAACAGATAAGGGACAACCAACATTGAGTAACACCTGTGAACCCAGGTACAGAGTTGGTGTCAATGTGAGGTGACTCCACCCAAGATCTTACCCTTGTTGCCCATAAGACCCACCTATAACTCTTACATGTCCTTGATTGGCATAAATCCTCTCCTCAACTAGCCACTCCTTTTCATAGAACCCACCTTCCTAGTCAGTTTCCATCTTTTTTTCCTCAAATCAATGCTCATCTGGGATCACCTGTTTCCCTACCAGATACAGAAGATAATAATGCTAAAAGGACTCCTTTAAGGAACTTCAAGAAAAATTATACTCAAACAATTACCACCCCTTCAAGAAAACCTAAGGCAAACATAATAAGGCCAACCATATTTATCTGTTATCTCAGGCTGAATAAGACATGAAAATAAAAATTGGCAGATCAGGAGCAAGGGACACTGGAGAAATCCACCATTCCAAGTAATTCCCTATGTATAGCAAGGTCCAGAGACCTAGAACTACCTGCCATGTCTACAGAGGAGGCTGTGGAGAAATGGTCAGCAGCATAGGAAACAAATCTTGTACCAACAGGGTGTGTTTATGTTAATAATTAAAATAAAATCAATGAGATGTGAAAAGGAGATACGTGTCTGTGTGTGCACAAGTTTTCTGATAGCGGAGAGGGAGATAAGGGGGTGAAAAGGCAGGTATGTAAAAAAGGAAGGGAGTTGGGGTCTTGAAGAATTAGGGGTCAGACTTGCAGGATCACAAATAAGCAGACATTAGGGCTAAAAGTTGAATGAGGCATGAGAACTTGACTAATTTCCTGGGTTACCAATTTTTTGTTTACCATCTGAAAGGAGTAAAAGAGCTTAATATTTCTACATGTGTGGAGGAGTAGACCCAAATACAGAGAGGTCTGATGCAAGTGTCGTGACAATACCATCTACAAAAGAAGTCATAAGAATTACTTCCATATCACATACCTTATATTGGTGTTTTTTGCATGCCATCCTATATTGTAAGCAAATGAAGCCCTCAGAGAGACCAATAATTTCTCCTTACACATCCAAGTACTAAAATAATGGTGTTTGGTGGCCACAAACCCTACACTTATTAGATCACTTTCTTAGACCTTAATTATATCTTAATCACTTAATCACTTGATTATATCTAAAAATCTGGGGGTGGAGCAGTGGCCTACCAAAGATGAGGCAATGGAAGTTGTCTACTCTCCATGCAGGCAATAAAGGGAAGCACTGTTTACAGATAATTTAATAAAAGATAAAGCTGAGTGATAGCTGTTCTTTTTACTACTACATTCATGCCTTCATACTCTAGCATTTTTTAGCAATGCCAGTGAAAAAATACTCTCACATACTCCACCCCCAAAATGATCTTATGATCTTTTTTGTGTGCTTGGTGTTTATTAAGTTTCTTAGATGTGTAGGTTGAGTTCAAGTCCATTAATTTGTTCTTCTGCAATATCTAAACTTATGTTAATCCTATTGATAGTATTTTTAACTCACATAATGTAATTTTTATCTGTAGAAGTTTAATTTGAGTATATCTGTAATAATCTGTGTCTCTACTTAATTTTGGAACATATGGAAAGTAGTTATAATAAATATCTTTTAAAAAATATTTTATTGATTTTTTTACAGAGAGGAAGGGAGAGGGATAGAGAGTTAGAAACATCGATGAGAGAGAAACATCGATCAGCTGTTTCCTGCACACCCTCTACTGGGGATGTGCCTGCAACCAAGGTACATGCCCTTGACTGGAATCGAACCTGGGACCCTTCAGTCCGCAGGCCGATGCTCCATCCACTCAGTCAAACCGGTTAGGGCTATAATAAATATCTTAATGTCCTTGTCTGTTAATTCTAACATCTGTATATATCCGAGGTTGATTTTGATTGATGAACTTCTTTTCTCTTAATAGTTCATATTATCCTGCTTCTTTGAATGTCTGGTTATTTTGCATTGAATGCCAGATATTGTGAATTTTATTTTCTTGGGTGCTGATATTTTTTATATTCCTATAAATATTATTAAGCATTGCTCTGGGGTGCAGTAGTTATTTGGAAACAGCGTAATCCTTTTGTATCTTGCTTGGATTTACTAGGTGAGACTAACATTGTGTTCAGTCATTGCTAATTATTCCCCACTGCAGGGACAAAATTCTTTTATGCAATCAACAAAAATGTCCATGAATTTTGAGGTTTTCCAGTTTTGTTGATTGGAACTGGCCCTATGTCAGCATTGGATAATGATTCATCTTATCCTTTCTCATGGTTGTTCTCCCCAACACCCCTCATCCCAAACTTAGGTTAGTTTTTTCACATGCATACTCTGATTAGTAATCTCCTGAATATTCAAGATATATTGTTTGCAGTAGTGAGTATTTTCTCTGTACAGCTCTCTCCTTTCTGTTCTATGAGCAGTAGCTGCTTTTGTTTTGCCAGAATCTCAATAAATCTACTTAGTTTTGTGATTAAAATCTGGCTCCATCTGGGTGTTCCATCCCTGAAATTAAGGCTGAGAATTCTTACAAAGCAGGTGTGTGGGACAATTGTAGGGGTCACCACATTTATTTCTGATCTCTCAGGAATCCTTATCTTTCATTGTGTGATGTCCAGTGTTTTGAAAAACATTGTTTCATATATGTTTTTGCTTTTTGATTGTTTCAGGAGAGAGGGTGAATCCAATTTTGGCTACTCATTTTTATTTGTAAGCAGAAATTTCAAGTCACAGAAAGTACAACTTTTAGTGGTTAGTACTAATTCTTGTCTACAAAAAATATAAATTATAATAGTTATTATGTCAGGCACTCTACATACACAATCTCACTAAACCCTCATACCAACTTCACATAGTAACCATTATTGTCATTCCCACTGTTCAGATAAGGTAACTGAATTTCAGTGAAGTCAAGTACCTTGCTCAAAGTCACACACCCAGTAAGTACAAGAAGTTCACCTAAGACGTAATTCAAACCTGTCTGAAATCAAAGACTCTGATCTTAACAACATCACTATCCTTTCATGACTGTCAACCGACCCATAGTTTCTTGTTATCACTAGTACAAAGACAATCATTATCATTTTTATGTCACTTAGAAGTACGGATAATTTTTATCTAGTACAGAGTGTAAAAGTGCTTATTAAGCCAAAAATAATTATCATACCAGAGATTTTGTATGCCTTGGGTTTAGATAAAAAAAAAAAATCTAAATGGCATCTTGTCAAGCTCAAATACCAACATTTGTGTGTGCAGCTTCCAACAACACAACCTTTGAAAAGTTGTTTTTCTTTCATTGCAAAAGATACAAGATCTGTGGGAGTAACAGAATTCTAAATGTTGACTGGTGCTAAATGCAGGTAAAACAGCTTTGGAAAAACAAGTACTATTTGAAAGCTGCACCTAGGGCTCAGCAGAGTTGTGTCATTTTAGTCAAAACAAGTTATTCAGATACACTATAAAACTTTATTCCCCCAAATGAAGTGGTTTGGATGGAGCTGGTAACTGCCACTAAACCAGCTGATTCCAAAATTCTAGCAATATAGATGGAATGGCAAATGGGGCCAGGGATGTGGAGAAGTTACGCAAGGGCCCATCAGAAACTAGAGAAGTAGCATTGGTAAAGCAAGATCTAGTAGGCAAGTCTGAGGAGTTTAGGCCCAATGTTGTACCTATCCTTTCTGTCTGAAGAGCTCACTAATCATATGAAATAATTCATTTTTTTGTGTGTCTGAAAGTGAGAACAGGGAGAAGGGATGAAGTCTTTCACTCTCCAAATTATCCTCAACACTTCTGCCAGCATGATATTTCTAAAACATGAATCTGAGCATGTAGTTTCCTGACAATAAAAACAACTTTAAACTGTTTCTTTACTATACCATACAAAGGCTTCTAAGGTCTGGCATCTGTTCTCTAAATGTACCTTGTTATTCAATGCCAACATGCTTTACTTATCTGCTCTACCTCTCCTTGGCATGGCCTGCCCCTCTCCTTACCTTCCTAGGAAAATCTTCCCTATACTTCACATGACAACTTAAAAGTCTCCTATTTGGTACGCATGTCTTTGACTTGCTCAAGGGTAGCCATCACTTCCTCCTTATTCCAATACTGTACCTAGCTCTTACCTCAGTTATTACATTTATTACACTGTATCGCATATATGTATGTATATACCCATCTCACCTAGTATACTGTTAGCTTCTGGTGGCAAATAATATATTCTTCACCAGGTTAGGCTGGGCTAATGATAGATAAGTAGGTAAGTTGGCAAAAAGGAAAATATGAAGAAAGATAGAAAGAATAAATGGACTGGAAAAGAGGATTGTTGAAAAATTATTTTTGATAAATATTATAATAGTATACATTTAAAAACAGATGGAAATTATGTTAACCATCAAGAAAAAAAATGTCAAAAGTTACCCAGATCATTGAGAAGACACATCTGTTGATGGGAAGACTACAAAAATTACTTTAACTTATTCTTAATTAATTCTGATCACTTTCTTCATTTTATTTTTCTTTATAGGCAACCACATTTTTTCCTGTGTTGGCAGTCTAGAGTAAGAAATTATGGATACAATTAAATTAAATAATAGTATATATGGAGTCACTTAGAGCCCAAATATGTTTATATTCTAAAGTAATGTAGTCAATAAGAAATTTCTGATTTGATATATAATCTGGTAAAGTTTTTATGAAATTGATATCACTGTTGTCTCGACTTCCAAAAGGTCACAATGAATTGTCATTCAATACTGAGTAAAACACTGAACATAATACTCTCCAGATCCATCTGTGCTGTTGCAAAAGGCAAGACTTCCTTCCTTTTTACAGCTGAGTAGTATTCCATTGTGTAAATGTACCACAGCTTTTAAAAATACCATATGATTTCACTTATATGTGGAATCTGATGAGCAAAATAAACTAACAAACAAAATAGAAACAGACTCATAGATACAGAGAACAGACTGACAGCTGGTAGAGAGGAGGGAGGTTGGGTGACTGGGTGAAAAAAGGAGGAGGAATTAACCAAAAAACCCACAAAAACTTATAGACACAGACAACAGTATGGTGATTACCAGAGGGACAGGGGGTGGGGACAGTAGAAGAGGCTTAAGGGGGAATAAATGGCCATGGAAAAAGACTTGACTAAGAGTGGTTAACACACAAGAAAATATACAGATGATGTATTATAGAATTGTACACCTAAACTTATATAATTTTATTGACCAATGACACTCCAATAATTTCAATAATTTTTAAATACTAAGAAAATAAATTCCATGTGCTGCTATTATAGGACTATTATAATGTCAAGGAATAGAAATACCTATGGAAGAGCCCTTAAAAGCAGCTAGTTACCAGGGAAACTTTTCACTTAATAAATGAGAAAATTACATCCAAGAGGCATTAATGCTAACCTGCTCAAAATCATACAGTGAACTGACAGGGAAGTGGAAACAAGAACTCAGACCTTCTGATTTCTAGTCAAGGATACCTTTTATCATACACAGGATGGTATATTAAAATACACAACAATAGTTTTTACATCACACTGTTCCATAAACAAATCCCTTACAAACACTTTCCAGTTAACAAATATGATTGAGTTGAGCCAGATGCAGAGCATGAGGAGTGGTTGGCATGGGAATAAACTGGAGAGTAAATGCCCCATGTAAAAACCATCAATTGATAGCCTTTCTTTCTTTCTTTCTTTCTTTCTTTCTTTCTTTCTTTCTTTCTTTCTTTCTTTCTTTCTTTCTTTCTTTCTTTC
>NW_005369920.1:116400-129322 GCF_000412655.1 Myotis brandtii | reverse complement strand
TCCTTCCTTCCTTCCTTCCTTCCTTCCTTTCTTCTTTCTTTCTTTCTTCTTTCTTTCATCTTCACCCAAGGATATTTTTCCATTGATTTTTATAGAGACTGGAATAGAGAGGGAAAAACAGAGAGAAATATCAATGTTAGAGAAACACATTTATTGGTTGCCTCCTGTACGTGCCCTGACCAGGGCCCGAGTCTGAGAGGAGCCTGCAACCAAGGTACATTCCCTTGACCAGAATTGAACCTGGGACCCTTCAGTCAGCAGGCTGATGCTCTATCCACTGAGCTAAACGAGCTAGGATAATTGATGGTTTTCATGTGGGAATATGGACCCAGTGTTTCCTAATCCTCTGATTAGTCACACAGAGTCAAAAACCCAGATACTAATGTGATATATCTTCATGACAATTAATTATTTTTTCTTCATTTAAGTATTGAGCTGACCACTTTTTGCTCATGGGCAGCCCATACTGTCATTGAGCCTGTTTATAAAAGTGATACTAGAGGAACATGGTTGACAATGAGTATTGTTAACATATCAAAATTGTAATACTTTATAGAAGCTCCAAAAGTGCAACAGTTATTAAAGCAACCACTGTAACTATTATACCATTTTTACTTGACAACTGATGTATGGTATAAAGTTATATGATATAAAATATTTCTTCTTGCAAGATAGTTCACTTTAGTTTTCCTTAGTGAAATTCTCTAATGCATTCAAAATAGGAGTCTATTTTATGAAACAATTGATATGCACACAACTTTTTGGTACTCATCTACCATCTAAACAGACACATATTTGCACTTTTTAATAACAATTTAGATCTAGCATTAGATTTGTACAGCAAGTTCTGAGTTACTTTTTCTTCTTTTTCTATCAATAATAAAATGATCTATATTTCAGCTTTTGTGTTTAACTCTAAGGTATCTCATATCTTTGAATTTTATATTATCTTATTTTTAATTTTTTTATTTTTAAATTTATCTTTATTGTTGAAAGTATTACAGATGTCCCCCTTTTCCCCACATTTACCCCGTTTGAATTTTATATTATCATAACATACATTTTCTTTAAAAGTTAGGTAGAAGTACAAAATGTATAAAATGTGTGAAAATTTAATTTTAGTGTAAATATCATTGAATTATAGATATTAGTAGTTCTCAAAGTAGGAGTTTCCGTGACACTTTCAGGAGTCCTGAGGTCAAAAAGCATTTTCATAATAACATAAAAATATATTTTTAGTATGCTCACATTTTTGATGATGATTCAAAAGCAATAGCAGGAAAAACTTTTGTAACATTAAAATAAATCAAGGATAGTGTCAAACTATATTAATCTTTGCATTCTTCGCTGCCATATTCACAGAAGAAAAATACCTACCAGTTTCACTTAAGAATGCCCTGATGAAGCATTAAAAATGTTTACTTTTATTAAATCTCCACCCTTGAATGCAACCTTTTAACATTTTGTGTAACAAAATGGAAACTATACATAAAACAGAGTATTAAAAGTTCATTGATAAGGTTTCAGATTTCCTGTTGTAACTAACCTATAGGAAATTACATTTCTTGAGTTTGGATATTTTAATATCCAAGAAGAATGTCCACAATTATCATAAAAGGCTATATTCATCACTTTTCTAACTCTGCACCTATACAGTGCCCGATTATCTTCATATATATTAGTGAAATCAGCATATTGCAAATGACTGGATGCACTTACTTTAATGAGAATTTCACTTTTCTCAATGGATATTTTTGTTTTCAGAATAGTTATTTTTCATAAAGTATGTTATTTATGTTAACATGAAATGGATTTATTATCGTTAGGTTTAAATGAACTGGTAAATAAAATCTTTTAAAATGTATTTTAATTCCAAATACAATAAATCTGATAATTTTGATGTAGACAGTCTACATAAACAAAAGCTCTGTGGTGTCTCAATGATTTTTAAAAATATAAAGAGGTATTGAGACCCAAAAATTTGCAAATCACTGGTATATATTAACTCATTCAATAAATACTCATTGAAAGTATAACACTCTTGTCAAAGCTAGGGAATAATGTGGTGAGCAAGACAGACATAGTCCATATAGTCATGGAAATGGCGAGCTTGATGGGAAATAGACAATAAACAAGTAACACATTCAACAAGAAATTAATCACAAATTTTAAAAAGTGCTATTTAAGAAATAAGCAGAGTATAATGTTGGTAAAAAAACAAAATCTTACCTTACCATGCCCTACTTTCCTCCTTCTATTCTCTCACATCTTTCTCTACAATAACCTTGTAGCTTTACAGCTTTTGCCTGCCAAGACTTCCCTTTCTATTCTACTGGCTGTATCACTGTAATTGTTTTCCTGGGAGCCACCTGTGTAGAAGTGGACATATGACTCAGTCCTAACAGGAGAAGTGTACCATCTTATTGTCCAGAGTGCTCAGGGAGAGATAGATGACAAAAGTTGAACTAGAGAGATCTTCTGGTGAACCCAAATAAGGACCATGTAAGCTTAGAAGCAATACAAGGAAAAAGAAATAAGGACAGAGAGAAAGATATATGCAGGTGAAAAGAAAGGGAGAAGAAGTATTGGAAAGAAGTATTATGAAAGCCAATGTATTACATTTACTGTTTTTCTTTCCTTTTTCATACAAGCTACCACTATTGCCTTAGCTCAGCTCATATAAATTCATTTTCTTTATGAACCACATTCAATATGAAGAAAGTACCAGGATAATTGTAGCCAACACTTATGCATTTATGATCTAGAATAAACAAATAGAGATACAAATAAGTTGTTTTTCATTCTTTTCCCTTCCCTATTTTCTTAGTGGAATCACTATCTTGAATTTATTTCTTAAGCGTTATCTATTTTTCTAATTTTACACCATAAGGTACATACCAATGATCAATATACATAATGTAGTTTCTGTGTTTAAAAGTTTATTAAATGAAATACACTGTATATCCATCTATACATTGCATTTTCACTTAGTATTATTTTTAAAGGTTTTTATTTGACAGAACTTTTTTTAAAACTGCTTTAGGACTTCATTATAAAAATTTACCACAATGTATTTATACATTCCTCTATTAATGTATATGTGAAAATGAAATGGTAGGTCATAGCGTACTCTGGGCATGGAACTTTCAACTTGAGTAAATATTATTAAATGTCTCTCCCAAATGGTTGTGACAATCTAGGTGCTAACTTAGAGTAGATGAGAACTTCTGTTTTGCCAATCCCTTATCAGTATTAATATAATCAGCCTTTTTTTATTTTTCCTAATTGAATGGAATGAAATACATCTGAAATGATTGACAGTAAATTGGTAAAAGGTGGTTATTTTGATGAAGTGGGGGTATTTATTTTCTTCTCTCTTGTTTGTATTTTCTCTTTGGTCAAAATATTTCCCTGGGAAAGAAATTGTTTAAATAATTCCATTAACCTCAGATTCCTTATCATAACCCTAAAGGGTGGATGTATTATTTAATATTTAATAAATTTCACTGGGGGAGTCAGTGTAGTAGAAAGAACATTTGCTTTGAAGCCATTATAGACTTTAGTTCAATTTGTTGTTGTTGTTAATCCTCACCTGAGGACACTTTTCCACTATTTTTTTTATTGTTTAAAGTATTACAAATAGTAGAACATATGTCTCCTTTTTCCCCTATTGACCTCCTCCTGGCCTCCCCCACCCTCCCCCTGCACATTCCCTCACCCCCCTAGTGTCTGTGTTCGTTGCTTATGATTATACTAGTGTGCATTTTTAGAGAGAGTGGAAGGAAAGAGAGAGAGAGAGAGAGAGAGAGAGAGAGAGAGAGAGAGAGAAATATTGATGTGTCCTCACATCAATTGATTGCCTCTTGCACACTCCTGGACCAGGCCTGCAATCGAGTGTGCAACCCAGGTACATGCCCTTGACTGAAATTGAACCTGGAACCTTCATTCCCTGGGCTAACGCTCTATCTGCTAAACCAAAGTGGCTAGGGCAGTTCAAATTTTGTTCTCAATATTTTCTGGTCATGTGTTCATGTACTGTTTCTGAACCTTAGTTTCTGCATCTATAACATTGTAGTAATTTATAAAATTATTGTGTGGAATATATTAAGTGGTATATGTAAAGCAGATAGCATAGTACTTAGCACAGTAAAAATTAGTGAAACATGTTAGTTTCTGTTATTGATGATATGCAGTACTCAAATCATACTGCACAATCCACTGGGATGAGGACACAGTGCTGTGAAAGACAATGAAATCTCACAGGACACAACTGACAAGATAGCATAGGAAAAATCTCATGTCAGATTTGGGTATGATAGAGATATTGTCTTAAATTATGTTTCCAGCAAAATCATTCCCAACAAATAGTAGAGTGATGGTTCTAGCAGATATGATTTTTTGGGGGAGTATGTCCCCAGAACATGTGTTGTGCAAATCTACCTTTGTGCATGTATGTGCACATGTGTGTGCTTGTATTCAGTTTAGCTTGTTGTATTGCTCCACAAATAACAGTGCTCAATACATTTTGACTTGAAGAGAATGGTGACAATTTATGATATTGAATCACTTTGGGCTAAGTTTCAGAAAATAGGACACTAAAAAGGTCATGTTTTACAGCTAAAATTTACTCTGCTATAATTTTGAATAATAAATCACTGTGAAACTTACCAAAAGTTCAAAGCCAGATTTTTCTGTGGTTACCATAGTGATCAGCAAAGAATTTAAAGATTAATTGTAATCCATTTAAAAATAAAACTATATTATAAATTGTATAATGATTATACATAACATTTTGAATTTTTACTAGTATTCAAGGATTGTGGCATGTTAATGCATAAACATAGGTACATAAATAAAAGAGCAAATTCCCGTTGTGTGAGTCTTAGTGTAAAGAGCCTTTTAAATAACATTCTTTAATGTTATTTTAAAAAGAAATAAATAGAATTTACCTGGCTTTGAATTATATTCAGGAAGCAGTGAGAAAAATGCAAGCCTTTCAAAAAATGCAAGCCTTTCAAAGCAATGAAATCATTTATTTAATGAGAAGTTGTGTTTCAACCCCAAAAGAACTAGCATTCCTCTTGTCTACAGAAGATCTCAGTAGGAATTTTGACCTTGCCACCCACACTCTCATTCTGTGGTTTACAAATACCCTACATTCTCAACTTCTTCTTTAGACATCCTTGCTTATCTTTACTGATACTGGATATTCATTCCTCTTCAAAAAGTCCTTTCTAAATAGATGCTCATGTTTCCCATTCCCCAATGACTTTAAGGCCACTTCTAGATCATTACTCCACCATGCTCATGTAAAATTTGTTTGTGTGTGTTCTTTTTGAGGCTTATGGCATTCAACCATACCACCTTCTAAATCTCCTTGTTTTTCCACCTACTAATTTATTGGTTAACCCCTGAATTTGAGGGTTAACAAACTATATCTCATGGACCAAATTTATTTTGCCTTATTTTGGAAATCAAATTTTATTGGACTATGTCATTTTGTTCACTTAACGTAGGGGATATAACTGCTTTTGCAGAACAATAACAAATTTGAGTAATTGAAACAGGGACCATATGACCTACAAAGCCTAAAATGTTTACTATCTGGACCCTGATAGATGTTTGCTGACATTGAAGTATTCAGTACATTCTCATATTTCTCCCCTTTGCAATCCTTGTCATGCTCTTTCAGGTACAGGTGTTGGAATAACCCAAACAGTACTTCTTAATCCTTTACCTTTTTCGTTGCCAAAGTCCATCATTTCTACTCTACTCCAGTGATCTACTCCCATGATCATTCCCCAGATCTTGTCAACACCGAAACTGTTTCACTTCTCTTGTTTTAAATTCAAATATATCACTCTTTGCCCACAACTACTCTTATTTTTTGTTATGGAAAACATTATAGAAATGAAGTGAGGGATATTACATAAAAGCAAATACCTGTATTCATGTGACAAAGAAGTACACCCCAATAGGGAATTAAATGGACAATGCAAAGACAGAACTTTTAGGAATATTCATGTATGGAGCAATTGAGAAGCCATAGATGGATCCTGAGAAGGAACTATCTAAGAGGTAGGAGGCCTAACAGAATGCAGTATTGTGTAATCCATGGGAGGGTAGTTGATAAGATAAGATTGTCAATAATGTCAAATGCTGCAAATAAGTGAAAATGTATATGTATTGAAGTAAAGTAGTGTCTGTGTCCTATAACACTGGATAAAATGTTGCCTGAATACAAGAATCTTAGCTTATGTCTTTCTTCTCAAAGACCCTTGTTGATCAAGGACTTTCATTATATTGTGCAAACTTATTTTTCAATGGGCATATATCCTTAATAACAAAATTACAATTTATAATATAAAGTTATGAAATCACACATATACATAAATATTTTTATGATAAAATATTAACAACATTGAAACAAAAGGCACAGAGGTGAATGTCAAACAATAAGGGGTATTTTTATTTTTGGCAACCTGTTACCAGAACTAAATGTAATACAATAACAGTAAAATAGAACAGAACTGGTTAGACTAAAACATCCTATGTGACTTGCCTTTCTGTCCCTCCCCTTACCTTAAGCTCTTTCCTCAAGGATCTACAACAATAAAATTGTGATATTCTCAAATTATTGGATCTAAAACTACTCCTAAGCTTATTGATAGGTTGCTTAGGTTTCTTAATGTGCAGGATTTTTTTTTAAATAAAAAAGAGGTATAGAGACATGGTAGAAGCAGCATTTATTCTTTTAATCGGCATTTGTTGAGGGCCTATTATGTACTAGTCAGTCTGCTTTATGGGGAGCAAGGCAACCACTCCAATGTACCACTCAATTGGAAAATGCCAGTTGAATCTATGTTTTGTATTCATTCATACAGATGCTTGAAGGATGATTTGCTCCCTAGTTTAATAGAAACTGTGAATTATTTATGAAAATAATAACATAAAAGAAAATATGCATGAAAACATTGGAACAATAAATATTTAACAACCTGTGACTATTCAAACCTCACTTCTGAAGGCCCTGATATCTCAAAAATATGAAAGAAAGTTGCAAGATGTGCTTCAAAGAGATTAGACACATGTAAACTGAAAGCAAAATATCAATTCCATATCCAATCTGTTTTCTTAATGGTTTAATAGATGGTAGATGAAGAACTATAACTCAATTCTGAGATGAGTCACAGGAACATGGCTGTGCTTTGGTGAGAGACAGGACTTCTGGAAAGCCTGAAAATAAAGATGTTAATAACTTTGGAAAGAAAGAATTTTCCCACCTCCTTGAAAGAGCTGGCTAGAATAAGTTAATCTTTGGTGAGGGATGGGGATGCCTGTACAAAGCAGAGAGAACCAGTTGTCATTACTGTCAAACTCCATACAGGCATGTAATTCATCTGAATCTTCTCTAGAGCATGCCAAGGAATCAAATAAACCCCAACATGCAGATACCTTAAGGCAGCAGTTCTCAACCTGTGGGTCGCAACCCCTTTGGCGGTCAAACGACCCTTTCACAGGGGTCGCCTAAGACCATCCTGCATATCAGATATTTACATTATGATTCATAACAGTAGCAACATTACAGTTATGAAGTAACAACAAAAATAATTTTATGGTTGGGTCACAACATGAGGAACTGTATTTAAAGGGCCAGAAGGTTGAGAACCACTGCCTAAAAGGCTTAGCCATCATTTGTTGACGGACACTCACTTTGGCAGAATGGAAACAAGGAGTTGACTATTTCATTAAAAAAAACAACAACACAAAGGTAAGGCTGAATTAAGTTAATTATACTTTGCTTTTTTCTTGTTTATTAACTTTTCTTTTTAAACTATTTTTTCTATTACATTTGTTTTTATTGTCTTCTAAATCTACACTTTTTCCAATCCCATAATTTAAGCCACAATAATTTTTTTTTACCTAGAATTAGATAATTATTTCCCAAATGGTGTCCTGCCCCTCTCCAATCACTTTCCACTGCCCAGGGATATTAGAGCAGTTTATTAGAGTTTGCATGCTGGAGTGGAAAAGAATATACAACTTTGTGCATGCTTTTATTTTACAGAGGGTTGGTGTGAATATGTAAGTTTGCTTAGATGCACAGTCTAAATTAGAACCCAATTCTACCAATTTCCAGTGCAGTGCACTTTGCAGGGCTTCATATTTTTGTTATCAATCAGTGCTTTACTAAATCAGCCTCAGTCTCTCTTAAATCCTCTCTCCACTAATAAATAGAAGGCTGCTGAGTCCTAATTCTTCGAGGCTTTATCTGTACTTTACGTTTCACACATTTGTGTATTTTTTTTTTTAAATGGTTAAATAATTTTTTTTTTTAATTAAATCTTTATTGTTCAGGTTACAATTAAATCTTTTTTGTTCAGGTTACATTTGTTCCTCTTTTTTTCCCCCTCATAACTCCCCTCCTCCCAGTTCCCGCCCCACCCTCCGCCCTCACTCCCCACCCACTGTCCTCATCCATAGGTGCACGATTTTTGTCCAGTTTCTTCCCGCATCTCCCATTCCCCTTTCCCCCCCAAGAATAGTCAGTCCATTCCCTTTCTATGTCCCTGATTCATTATAATCACCAGTTCATTCTGTACATCAGATTATTTATTCACTTGGTTCTTAGATTCACTTGTTGATAGATGCATGTTTGTTGTTCACAATTTGTATCTTTACCTTTTTCTTCTTCCTCTTCTTAAAGGATACCTTTCAGCATTTCGTATAATACTGGTTTAGTGGTGATGAACTCCTTTAGCTTTTCCTTATCTGTGAAGCTCTTTATCTGACCTTCAATTCTGAATGATAGCTTTGCTGGATAAAGTATTCTTGGTTGTAGGTTCTTGGTATTCAGCACTTTGAATATTTCTTGCCATTCCCTTCTGGCCTGCAAAGTTTCTGTTGAGAAATCAGCTGACAGTCGTATGGGTATTCCCTTGTAGGTAACTGAGTTTCTTTCTCTTGCTGCTTTTAAGATTCTCTCTTTGTCTTTTGCTCTTGGCATTTTAATTATGATGTGTCTTGGTGTGGTCCTCTTTGGATTCCTTTTGTTTGGGGTTCTCTGCGCTTCTTGGACCTGTAAGTCCATTTCTTTCACCAGGTGGGGGAAGTTTTCTGCCATTATTTCTTCAAATAGGTTTTCAATATCTTGCTGTCTCTCATCTTCTGGCACCCCAATTATTCTGATGTTTGTACGCTTGAAGCTGTCCCAGAGGCTCCTTACACTATCTTCGTATTTTCGGATTCTTTTTTCATTTTGCTTTTCCGGTTGGGTGTTTTTTGCTTCTTCGCATTTCAAATCTTTGGCTTGATTCTTGCGCTCCTCTGGTCTGCTATTGGGTGTAATATTCTTTATTTCCGACCGTGTATGCTTAATTTCTAGTTGTTTCTTTATCATAGCATCGAGGGTCTCATTAGTTTTCGTGAAGCTCTCCAAAAGTTTATTGCAAGCCCTCAAAATTGCGTTTTTTAGCTCTATATCCTCCATTTCTGTCATGTTTTTTTGTCTCCGCATTTTTTATGCTTTCTTGGTGCACCCCCTAGTGGTCTTTGTGCGCAGTCTTGTTCTAGTTGAGCCTTGATTGTTGTAGTTAATACTAGAGGGATTTGACCACCAGGCCGACTGGCTGTGTGAATCAGCTGTGTCTGCCGCGGAAAACTTCTGTCCTCTGGGGAGGTGCTAATCTAGCCTTTGCCTGAGGCGATCCGGCAAATGGCTCTGCGCAGGGCTTGGGCGGGGCGGGCTCAACAGGGCGGGCGGAGGGAGCCGTTATGGTGCCCTCAGTCCTGTTCCCAGAGGCTCTGCTTCTCAGAACCCCAGGAACCGCTGCAAACCTCGGAGAGAAAGCTGCCTTCCAACTGATGCCAGACACTCCCGCTTCTCCCGTTTGGGTCCGAGTCCCCAGCGATTCGCCCGTATCTGGAGCTCAGAGTCTGAGACTCCCCCCTGACCGAAAACGACAACCGCGCTCTCAGCCACCAGCCCGCTTTGCGCGCGCACCTCCGCACCTGAGTATTTTCCACACTGCGCCTCCTCTGAGCCTCGGTGTGCTGTTATTTTTCCTTCTAGTTGAAGAGTCTCTCCTCAGCCAGCCTTCCTGTGGTTCTGGGTGATGTCCGTTCCGTCTTTTAGTTGTATTTTTGAAGTGGTTGTTTGCGGCAGCAGTCTGCGGTGTTTACCTATGCCGCCATCTTGGTCTCTAAATCCATTTGTGTATTTTTAGTCTTTGTGGCCTTCTCCCTATGCCACATTCTTTTATTAATCATTGCATCCTTTAATTTCTTTTGTGACAATGGAAGTGTACCATATTTACATCCACAGGTAATTTTCCACAATAAAAAAAGCTCGCTTTGCTGTGGGTGTATTTTTGTTGTTGTTAATACTCACTCAAAGATATTTTTCCATTGATTTTTTTTTTTAGGGAGAGTTGAAAAGAGAGTGAAAGACAGAGAGAAACATCGATGTGATTGCAACATGTCAATTGGTTGCCTTCTGCATACGCCCCGACCAGGGCTCAGGCTAGGGAAGAGTCTGCAACCAAGGTACACGCCCTTGACCAAACTTGAACCTGGGACCCTTTAGTCTGCAGACCAACTCTATCCACTAAGGCAAACAGGCTAGGGCATGTAGGTATGTTTTCACATATGAATGCTAGTTTTGGCTTCTGAGAATGTAGCTTTTTTGACAGCAGCCTGTTCACAAATGTCTGCTGCAGCTATAGGATTTATTGGAAAGGCGTTAGCATCTACAGAACAGCCCCACAAAGTCTGTTTTCATCAGTCTTTGTGAAAATTTCTCAGTGATATTTTGGTAGATTAGTGGTCATCATTGTCTTATGAAGAAACACTCAACATTCTGAACACTCAGAACAGTTTGATATCCATGTGCTATTTTTTTGCTTATTTTTTTAACAGAGTTCTGCAAAATATATTATATCAGATCAACCATAGTGCAGGAAATGTCATTAATCAAATTATGTGGATATTAGGCATCTCTTAGTGGATCAAGACTTATTTCAATTCATCATCTATGAGGTCCATGTGTGCCAATTCATCACTGTAGCAATCTTGTCAGTTTTTACCTTCATAAATAATTATTTCCACATCCAGCATTCTAAGGGGCTTGGCAGGGTATCTTGCCAGCTGGTCTACATTAATGAAAAAACAAACTGCTTATGATCTATGGCTATGGTTCATTCTAAATCTGAGTGATATCACACTTACATGCACGGTGATTATACTGTTTGAAACTGTATTTTCTCATGAAGTAATCTTCTGCACACTTTGTAGAAAAACTATTTTTATTTTGTCATGAATGACTAGCAAATTGCCAACCTAACAATTGAAGAAACAATAGGTTATTCATGTCTGTGACCACACTAATAGAAATAGGTGGTTTGTCAGAATCATCATCTCTGGGTCATTTTATGCTTTGTGACTAATATTTATGTGCATGTTAGAATCAGAATATCATGGCCAGACACCAAGAAAGAAACCATTATATTCCTTTTTCAAGGCAAGTTGTTCTCTATCCACACATTCAATAAAATCATGTCAAGATAAAATCAGGGTTGTTATTTTCCATATATCCTGTGAGTATAACTTCTTTTGATATTAATAGAAAGATCTCTAGAAAAGTATGAACATGTGACTAAATAATGCTGTGATGTTTTTATCTGCACGTATGTACATACATACTTTTGTTTAATTTCAAAGAAAAGATGGACTCCTATTACCAAATTTTGTTTCAGATAAGTTTATATTAATCATTTAACTCCCTGTATGGAGATTATATATATATATATATATTCCACTAGAAACTAAAAAGTCACAATGACATTACTTGTATTAATGTGA
This sequence comes from Myotis brandtii, assembly GCF_000412655.1. Taxonomy (NCBI): domain Eukaryota; kingdom Metazoa; phylum Chordata; class Mammalia; order Chiroptera; family Vespertilionidae; genus Myotis; species Myotis brandtii. Next base: position 117,463 of record NW_005369920.1, on the reverse strand, counting down.
CCTAACCATGAAATTTCTTTTTGCCTAAAAAATGTCATCACATCTCAATCCAGTACCAGCTATATATAGGCAGGAGTGACAAACCCAAATGATTGCCTCTAGCAGATGTTATTCCATTTCATCCACATCGTCGTGACTTACTTTGGAGTTTCCTGAAGACAGTTCTAATACAGGGCAATGACTTCCTACATCTGTCTGTTTGAGAGTGTTATCTGACCATCCCCCACATTGGCAGACTATGTTTGATGGAAATTAACACCCTGGTAGCTACTGTGCACAAATGAGGAATAGGAATTGCTGAATAAATATCCCAGCTTCCTCACTCCTTAATTCTCAATTGTTATTTTAAAATACATTTTTATTTATTTCAGAGAGGAAGGGAGAGGAAGAGATAAGAACATCAATGATGAGAGAGAATCATTGATCGGCTGCCTCCTGCATGCCCCACACTGGGGATTGAGCCTGCAACCAGGGCATGTGCCCTGAGTTGGGATCAAACCATGACTTCCTGGTTCATAGGTCAATGTTCAACCACTGAGCTGTGCCAGCTGAGCATGGAACCTGCAGTTTTAATCACTATCTTATATTGCTTCTAAAATAGATTCTTTGTAATTCACATCATTGTTAGGAATGGAAGGACTAAAAAAAGGAAGAACCCCGAATAGCCACAGCAATTATGAGAAAGAAGAACAAAGTTGGAGGGATTACAATACAGATATCAAGCTATATTACCAAGCATGGTGTTGGGAGCCATTAGAAATTACATATACATCTTCAGCTTACAACACAATAGGTTTCTGGCCCCCCCCAAGCCAGCTCCTGGGAACCAATTAAGCTTTGTGGTTTAGCCTGGAGTTAAAAGATAACCGACCCTCACCCTAAGTACACAGCTGTTAAATCTCCGCTGACAAGCACACATCTCCGCTGATAAGCACACAGCCATCCGGAGCCTGCTAAATCTCTAGTGACAGGTTACCGCCCATAGACCCCTTTACCCACCCCCCTTCCTCTAGGACGATATAAATTCTACACGCTGTAAAAATAAAGTTGAGGCTTGATCAGA
>NW_005369920.1:115585-116328 GCF_000412655.1 Myotis brandtii | reverse complement strand
AAAAAAAGATCCCAAATAGCTGTGGCAATCCTGAGAAAGAAGAACAAAGTAGAAGAGATCTCAATACCAGATATCAAGCTGTATTACAAAGCCACTGTTCTCAAAACTGCCTGGTACTGGCACAAGAACAGACATATCAATTAATGGAATAGAATAGAGAACCCAGAAATTGACCCAAACCACTACGCCTAATTAATATTTGACAAAGGAGGCAAGAGCAAACAATGAAGTCAAGAAAGTCTCTTCAATAAATGGTGTTGGAAAAATTGGTCAGATACATGCAAAAAAAAAAAAATGAAACTAGATCACCAACTTACACCATACACAAAAATAAACTCAAAATGGCTAAAGGACTTAAATGTAAGACAGGAAACCATAAAAATCTTAGAAGACTCCATAGGCAGCAAAATAGCAGACATATGTCATAGCACTATCTTTACCAGTACAGCTCCTAGGGCAATGGACACTAAGGAAAAAATAAACAAATGTATCTACATCAAAGCAAAATAGAAACCATGAACAAAACAACAAGAAAGCCCACCGCATGAGAGAACATATTTGCCAATGCTGTTTCAAATAAGGGTTAAATCTCCAAAATTTACAGAGAACTCATACAACTTAACAAAAGGAAGATAAATAATCCAATCAAAAAATGAGCAAAGGACCTAAATGGACACTTTTTGAAAGAAAACATACAGAAGGCCTAGAGACATATGAAAACATGCTCAAAGTCACTAATCATC
>NW_005369920.1:109465-115091 GCF_000412655.1 Myotis brandtii | reverse complement strand
GAACTCCCATTTGACCCAGTAATCCCACTTCTAGGACTATATCCCAAGAAACCAGAAACACCAATCAGAAAAGATATATGCACCCCTATGTTCATAGCAGCACAATTTACAATAGCTAAGATTTGGAAACAGCCTAAGTGCCCATCAGCAGAAGAGTGGGTTAGAAAACTGTGGTACATCTACACAATGGAATACTACGCCGCTATAAAAAAGAAGGAACTTTTACCATTTGCAACAGCATGGATGGAACTGGAGAGCATTATGCTAAGTGAAATAAGCCAGTCAGAGAAAGATAAATATCACATGATCTTACTCATATGTGGGATATAATGATCAACATAATTTGATGAACAAGAATAGATCCAGAGACAAATGGTAGGGGAGGGGGGTTAGAGAGCAACCAAAGGACTTGTATGCATACATATTAGCATAACCAATGGACACAGACACTGGGGCTGCGGGGGCTTGCCAGGGGTGAGAATGGCTGCAAGGTGGGGTGGGGGTCAATTGGGGGAAAAGGAGACATATGTAAAGCTTTATACAATAAAAAAGTTCCCTCAGATGATTCTAAAGTTTAGACAGAGTTGTAATCCACTGCTTTATCACATCAACCTAAAAATTAAGAAATGTAATCTTGTATACCAGTACCTAAGCTCTCTTTATACAATTGTGTTGCTTCAAATTATGCCTGCTCTTTAGGCAATGGTAGTCTATATCAATCTTAATAACATACTTTCATAATTTATGTTTTATGGAGCTCATACTCTATATTACATTATCAATTTTGAAGTATGACAGTGCATGAGCTGGTTTGAAAATTCAGCGCCTTAAGTAGCCAATAGGAAATATGTAAATTGTGCAACTTTTTAAAAAATATATATTTTATTGACTTTTTACAGAGAGAAAGGGAGAGTGATAGATAGTTAGAAACATCAATGAGAGAGAAACATCAATCAGCTGCCTCCTGCACACCCCCCACTGGGGATGTGCCCGCAACCAAGGTACATGCCCTTGACCAGAATCAAACCTGGGACCCTTCAGTCCACAGGCTGATGCTCTATCCACCGAGCCAAACCAGTCAGGGCAAATTGTGCAACTTTTATGGCTTTTTTAAATAAACAAAAACCAGGAAATTTTGTGACGCATTTTAAAACAGAATATACAGACAGTGAATCAACTAAAATGTATTCAATACAATAATTATTTTGCTTTGGTTATAAAATGCAAAGGTTCCTACTTGGGCTGGAATTTCTTATTCTGATTATGGAGAACAAAGAGAGGAAATATTCACTGAAGCGTTGTTCAAACCCAAATCATTAAGCAGAATATCAAAGAAAACTCATCTGTTATTGTCTAACCATTATGTTGCACACCGGGAAATTAATATAAAATAATACTGAATATAAACTGTAATAAAAAATTTATGTGGATTGAGGTCTTTGTAGAGGAGCATCACTCTTAATATAATAAGCCTTCTTGATATTTCATGACAGTACAAATTAAATATAAAATCAATGTTTGCATCACATTTACATATTCAATGAAAGAAAGCAGTTGGGTGTAATAAATATAGGCTATACATTTTTCATTTTTTGGATTTTTATAATGTTACACAATATAATAAGATTATATTGTGAAATATTTTTAAAAAATTTTAAATAAAAAGTCATAACTAATAAATCCTAATTATTTTGAATAGAACTTATTCTTCTGAAGTTTAAGCCCATCCAGCTCTCCTCATATAAGCACTACTATCGCTAAACAGGAAACTTTATATTCTCATAACATTTCATATCATATATTAAATTTGAGGGAAAATTGAATCTCAATGTTATAATTCCCATTGTATAGAGCGTATATTTCACATGTTAAATAAATACATGTGGACAGTTGATTGCTTTCTTTCAAAAGTTATGACAACTAAAGGGAATATCAACAGTGTAAGTCCAGAAGAAAGATTTTTAATTATATTCTGCATTAACATAGTTACTTCTGTATTGTCAAGCAATCTTTTATATCCTCTACATTAATCAATTTTAGTTACCTGAATATGCCTATGCATAAATATCTTACTTTATGTGGATTGAGGTCTTTGTAGAGGAGCATCACTCTTAATATAATAAGCCTTCTTGATATTTCATGACAGTACAAATTAAATATAAAATCAATGTTTGCATCACATTTACATATTCAATGAAAGAAAGCAGTTGGGTGTAATAAATATAGGCTATACATTTTTCATTTTTTGGATTTTTATAATGTTACACAATATAATAAGATTATATTGTGAACAAAGTCTTAAAATTTTTAAATAAAAAGTCATAACTAATAAATCCTAATTATTTTGAATAGAACTTATTCTTCTGAAGTTTAAGCCCATCCAGCTCTCCTCATATAAGCACTACTATCGCTAAACAGGAAACTTATGATTATCATTTTGAACAAAGTCTTCAGAAAACACAGTGAAGACATCTATTGAGAACTAAGTCAAATTTATTGTACAACACAGTGGTTTTCTTCTTTCTTTCTTTGTTTCTGTATGATGCATATCTTTCAAAGTACTTGGTAATTTGTGTTATTTTCCTGTTCACCACTAAACCTGCTCATTAAAGATGGATGCACAGAGGAACACAGGATGATGTCTAGGTTTAAGAGTATGATTTCTTAAAGATTGAATATTTACCTGGCTTATGAACCAGAGGCCAATCTAAAATGAAAACCAGTGAAGAACAACAAAAAAGAGGTATTTAAGAACACTAATCATAGATGTTAAGAAAATGACATTACTTAATTATTGGTGGGCTTGGGATGTGTTTCACTGTCATTTTCATTTATGAGACATGCTTTGTTCTGTGTTCTGACTCTCTCAGAAACTGCGGTGAGGAGATTCAGGATGGGATTTGAATTAGCTTGGGCTTACTTCAGTGTTTTGATTCATTTTACCTAAAGAAACACAAGGAAAGAAAATGATTGACCTTAGCCATGTCTGCTCTGCTGTGTCATTGCAGCCCTTCTAGGATTCCTAGGAAAGAATCACTCCTGGGGCCTGGAATCAACTTTTATTGTTACCCGCTGAATGCTAAGAAGGCATTGCTTATTTCTGCTAGTGAAGCATGTGCTCCAGTTATTTTTTCATAGTTGTAGAGCTGACTTGTTTTTTTGGCTGGGAACTTATTAGAAGGGGTTAAGACTATGGGCTCTGGAGTCAGGAAGCCTAGCATCAAATCCTGGGTGACTTTGATCAGATCACTTAACATCTCTGTGCATCCATTTCCTCATCTGTAAAATAGCTGCAATGGCCCGGCTGGCATGGCTCAGTGGTTGAATGTTGACCTATGAGCCAGGAGGTCACTATTCGATTCCTGCTAAGGGAATATGCCCAGGTTGTGGGCTTGATCCCCAGTGTAAGGCTTGCAGGAGGCAGCCAATCAGTGATTCTCTTTCATCATTGATGTTTCTATCTCTCTATTCTTCTCCCTTCCTCTCTGAAACCAATAAAAATGTATTTAAAAATAAAATAGCTGCAATATCTCATAGGGTTTTAGTAAGGATTAAATTATTTAATATATGAAATGCACTTATAAACTGCTTACAACATTGTAAGTAGTATATAAGAACATTATACATCCTATGACCTTCTCTTCCTCATCTTTGTCTTTCAATCATTACCAAACCCTAGAAAATTATTCTTCAAGCTCTAGGAGACAAGTAATTAGTGGCTTGAGGAATCAACTTGGTAGAATGTGGCCTGCATTATTATTATTCAATTGAAACAAAATAAGAGAGAACCGAGATGGTGGCATAGGTAAACACATGTACTTGCTGCCTCTCACAACCACATCAAAACTCCAACTAAAAGACAAAACATATATCATCCAGAACCACGGGAATCCTTGTTGAGTGGAAGTTCTACAACTAAAAGGAAAGAAAAATGTGCATTGAGACTGATAGGAGGTGCAGAGGTGCAGAAGTCTGGAGGTACAAAGGCGTGCGCGAAACGGGCTGGCAACTGGGTGTCCTGTTGTTTTTTTTCAATCGGGAGGGAGATACAAGCTCCCAATTGCTCTGAACTCCAGTTCCTGGTGAGACTCTGGCAACCCAGACTCATACTGGGAGAAACTGGCATCGGGCTGGAACACAAGGGCGGCTTTCTCTCAGAGGTGCTCGCAGTGATCATTGTTCCTGAATGGGGCTGCAGGACACAGAGAACCAGTGGCCTTTCTGGATAAGGGCTGACTGGCAGCCTTTGCTCTTTGCTCTGTCCTGGTGATTCCCTGAGACCCCACCCCACTCAATTTACAACCCCACCCAAGCTATGCACAGCAGCTTTTGCATATGAATGGCCTGTCCTTTTGTAACCTAAAACCTAACAAACTGCAGCTGGGTCAGAGAGCTCCAAGGCTTCCAAAAGAAGGCCTAAGGCCCTGTAGCAGCAGCCTGCATTGCTTCACAGCTTGGCCTCATCTGGGCACTTCCAAACACCAAACAAAGAGGAGGAATCTGCAGATCTCTCTGTAGTTCCTCCTGGGTGGCCTTAGGCAGTGGCTGACTTTGCACCACCCTGGTGATGCTGACTTTGCACTGCCTTGGATCTCTCTCCTTAGAGATCCAAGAGCCAGTGTACTCAGTAGTCAGTGTGAGACCATACCAGATTACAACTCTTCACATCCATAAGTGACACATTCAAGGGGCAGACTCGGTGAGCACCAAAGACCCATTGAAGCAAGTCCTGCCCCATAAGGGTATCTCCAGGACAGCAGTTCTCCCATTGTATACACAGCTGGTCCTCATAGCCAATTGGCCTGGAGGTCAATTCCTCCCAGTGATACCAACAGCAATCAAGGCTTAACTACAACAAGACTGTGCACACAGCCCACAAAGGGGTGAACCAAGAGTGTCCACCTCAGGTAACTGGGGAGGCTGAGCCACTGGGCCCTATAGGACACCTAGCACACAAGGCCACTCTATCAACACAGGGAAGCAGCCAAAATACGAAGACAAAGAAACATGTCACAAATGAAAGAAATCGAGGAAAGCAAACTAATGGACATAGAGTTCAATACCACGGTTATAAGGTTAGTCAAGAATCTTCTAGAAACCTCTAAGAAATTTAGTGAGACCCTCAAGGATATGAAAAATTACCAATCAGAAATTAAGCATACCCTGATTGAAATAAAGAATAATATACAGAGATCCAACAGCAGACGAGAAGATTCCAAGAATCAAGTCAAAGATTTGAAATATGAAGAAGCAAAAAACATTCAACTGGAAAAGCAAAAAGAAAAAAGAATCCAAAAATATGAAGATAGTGTAAGGAGCCTCTGGGACAACTTCAAGCGTACCAACATCTGAATTATGGGGGTGCCAGAAGGAGAGAGAGAGCAAGATATCGAAAACCTATCTGAAGAAATAATGACAGAAAGCGTCCCCTATCTAGTGAAAGAAATAGACTTACAAGTCCAGGAAGCACAGAGAACCCCAAACAAGAGGAATCCAAAGAGGACTACACCAAGACACATCATAATTAAAATGCCAAGGGCAAAAGACAAAGAGAGAATCTTAAAAGCAGCAAGAGAAAACAGTTAGTTACCTACAAGGGAGTACCCATACGACTGTCAGCTGATTT
>NW_005369920.1:106690-108728 GCF_000412655.1 Myotis brandtii | reverse complement strand
TGGGATCCGGTTAGAGGGGAGCTATGGAGGGGGGGATAGGAACAACCATAATAATCTGAACAATAAAGATTTATTTTAAAAAACAAAAAACAAAATAAGAAATACTAGAATGCATCACACAAATTTCTAGTATTGTTTCATGAAATATTTGATTCAACTATGAGTGTGTGAATGTTCACTCACAATTTGAAATATATTTTATTCAGTGTATACATTTTATATATCCCACCAAACAAGAGGGAAAAGGAAAGATTTTGTGGAATATGCAACCATTTATTCATTCCAGACATAATCAAGATATATGATGCTCTAGTTGATAACTGTGACATTCTTATAGCAGTGCTTCTAAACTAGTTATCTTTGTAGAGGAATACAACTTAACTCATTCCCCCATTGTCTATGATATAAAATCCTACTGAGGCTGGTGGGGGGGGGGTAGTTATAGGGGTCTGGCATAAATTCCCTGTACTTTTGAGAATCACTGCACTAGATGATAAGCTCCTTAACATGCAGCACCCTTCTTTATGTTTTTTTTTTCCCCAGTACTTCGCACATTGGAGTGCTTAAGAATGCTGATAACCCTTAAAGAAGAAATACATTCATTAAATAAACCCTATTGAATGACTACTACTGGGGGCAAATATGTTTTACAAGCAATCTGATCTAAAGGAAGAAAGTTGTCAGATCTGGACAACAGTGAATATTTGCAGGGGAAAAATAACCATGTTTCTTTCTAAGGATGCTGTTCTTTATGATGGATGTTAGCAGTTCTCCTTTGCCAGACAGTCTCCAGAAATGACATTGCTAAAGTCAGCAATTTGTCTGGCTGCTATCTTGGTTGGATGCAAATACAAGTGTATCTTGCCTCATACAAGAGATAAATGCACAAAGAATACTTATTATTTATAAGAGAATTTACAAAAATAAAAACTTTAAAGTAAAATAACTTTGTGAATTGTGAATAACTTCTGATGACTTTCTCAAAATTTCCTTCTACTTCCTTCCAAGTCTCATCTCTGTTTAAATATAAACAAATTTGCATTTAAAGTAATCATGTAGTTTAACAAACTCACCTTTACCTGAAAATGCAGGGCCTCAATGTTCTTCCAAAGTATGTCTTGGACTTCCCCCCAAAATACCTTATATGTCCATACAGATGATCCTCTCAGGATCTTCCTATCAAGTTTCTCTGATTTATAGTCAATATTCAAGAAGCCACATAAAAACAGCATCCTGCCCTTGTCTCTGCTACTGGCACCTCCACAACATGTGATTATTTGTGTCTAGGGTAGATCCCTAGGTGCTTCCAAAGTGGCAAACCCTGGATGAAGTTATCTACTGCTGGACTACTGCAGTTTCTACTGCATGGAACGAGAACCGTGTTCTCTTCCTAATGCTCCCTACACTGAGCTGCATCATCAGACATGAGGTTTCATGCGCAGTTGCTTTGGCTCTTATGCACTTGAATCCTTTGCATCTTCCTGAGCTTCTCTATGAGGCTCCCCTCTCCTGAGGTGTCAGGCAGGAGCTCATGGGGATAAGAAGGCTACTGTTTTTCAAAAGGCACCACAGGAATTGCATCTAGACTTCAAGGGCTTTGCTAGGGCCTACAAAAAGTTTGAAATCTGAACCTCTAAAAAATCCTACAATATAAAAAAACAACTGAAAAGTCCAAATTAACATCTGCAAAATATAATCTAACAAGAGAATAGATTCTGAAATTGGACTATCTGTGCTGAGCCACAAAGAGGTGATTTTCTTCATTGGTAAAATGAGGATAATAACAAAACCTAGTACATGTTGTGAAAATAAAGTGTGTTAATATAAAGTATATATATATATATAATGAACAAAAAAACTGATGAACAAAATAAATCCAGAAACATAGAAGCATGGAATAGATGACTGAGGAATCTCAGAGGGAAGGTGAGGGTAGGGGGTGGGATGGAGAGAGATTAACCAGAGAATTTATATTCATATATGCAAAGCCCATGGACACAGACAAGTATGGTGAAGGCCTGGGAGGGGTGGGTGTGGG
>NW_005369920.1:104229-106312 GCF_000412655.1 Myotis brandtii | reverse complement strand
TATTTTATTGATTTTTCACAGAGAGGAAGGGAGAGGGATAGAGAGTTAGAAACATCGATGAGAGAGCAACATCGATCAGCTGCCTCCTGCACATCCCCTACTGGGGATGTGCCCGCAACCAAGGTACATGCCCTTGACCGGAATCGAACCCGGGACCCTTGAGTCCGCAGGCCGACGCTCTATCCACGGAGCCAAACCGGTTTCGGCCCAAGGCTTTTTTATTCACTGGAAAACACACTGGCCCTTTAGGAATGCAAACAGGTAAAGTTTGATAAACAGGAAAAGATTATCAGGTTAGGGGAAATTCCTTCAGCTATTTCCCCAGCAGCAGGTAAACAGGAAAAGATTATCAGGTTAGGGGACATGCCTACAGCTGTTCCAGCAGCAGGTAATAATATATGCAGATTTTCAGCCCTGCTGAAACCCCAAGATCCATCACCCTTCTGATGAACTTCTTGCATAATTATAACCTGCTGGAATTTGCTGCCAGCATATCCCCCTTTTTGATTTAATAAATTTAACAAGAATGTATGTCATTTGCAGAGGTCGGGTCCTTTTAAGATTTTTAAATTCAACGGAAAGGATTGAGTTCTTTCATGTCCCTTTAAATTGCTGCCAGGCATCAAAATAATCAGTCTGCAGTAAGCTCCTTTCTGGGCCAACAGTTCTTTGAGTCCCCTTTCCAATCACTGTCCAACAGTTTTTTTGTTTCCCTTCCCCCCAATCACTGTCCTCTGTGACATGACAGCAATAATATTCCAGTTCTCGATGGTGGACAAATGGTGAGCAATGGCAATGCAGGTCCAACCTTCTTTGGCTTTGTCCCAGGCAACCTGCAGAGCTTCTGACTGCTAGCATGGCAAGGTGTCTTCACCATCCCCCATCTCTGGACTGTTTCTCCTCTGTCCTCTCATTGTGTTCCTTGGGGCCACTGCCATCTGTGGCTGGAGTAGTCTGGTCAGGAATCCACACAGGCTTGGAGGAGTTTTCTGGAAATATATAAGCATATCCTCAATCAGAGGTTAATAAAGGGACCTTTCTATAAACTAGACGAGATCTTTTTATTTTGCCCAAACCATTTTCCTTTGACTGATTCTGACACCATGTGTGTCTTGCCATCAGCATTACAAGTGAACAAAAATTTTTAATTAAAAATTTAAGTAATTAAGGTTTGATTTAGTTTATTTACAGGAGATTAATCCACTATACCCCCCTTTTTTGTTTTAATATCAAGAGGCTTTTGGAAATCCTGTAATGCAGTCTTGATAGCTTTTAATTCAATTCTTTAATATAGAAGTATGACTGTTCTGAATTCACCACATGTTAAGCAGCTTTGCTATGAGATGAACCATCAGTAAAAAATTAGTTAATGCTCCAGGAATACTTTCCTGCCTAGTACAACTAAGTTCCCCAGGATATTAACTTATTTTAATTTGCCAATTTAAATTAGTCTGAAATAAGGCTTATTTTCTAACTTTACTTGTCCTTGGCTGTGGACAATAAATGACACTAATTGATTTTTTGCTGTCAGTCCTTGAGTATATTTACATAAGCTTTGTCAGGGAGGCAAAAATGAAAATTATTTACTTTTCTTTTTGAGGCCTAATATATTGACTTTTAATTACAGTTTTCCAGACATTTGGAGGAAACCTCCTTTTATTTCCTTCCAGAGTAATTTCTAGGCCACCTTTAGATAATTCATTTTTTAAACCTTTTTCTTCCTTTTACACCAAGCAACAAACATGGTTGCTTTCTAGATGCTGACTGGTACTGTGATGCCTACATATTAAGTGACTCTATGGTGACTTTATTAATGATCATATTTAATGCTTGAATAATAACCTTCTGTTTACCCTGTAAATAGTATCAGAAGAGATTTTAAAATTTTTAAATTTCTCCTTTTTATTAAGCTTAAAATTTACTTTTAAACAGCATTTTTTTGGCATATTTGCATATACAGAGGGATCATGGGAGGTCTCAGGAACTATTTCAGAGGACTTTACTAGAATTAATTGTTTAACATTTTGGCTTCTCATATAACTGAAATTATATGAGACCTTGATTATATTTTAAAAAGCTAATT
>NW_005369920.1:101732-103116 GCF_000412655.1 Myotis brandtii | reverse complement strand
GGCAGGCTTCAGCTCTGACTTGCAATGTCACTTGGAGGAGGGAGAAAGCCCTGGAAGGAAGGAGGTAGTCCCCTATCTCTTCAAGGGGCTCTCCCTGGAAAGCCATCTGGGACCCAGATCCACAGCAGGTCACTTGGATATGCATGGGATAGGTCTAGGGTACGAATCGTGTAATTATGTGGGGTCTATTTTGAGGATTTGACTCAGAGCAGGAGAGTTCCCAATTTATTGATCATTTGCTTAAGCTAATAGTGAGATGAAAGTCTAACTCCTCACAGCACAGAGATTAAGGACACTGAGATTTAAATCTGCATTCCCACAAAAGAAGCAATTTTAGTGTTTCCCAACTGGAATTATCGTCCCAGTCATCGGGCCTTGATTTCTATGAATGATCATCATCATTTCAAAAAGAAACAACAGGGCATAGTAGGAGTTTAAGGGAAAGAATTTAACATTTAAAAATCAGAGGACCTGGATCTGAGTCTAATTCCATTTATCAGCCTCAATTCTGTGGTCCTCAATTTTCTCATATCATCTCATCTCATCCCATCTTGTCCTTAAAGTGGAAATAATGACACGTCTACTTGACAGCGTTGATGTGAATTAAGCAAAATGAGGACTATGAAAGCCCTTGTACAACATCTAACACACGTCGGCTCCTAGGTCTTTGCAAGCAGCTTACTGGGGGAAAACGAATCGCTGGACTGGATAATACTCAGTAAGAACTTCCCAGACAGGGCCACTGCCTTCAGGAGGCTTATTGCCACAGTTTCCTCTGGGCTCTGCAGGAGACTGGGAGCTCTTTTTTTTATTTTTAAAAAATATATTTTATTGATATTTTACAGAGATGAAGGGAGAGGGATAGAGAGTTAGAAACATCAATGAGAGAGAAACATTGATCAGCTGCCTCTTAAACGCCCCCTACTGGGGATGTGCCCACAACCAAGGTACCTGCCCTTGACCAGAATCAAACCTGGGACCTTTCAGTTAGCAGGCTGAAGCTCTTTCTACTGAGCCAGACCGGTTAGGGCATTAATAACTTCATATTTTTAAGAATATATCTCAAAAATAAAATACAAGACATTTTTAATTAAACTAGAGGCCCAGTGCATGAAATTTGTGCAAGGGGGTGTGTCCCGCAGCCTGCACCCTCTCCAATCTGGGACCCCTCAAGGAATGTCTGACTGCCCGTTTAGGCCTGATCCTGGTGGGATTGGGCCTAAATGGGTAGTCGGACATCCCTTTCACAATCCAGGACTGCTGGCTCCCAACTGCTTGCCTGCCAGCCTGCCTGATTGCCCCTAATCACTTCTTCCTGCCAGCCTGATCACCCCCTAACCACTCCCCTGCCAGCCTGATTGATGCCTAACTGCTCCCCTGCTGG
>NW_005369920.1:98069-101564 GCF_000412655.1 Myotis brandtii | reverse complement strand
CCCTTAACTGCCCTCCCCTGCAGGCCTGATCGCCCCCAACTGTCCTCCCCTGCAGGCCCAGTCACCCCTAACTGTCCTCCCCTGCAGGCCATCTTGTGGCGGCCATCTTGTGTCCACATGGGGGCGGCCATCTTGTGTGTTGGAGTGATGGTCATTTTGCATATTACCTCTTTATTAGATAGGATTATTATATAGGATAGATTCAATTCTGTCCTCTAGATTTTTCGTATGAGGCAAACTCAGATTAACATTTCAGTATTATGCCATTTCAAAATACCTAGATATTTAATAAATTTTATTATTTAATTCAGTAAACTCTAAAGTTTTAAGTTGCCAACAATTTTGGAGGCAAGCCTGTAGCTATTTAAATGCAAAATCGCCACATTCTTTCCTTAGAGGTTGCTGCTGGCAGGAAACCAGCCCCCTCCTCCATCAGAGAAGCACAGCCAGTCTTCACCCCCGGGTTACTAGACCCTCATAATTATTTATAAGGCATTTTCTTTGGCAAATTCTGTAACAAAGATAATTTATTGACTGCTAGCGGCCTTAATGTTAACTTTGGAAAGCGGTCCATTATTATTCAAAAATTGCCATCTGTTATGGAAATACCAATCTTATTGCCCAAACTCAGCCTGTATTCTTTCTTTGGGTCATCTTTGCCATCTTTTTCTATTGAGAAAATGTCTTGGGGTTTATTGTATATCACCTGTAAAGTGATTAAACTTAGTTTAGGAAGTCATCCAAGATTGGACAGGGTGCACCACTTTTCTTAAGCCAGTTTTTTTTCTCTTTACAAGTACAGAAATCTCAGACTCATCCCTTAAATTCTTCAAAATTTTTTAAATGACGGACTAGGAAACAAAAATCATGGTGAAGATGAGACTTTTCTTAGCACTCTCAGGAATGGGCATCCATTTTATAGGATCATCAAGTGTCTCCCCACCCCCACATCCTGTGTCCTCTGGGGAAATTCAGTAAATAGTCTGGCCACCCATGTGGTTTCTTTTCCCAATTAAACTAACGGTATGCTTAATAAACTAGCTATAAACACATTAAACTAAACAAACATGACAGAAAAAACTACATTCAACAGATAACATATAGACAAAGCACAGTTCTTTTCCTGAATCTTTTCCTATTCTGCTTTCATAGCATTAACTGACCTTTAAAGTTATTTTAGCTAAAATCTGCCTGCCCCAAGGTGTCCTATGGTAATTTTTAAACAAAGCATCCAAGAGTTCCCCTGGGAGAAGATTAATAGCTCCACCCTCTCTAGCTAGAAGAAGAGGATCTGGAGCCTTTTTAATTATTACAGATTTTTGATCCCCGATATTAATTAGGCATAATACAGTTTGAACAAGAACCCATATAGTTAAATATGACAACGGCACTCTTTTTCCTTGAGCCTGATTTAAGAGAGTACCTTTTGATATTTTAATTTCTTTATAATTTTGCCTTTCAATCAAATTCTTCCCCATTATGGCCTGGCTTGAAACAAAAGACTTTCCCTCCCACTCTGGCTCAGAAATTCCAAAGATTGGTACGGGCTTTATGTGCAGTGAATCTCCCCACCGAATTTACTGGTGATCCCACACCTCTCCCAGGTGAATTTCCTTCATTTTTCACTCTGGCAAATCTTCTTCTCCAGATGTCCCTTGTTGAGGTACCATAAATGGTAGGGTCTTTCCGCAGCTGCAAGGGTTCAGGAATCTGGAGAAGGGCTGCACATAAATTAATAAACTAGACATGAAATGTAAATTTTGGAGGCATGGGGGAGCCAAGGGAGGTTCCACTTTCTAGTGAAGTGGGCTCTCTGAATCTCTGGATCCATGGCTTTTTTTTTATTCACTGGAAAACACACTGGCCCTTTAGGAATGCAAACAGGTAAAGTTTGATAAACAGGAAAAGATTATCAGGTTAGGGGAAATGCCTACAGCTGTTCCAGCAGCAGATAATAATACATGCAGATTTCAGCCCTGCTGAAGCCCCAAGATCCATCAGCCTTCTGATGAACTTCTTGCATAATTATGACCTGCTGGAATTTGCTTCCAGCAACTTTATAAGAATTCTTGATTATGAATAATAAGGGTAGCATTATATCCAGTCTTAAATTAGTTATTTATATTAAAATAATTTAAAAAGCAATATAAAGAAAAAATAGACCAAATACAGAATATAAATACCTTTAATATATGTGATATGATGTAGTGTAGGACCTTCATAAATCAAAATGCATACCACTTATTGAGGTCTTGAAACACCCTAGTGTGTGTTTGTGTGTGTGTGTGTGTGTGTGTGTGTGTGTGTGCAAGGTGGGGGGTGAATTCAGAAGGATGTGTTTTTCAGTATTCAGCTCCCCCTGACTTAAACAGAAATAAGCTCTTGGTCCAAATCATTCTTTCTAAGGATATAAACAAAATGTTGCATTTTTTTTCACTCAGAAAATCTCCAATTAAAATTTCTGTTTAGGTGGCTAAAATTCTGAAGTTCAGGATTTCAAGGAACTCTCAAAGTAATTACTGATTTCTTAGATTGTTATTCCAGAAAAAAAGAGTTCTGAAAGGTGAAAAGGTAAATCTCTAATTGAATACTCATCAAACTCCAAGTGAAAATTATTAGGGTGGAGAACAGTGATAACAAAATGAAAATGAAGAACTAATTGAGAGAACTACCTATACCTCTACAGCTTTGCTTGATGTCCCTTTAATGATAATATATGATGTGCCAATTGTAATTTAGAGAGCACATTCACACTTATATTCACTAAATGATCACCATCCTTACTGAAAGTGAAAATGTTACAATATCAAGATCAAACATTCTTGATGGCTAATAATAAAGCAGGTACAATTGTAAGCATACTAAACTCATGACATCCCTACCAAATTTTTCAGATGAGGCAACTTGGGGGTATTTGACCAAATCAGTCATGCAGTGATAGAGCTACAACCTGAGCTCAGGTCTTCTGACCACATGTTCAGTGTTCTTTCCTTTAGAAAGCACAAACCTGAAACCTTTATTTTTTTAAATATATATTATTGACTAGAGGCCCGGTGCACAAAAATTTGTGCACTGGGGGGGGGGTCCCCCAGCCCGGGCTGTGCCCTCTCGCAGTCTGGGACCCCTCGGGAGATAACGACCTGCTGGCTTAGGCCTGCTCCTGGGTGGCAGAGGGCAGTCCCAATCCCTAGGTGCAGCACCTGGTCAGGCTCAGAGCAGGGCCGGTTGGGGAATTGGGGCGCCGCCCCCTGATGCACAGAGCAGGGCGGATTGGGAGGTTGCGATGCCACCCTCAGTCACGCTCAGGGTAGGGCCGATTGGAGGGTTGGGGCACCGCCCCCTGTCACACTCAAGGCAGGGTCGATGGGGAGGTTGCGGTGCCACCCCCTGTCACGCATAGAGCAGGGCCGATCAGGGGGTTGGGGCGCCACCACTGTCACACTCGGGGCAGGGCCGATGGAGAGGTTATGGCTCTACCCTGTCACACACAGAGCA
>NW_005369920.1:94827-96754 GCF_000412655.1 Myotis brandtii | reverse complement strand
TGGCTGCCGGCCGCCATCTTGGCTGACAGTTAATTTGCATAAGGATATGCTGATTAGCCAATGGGAAGGGTAGTGGTCGTACGCTAATTACCATGTTTCTCTTTTATTAGTGTAGATTTTTTACAGAGAGGAAAGGAGAGGAATAGAGAGAAACATCGATGAGTGAGAAACATTGATCAGCTGCCTCCTGCAAACCCCCTACTGGGGATGTGCCCGCAACCCAAGGTACAAGCCCTTGACCTGAATCGAACCTGGGACACTTTGGGAGGCTTTGGTCAGCAGGCCAACGCTCTATCCACTGAGCCAAACTGGTTAGGGCAACCTGAAACCTTTAAAAAGTAACCAACCATTTGGCAAGCTTTTGCTGTAATGACACTATATTTATTCTGCTGTTACATAATCACAAGATTGGCGAAATAGATGAGTCCATGCTGTTTCCAGGCAGAACAAACTAGAAATCATTCATGACACATGCAAATCCATCTTGCTTTTAGAGCAGCAGTTCTCAACCTATGGGTAGCAACCTCTTTGGCAGTCGAACAAACTTTTCACAGAGGTCGCCTAAGACCATCCTGCATATCAGATATTTACATTATGATTCATAACAGTAGCAACATTACAGTTATGAAGTAGCAATGAAAATAATTTTATGGTTGTGTCACAACATGAGGAACTGTATTTAAAGGGCCAGAAGGTTGAGAACCACTGTTTTAGAGTGTCAAGAGGAAACGGTTTTACAAGCTTCTATAGTAATATCTAGATAAAAAGAAGAGCTTCTTCTATAGCTACAGCCCTATAGCATGTTCACAAGAAGAAAATCACATTAAAATTCAATTTTATACCATTGAGAAATGTAAAGAAGACTCTAATATAATACATATTTGTTAATAAATGTCAAGACTTTAGAGAGAGCTACAGATCAGTAAAGCTCATATAATTTCATTTTGAGATCAGCAAAAACAAGAAGTGTTGTGTTCTTTCAACAGAAGCACTCAAGTAAAATTTATAAGTAATAAAGGTAATTCTCCACTTGATACTGCGGTGTGTGTTTGCCTTACGGCAGTGGTCAGCAAACTGTAGCCCAGTGATTCAATATGACCCACTTCCTGCTTTAGTATGATCTGCAAGCAAAAAAAAAATGTTTTTGTGCTTTGAATGGTTGAAAAGTATAAAAAGAATAATGTTTTATGACAAGTAAATTATGTAAAATTCAAATGACATTGTCCAACAATGAAGTTTTATTGGAATACAGTCATCCCCATTCTTTTATGAAGCATCTATGTCATGCAACAATGGCAGAGGTGAGTCATAATGACAATGACCATATGGCCTGAAAAGACTGACATATGTACTACCTGATCCTTTGCAGAAAAAGTTTGCTGATCTCTGGCAGAGAGGAAAATAAAAACAATTACCTTTTTTTTTTTTTACCACTTTCTTTCACTCAGATGGAGGGCATGAAGCATTTGAAAGCAAGAAGGTCCTAAGCATCAATAAGACCTCACTGGACCTTGAGTGTGAGTCCTGCCCTGGTTTCATTTACATTTGGGCAGCCATGGTACCAGATTCATTCTTGCTCACATAACTCCTTTGCTACCCCCACAGTTGGGAGCCCTTTGGTGTTGTTTGACAGAGATAAGAGGAAACACATGTAACTTCCAGTGTCCTCATTGCTAATTGCAGCTTAAAATATATAAATGCTACATAATTTTGTATATTTAAGGTTATTTTCACTTTTAAATTATATAGAGTCTGCTCTAGTTAACTGATATCTCCATTCATCTTTAGACAACATCACTGATGGATACTAAATGGCATTTGTGATTAAATCAACTTAATTTACAAATTTAGGATGATAAGTATTCCTTAATTTTTTATATTCTAAACTAGAGGCCCGGTGCACAAAAATTTGTGCACTTGGGGGGGG
>NW_005369920.1:87147-94283 GCF_000412655.1 Myotis brandtii | reverse complement strand
TGTGTCCATGGGTTGTGCATATATTTTCTTTGGCTAATCCCTTCTTTAAATTCACTTCTTTAAATTTTTATTTTTAGATAAGTGCTTATAACTGCACTATTATATATTTTCTATTATATCATTTAGAATTAAGATATTTTTTAATTGAAACCTTGTAAATTTTAGCACAATTTAATAAATTATGCTAGAAGCAATTAGGAGATTTTTCATGTAATGCATACACATTTCAATTAATATTTTATTAACTTCTAATTTTTTAATATTTTTAAGATTTGTGCAATAGGCCTTCTTTCCCCTGGCTGCCAGCACCAGTTTTCCTCTGGAACCCGGGACCCAGACCTTCACTCTGGCCACCGCCTTCCATCTTCGCTCTGGACACAGTCTTCGCTGCAGCTGGAGCCTTCAGTCTTTGCTACTCGCTCCGGCGGGAGTCTTCAGTCTCAGGCCAGAGCTGCTCCTGTAGCTCCTTCCATCCCCCATCCTCCCCTTCATAGCTTGATCACTGCTTCGCATGCAGATCTCCCCGATGGGCTTCTGGGTTCCAGGGGGCCGCATTGCCTGCGGCCCGGCTTTCCAATCATAATCATGAACACCGGCCGCAGGCAAGGCGGCTCTTGGGTCCCGAGGGGCTGCTTTGCCTGTGGCCCGGCTTTCAGATCACCATCACGATCAAGATCATGGGCCACAGGCAAGGAGGCTCCTGGGGTCACACACAGGGGCCTGGATGGCAGTTCCCGGTGTCCCACCCTGCCTGCAGTATGCAAATTAGCCACCATCTTTGTTGGTGGTTAATTTGCATATTGCGCTGATTAGCCAATGGGAGGCATAGCGAAGATACGGTCAATTACCATGTTTGTCTATTATTAGATAGGATATGCATGGCTGTAAGCATGTCTGTTATTTCATCTATTAATTGGCAAGCTTCATGTGATCTTCAGAATATAAGGATGAATAAAGACATACTCCCTGTTCTTAAGGAGCTCAGAGTCCAAAAGAGCGACAGATATTTATCTTCTATTGCCAATTGCATTGTTAATCTTCTAAAGTCAGTTTCCTGAGACCAGAGAAGGGAGAACAATAATTTCTTTTTGGGGAATGTCACTGGAGCTGGGCCTTAGAATATCAATCATATTTTAATAAGGAATGGGAGATTGAGGGGAGATGGAATGATCACCACCAGGAATTTGAAAGGACATTTAAAATTATGTAAATGTAAATAGTCCTAAAAATGACCAGGGGTGCTCACTGAATATAGTGCCCAGAGAGTGATATGGGAAGGTGATTTAAAAGGAGGGAAAATGGCAAAAGAAAGGGGGAGGAGAGGTAGGGCTCCAAAGATAAAAAAATTATGTTCAGATAATGGAAGGTCTTGAATACCAAGATAAGTACTTTAGACTTTGTGATATTGATGATTTTTAAAAAATCTCAAAAAATTTAAGCCCAGGCATGAAATAATTCAACTTTACAATCTCTAGCCTAACTATTTAGAAAATGGCATTTCCGTATTGAAGCGTGTTATATATCAAGTAGCATTTTATTTCACTAATTTTTATAATGCCATAACAAACAACTCCAAATCTTAGTGGCTTACAATAGTTGAAGGAGATTTTTCATTAACTGTACATTTCTTCCATGGTTTGGCTATGAAGTTTTTCTGTGCCTTCTTTGTTGTCCAGACCCAGGCTACAGGAATAGCTTCTATCTGGACCATTCTAGGTTCATGTAAACAGGAAAAAGAGTGAAGACAGAACCAAGTGGTGGTTCTTTAAGTTTTTCTTCAGAGATTGCTTGTGTCACCTCCATTCAATTTTTATTGGCCAAAGTGTGTCACAACTTAGTCAAATGGAGAAGGGTGTAGTATGCTTTTCTCACAGTGAGGGGAACAAATATTAAAAGCAAACATGCAATTCACCAGGGTGTTAAGTATATAAACTAATGCTTGACACCTAGGTTTAGATCCCAGCTCTGCTGCTTAGTAGATATATAACTTGTGGCAACTTATTTAACATCTTTGTGCTATTTGTTATTAGAATGATTTAAGTAATAAAATTGCAATGAATACTTATATTTATGAATATAATATTTGGCTTTGAAAATTTATCTGTAACCTTGTACTCCCTCAAGAAAACCTTCCCAAGTCCCAAACCATGTGTGCCTCCATAGTGCTTTATACATATACCAGCCCATGATCACATATAGCTCAAAAGGTCAAAACAACTTAGATTTGTCTTTGTAGTCCCAACTATGCTTATCAGAGTACTTTTTTTCAGTAGGTATTCAACAATATCTGCTTTACTGAATGGGGTTTGAGCTGCTGCAGCTCTCTGGAAAACTTCCAATAGCAGTGATTTGGACTTGCATTTGACAGTACTGTACTGAGACTGATAAATTTAGCCACTATAGTGTTTTTACCACAATGAGAAGGCAAAATAACTCCTTTAGTTATATTGTTACTGGACCACTTCCATGCATGGGGCTGGCCCTGCCCCTGTATTATCTGGAAACTTTTAAGTGTCAGGCAACTTTCAGGGTCTTGACTCACCCAGAAAACAATTTCAAGAATGAGTCAAATGGAGTTTTATTCAGGTAGAGAAAAAGAAAGGGCCAGGGTGCAGTGCTGCTGTGAAAGAAGCAAAAAGTACCATCAGAGTGGACATGGGCCAACTGACAAGTGAATTGCACACATGGTCAGTTTTGGGATTTTATGTATTTGCAAGGTGGGGGGGGGTGTGTCTCCAAGATTTGTGGCACCAAATTCTGACTCCACCTTATGATTTGGAGAGGGTCTTGTTCCTAATATGGTCCATTCTAGAAGTGTCACAGCCTTCGTCCCCCTTGACCCTCCTTCTATTTGTGGTGTCAATTTTCATTATAATGATGATAGAGTGAGTTTTGATGTCATCCTCTTGTCAATTTTTTCTCCATCTTGGATTTGCCCAGATGTAACTCATTTTTGTTTTCTACCTCCCTGATTAAACTCTCCGCTCTTAGGTATCTTCAGTTAGGGAAGATAGGGTCTTGTGATTTATGAGCGGACAGTTAATTGCTCAGCTGTTCCGGCAGTTTGTTCAGCCATTTGCTTAAGTTTTTTTATTCCACTTGCCAGGGAATGTTCATAGTTTCTTACTCACCTCCCTCAATATCAGCAACTAACATTTATATGGCACTTCTGTGTGAAAGGTATTCTATCTCATTTTATAGACATAACATTCCTGCGGCAAATGTTTCACCATTCTTACTTTACAGGCAAGGAAAAATAGGCACAGAGATGTTAAGCACATTTTCTAAGGTCACATAACTTGGGAATAGGAGAAACAGGATTCAAATGCTGACAGACTAGCTCCAGACTCCATGATCTTAATGATGGCACAATTCTATTCCCATAACAGCAGTCATTACCAACTGAATGTTAAAATGTTAAAATCAGAAGGGCCCTTTGCGAGGTAACTACTCCAGGGGGTTTCAAGTTGTTGCCCAACACAACTTTAGGTTCTGTGGAGATTACTTTCTATTACAATTTTTCTGGATACTTAGGGCTATAGTTGTAATCTATGATTTCAAATTTTCATATGATTAAAAGATCCTCACTGCCCTCTTTGGTCCATGTTATCATATATTATTATTATACACTTCAACTTATAAAATAAATTAATGCCAAGAATTACTTGCCTGCAATTTTTGGTCAGAGATCTGTATAAGAGTTTATTAGGAAAAAGCATAAAAAGCATTCTGTAAAAAAAGTTGAAACTACTGATCATTTCTAACTTTTTTCCTTGACAGTTAAAGAAACTCAAGTCTCAGGGACAGAAGCAAGGATATGATGGTTCCTAAAATCCAGTCTTTCAGCTCAGGACTCTTGACTCTCAGTCCCAAGTATTTCTAGTTGCATCTTGCTGTTTCAAGAAGTAAAATTCTACCTTGAGTTATATGCAATATGTTATTGCAAGAAATGACCATGTCAACTCACCCTTCCTTTGTGTATAGTCCCAAGCCCTGGGAAAGAGATTCATTTTCATAGAATTGAATTAATCTATTTGAATTTATTTTATCTTACTCTAGGGTATGATAGGGTATGATTTTTTTCTCTACTTCTTCTTATTAATAATATATTAGTAGCTACCCTAGAGGCTGCAGTGGATTCTCAAGTTTTACATTACACAATATAGATGGCTTTTCAATAATTTATACTAATATTTATAATGAGTGCACAGGTATTAAAAATTAATGAAGAATAAATAATATTCTAACAGTGAGACTGGCTAGGTAGAATTATCCACCAAGGAATGGGACTGTAAAAATGTATATTAAACGTCTTGATTAGAGCAACATTTTAAACAGGTTTGTCTGAGAATTTTTTAAGAGAAATGGGATACAATGGTATAAAAAATTCTAGATCACTTCTCCTCCACTGTCATCATGCTGCTTAATAAAATGGATCTTTTAAAATATAAAAACAAATTCTGAGATTCCACCACTCCTATGCACATCTCAGCTCCTTTACCACCTAAAAGTCATAAATTTGTATTCTTTCTTTTTCAAGATTTGATCAAAGTATATGCTTGTATTAATCTATATATGTTACCTTTTCTCCTTTCAAACTTCCAATCCCCTTCCCCCCAATTATTAACGACAAATTTATGAACAATATACCTATCTTCCTGAAAGTTTCATACTCATTCATTAAAGCACAATTAAATGTAATTTCTGATGTAAAGCTTTTCCTACCATTAGAATGAGTAAAATTTTTTTTGTTTGCACTCATGTATGGATTTGAGTGTTCTGATTAAAGCAACTATTTTATATATAGTTACTTATATGCCTTCAATGTCAGACTATAAGAACTTTGAGGGTGGGGATTGTCTTATTTTCCTTTGAATGCTTGATGCATAGCACAGTGTTCAATACATTTTCTTTGAATGGTAATTATTTTTAAATATGAAAATTCTCATAAGAGGCAAGAGTTCAAAATTTTGATCAAAAATTTACTTAGTCTTAATCCTATGAGGAAGAATATGAACTTTATATATCTAAAGAGTTCTAGGTTGGTTTTAACTTTTATAGGCAGAAGAGAGATTACCTCTCAGAATTTTTTTTGCCAGATTAATGAAGGTTTAATCACTTACTTTGACAAACTACTGTATAAAATGCTATCATTTTTTATCCACAAAGAATTACAGTGGGGCCTTGACTTACGAGTGTCCCAACTAACGAGTTTTTTGAGATACGAGCTGTCTCTAGGCCAATTTTTTGCTTTGAGTTGCGAGCTAAAATTTGGGTTATGAGCCAGCTTCAGATACCCCACCGCTAGTTGGCGCAGCGAACGTCACAGTGAACGCCACAACATCAGCCCAGCATCACGTGTCTCACTCGTTCACAATTGATTTGACATACGAGTAATTTGAGTTATGAGCTCCGTCACGGAACGAATTAAACTCGTAAGTCAAGGCCCCACTGTACATCAAGGACACTACATTGCATTTGGTCCTCATGTTTCTTTAGGTTCCTCTGCCTGTGATAGTTTCTCAGACATTCCTTGTTTTAGATAACCATAAAATTTTTGAAAAGTATTCATCAGGTATTTTGTAGAAAGTCTCTCAGCTAGGATTTGTCTGTTTTTTTCCCCCCATGATTATACTAAGGCTGTGGGTTTTGGAAAGGTAGACAACAGAGTTAAAGTTCCATTTTTATTATGTCATATCAACATGACTTATTGTTGTTAGTGGTGATCTTTACCACCCAGCTGAGGTAGTTCTTGGCAGGTTCTCCACTGCAAAGTCATTATTTTTGTCCTCTTTCCATACTATACTCTTTGGAACAAAATCACTTATGGGCAGCCCAAACTTAAGGAGTGATGAATTATGCTCTCCCCTCCTTGAGGGTGTAGCATCTGCATAAATGTTTTGACATTCTTCTTCCAAGGAAATAACATGTCTATTACCCTCCATTTATTTATTCAATCATTTATTTTTATCAGTATGAACTCATGGATGTTAATTTTATACTTTTGGTTATAATCTGATACTACTCTATTTTCTTGCTCAAATTGTTTCAGATTTGGCCATTGGGAGCTCTTTCAGTTGACTTCAGAGTCCCTTTGATGTACCCCCTTCACTGTGGGTTCTTTTAAGGAAATTATTACTTTCTGGAACTACAAGATACTCCAGCCTCATCATGTATATTTGCTGGGCCAGTCCTAGAATAAGCTTTGACTCCAAGGATTCCTGTTCCTTTTATTGGAAAATGACCATTTAGTTATCTTTTTAAAAACAGTGGCACAATGATGTAGTGGAGAAATGCCATAACACGATTTGTTCTTAAATGAATTCTGATAAGTTATGTATTACACACTGTGTCACTGGAAAAGAATTGTGTTCAGTCCAAGCAGATACTCATATAATTCACCTGTAATACAAGTAGCAGAAAGAAATTCTGTGAGTTCTAAAAGACTTCAAAGACCCTATGGATTCTCATCTTTTAATTCTTAAGCCAGTTATTTTAAATCCTTCATATTCACAGAGAAGTCGTAGACAATTATGCTTTGAGATAAAAAGTAACCTTTTAACCAGACTATTTGGCAAAACAATCTCTCAAATAATAGTATTTATATAGTCTGCCAGTTGCATGGTGGGTATAATTAAGGTGACTAAATAACTCTGTAATAATTAAGATGCCAATTTTAGTTTTTAGATTTTGTAGCATTGTGCAAATTCTGACTGAAAGGCAAAACTTATCATTTATGCAATCTATTTCTTCATATGATATTTATAGTACAATTAAATTAATTGCTGCACTTATCAAAAGATATATAAATCTTATATGATACTAGAGGCCCAGTGCACAAAAATTTGTGCACTCAGGGGGGGGGGCCCTCAGCCCGGCCTGTGCCCTCTCACAGTCTGGGACCCCTCAGGGGATGACCACCTGCTGGCTTAGGCCTGCTCCTCAGGGGATTGGGCCTAAGATGGCAGTCAGACATCCCTCTGGCAGCCCGGCAGCCCTCGAGGGATGTCCACTTGCCAGCGGGGAGCAGACCTAAGCTACAGTCAGACATCCTTAGCCCTGCTGAGGAGGCAGGAGAGGCTCCCACCACCATGGCTGTACTGGCAGCCATCAGCCTGGCTTGTGGCTGAGCAGAG
>NW_005369920.1:86387-86638 GCF_000412655.1 Myotis brandtii | reverse complement strand
TTTTTTAATTCTGGGATTTATTTACCTTCTCTAATTGAAACATTGTTGCCGTCACTGGCGCTCCCAGCTCTGAGGCCGCAGCCGGCTGAAAGCAGGTATCTGGGGTTTGTTTACCTTCTATATTTGAAACATTGTTGCTTTTGGGCTCAGATACGGGCTGCAGCAGGTGGGGAACATTGGCTTCCTCCATCACTGGAGCAAGCAAGCCTCATGTTCGCTTCAGCTGCGTGGCTGCCGGCTGCATTTTTGTT
>NW_005369920.1:53844-85681 GCF_000412655.1 Myotis brandtii | reverse complement strand
TTTTTTTTTTATTGCTTAAAGTATTACAAAGGGTATTATATATGTGTCCTTTTTTATCTCCGCCCTTGACAATCCCCTGGCCTCCCCTACCCCCCAGTGTCTTATGTCCATTGGTTTTGCTTATATGCATGCATACAAGTCCTTCGGTTGATCTCTTACTCCCCTCCCTTCTGCCCCCCAACCCTCTCTGGCCTTCCCACTGCAGTTTGACAATCAGTTTGAGGCAGCTCTGCCTCTGTATCTATTATTGTTCAAAAGTTTGTAATGGTCTTTATTATCCATGAATGAGTGAGATCATGTGGTATTTTTCCTTCATTGACTGGCTTATTTCACTTAGCATAATGCTCTCCAGCTCCATCCATGCCGTTGCAAATTGTAAGAGTTCCTTCTTTTTTACAGCAGCATAGTATTCCATCGTGTAGATGTACCACAGTTTTCTAATCCATTCATCTACTGATGGGCACTTAGGCTGTTTCCAGATCTTAGCTATGGTGAATTGTGCTGCTATGAACATATGGGTGCACATATCCTTTCTGATTGGTGTTTCTGGTTTCTTGGGATATATTCCTAGAAGTGGGATCACAGGGTCAAATGGGAGTTCCATTTCCAGCTTTTTGAGGAAACTCCATACTGTCTTCCATAGTGGCTGCACCAGTCTGCATTCCCACCAGCAGTGCACAAGTGTTCCTTTTTCTCCACATCCTCTCCAGCACTTGTCGTTTGTTGATTTGTTGATGATAGCCATTCTGACAGGTGTGAGATGGTACCTCATTGTTGTTTTGATTTGCATCTCTCGGATGATTAGTGACTTTGAGCATGTTTTCATATGTCTCTTGGCTTTCTGAATGTCCTCTTTTGAAAGGTGTCTATTTAGATCCTTTGCCCATTTTTTGATTGGATTGTTTATCTTCTTTTTGTTAAGTTGTATGAGTTCCCTATAAATTTTGGAGATTAGGCCCTTATCAGATATGACGTTGGCAAATATGTTTTCCCACGCAGTGGGTTTTCTTGTTGTTTTGTTGATGGTTTCTTTTGCTGTGCAGAAGCTTTTTATTTTGATGTAGTCCCATTTGTTCATTTTCTCTTTAGTTTCAACTGCCCTAGGAGCTGTATCAGTGAAGAAATTGCTTTGGCATATGTCTGAGATTTTGTTGCCTTTGGATTCTTCTAGAATTTTTATGGTTTCCTGTCGTACATTTAAGTCCTTTATCCATTTTGAGTTTATTCTTGTGTATGGTGTAAGTTGGTGGTCTAGTTTCATTTTCTTGCATATATCTGTCCAATTTTCCCAACACCATTTATTGAAGAGACTATCTTGGCTCCATTGTATGTTCTTGCCTCCTTTGTCAAATATTAATTGAGCATATTGGTTCGGGCTAATTTCTGGACTCTCTATTCTATTCCACTGATCTATATGTCTGTTCTTGTGCCAGTACCAGGCAGTTTTGAGAACAGTGGCTTTGTAATACAGCTTGATATCTGGCATTGAGATCCCACCTACTTTGTTCTTTCTCAGGATCGCTGCAGCTATTCGGGGTCTTTTTTTATTCCAGATGAATTTTTGGAGAGTTCGTTCTAGATCTTTGAAGTAGGCCATTGGTATTTTAATGGGAAGTGCGTTGAATTTATAGATTGCTTTGGGTAGTATGGACATTTTAATGATGTTGATTCTACCAATCCAAGAACATGGTATGTTCTTCCATCTCTTTATGTCTTCCTCTATCTCTTTTTTTAACGTCCTGTAGTTTTCTGAGTAGAGGTCTTTTACCTCTTTAGTTAAGTTTATTCCTAGGTATCTTAATTTTTTTGGTGCGATGGTAAATGGGATTGTTTTTATAATCTCTCTTTCTGAAAGTTCACTATTGGTGTATAGAAATGCCTCAGATTTCTTGGGGTTAATTTTGTATCCTGCTACATTGCCAAATTCATGTATTAAGTCTAGTAGTTTTTTGATGGAGTCTCTAGGGTTTTGTATGTATAATATCATGTCGTCTGCAAATAAGGACAGTTTTACTTCCTCTTTTCCAATTTGGATGCCTTTTATTTCTTCTTCTTGTCTAATTGCAATGGCTAATACTTCCAGTACTATGTTGAACAGGAGTGGTGAGAGTGGGCATCCCTGTCTTGTTCCTGTTCTTAGGGGAAATGGTGTTAGTTTTTGTCCATTGAGTATGATGTTGGCTGTGGGCCTGTCATATATGGCTTTTATTATGTTGAGGTATGATCCTTCTATTCCCACCTTGCTGAGAGTTTTTATCAAAAATGGGTGTTGGATTTTGTCGAATGCTTTTTCTGCATCAATTGATATGACCATGTGGTTTTTTTCTTTCAATTTGTTTATGTGATGTATTACGTTTATTGATTTACGGATGTTGTACCATCCTTGCATTCCTGGGATAAATCCTACTTGGTCATGGTGTATGATCCTTCTGATGTACTGTTGGATCCGATTTGCTAAGATTTTGTTGAGGATTTTGGCATCTATGTTCATGAGGGATATTGGCCTGTAATTCTCTTTCATTGTGTTGTCTTTACCTGGTTTTGGTATTAGGGTGATGCTGGCTTCATAGAATGAGCTTGGAAGTGTTCCTTCCTCCTGAATTTTTTGTAGTAGTCTGAGGAGGATAGGTTTTAGTTCTTCCTTGAAAGTTTGGTAAAACTCCCCTGAGAAGCCATCTGGTCCTGGGCTTTTGTTTGCTGGGAGCTTTTTGATGACTGCTTCAATTTCTTCCATAGTTATTGGCCTATTGAGATTTTTAGATTCTTCCTGATTGAGTTTTGGAATGTTGTATTTTCCTAGGAATTTGTCCATTTCCTCCAGGTTGTCTAGTTTGTTGGAGTAGAGTTGTCCGTAGTATTGTTTAACAATCATTTGTATTTCTGTGGGGTCTGTTGTTATTTCGCCTCTATCGTTTCTGATTTGGTTTATTTGGGTCCTCTCTCTTTGCTTCTTGGTGAGCCTGGCTAGAGGTTTGTCAATCTTGTTTATCCTTTCAAAGAACCAGCTCTTGGTTTCATTGATTTTCTGTATTGTTTTTTTGGTCTCTATGTCATTTATTTCTGCTCTAATCTTTATTATCTCCTTCCTTCTGCTCACTCTGGGGTTTTCTTGTTGCTCTCTTTCTAATTCTTTGAGTTGAAGAGTTAGATGATTTACTACCATTTTTTCTTGTTTTTTGAGATAGGCCTGTAGAGCTATAAACTTCCCTCTCAGGACTGCTTTCATTGTGTCCCATAGGTTTTGGATTGTTGTGTTTTCATTGTCATTAGTGTCCAGGATGTTTTTAATTTCTTCTTTGATGTCATTGGTAACCCAATCAATATTTAATAACATGCTATTCAGCTTCCAAGTGTTTGAGTATTTTGGGTTGTTTTTATTGTAGTTTATTTCTAACATTATGCCATCGTGGTCTGAGAAGAAGCTTTTTATGATTTCAATCTTCTTGAATTTGTGGAGACTTTGCTTGTGACCCAATATGTGGTCTATTTTTGAATATGTCCCATGAGCACCTGAGAGGAATGTATATTCCATGGCTTTGGGGTGAAGTGTTCTGAAGATGTCAATTAAGTCCATCTGATCTAGTGAGTCATTTAGGATTGCTGTTTCTTTGCTGATTGTTTGTCTAGCGGACTTATCCAGTGGTGTCAGTGGTGTATTAAAGTCCCCTACTATGATTGTATTGTTGTCGATCTCTCCTTTGATATCTTCCAGGAGTTTTTTTATGAATTTGGGTGCTCCTGCATTGGGTGCATATATGTTTACCAGGGTTATATCTTCTTGTTGTATTGATCCCTTTAGTATTATGAAGTGGCCTTCCTTATCTCTTGTTATGGCCTTCACTTTGAGGTCTATTTTGTCTGATATAAGTATTGCTACCCCAGCTTTCTTTTCCTTTCCATTTGCCTGAAAGATATTTTTCCATCCCTTCACTTTCAGTCTGTGTGAGTCCCTTCTAATGAGGTGGGTCTCTTGTAGACAGCAGATGTATGGGTCATGTTTTTTTATCCATTCAGCCACTCGATGTCTTTTGGTTGGAGCATTTAGTCCGTTTACGTTTAAAGTTATTATTGAAAGGTACTTGTTTATAGCCATTTCTTTTTGTGTGTGGCTGTTTTCTTTCTGAGCTTTTTATTCCTTCTTTTTACACCAGTCCCTTTAGCATTTCTTGCATTGCAGGCTTGGTGGTGATAAACTCCCTTAGCCTTTTTTTGTCTGTGAAGCTTCTTATTTCCCCTTCAATTTTGAATGATAGCCTTGCTGGATAGAGTATTCTTGGGTTCAGTCCTTTGCTTTGCATCACTTTGTAAATTTCTGTCCATTCTTTTCTGGCCTGATGTGTTTCTGTTGAGAAATCATTTGATAATCTAATGGGAGATCCCTTGTATGTAACTTTCCGTCTCTCTCTTGCAGCCTGTAAGATTCTCTCTTTGTCCTGAACATTTGCCATGGTAATTATGATGTGTCTTGGTGTGGGTCTTTTCGGGTTCACCTTGTTTGGGACTCTCTGTGCTTGTGTGACTTTTTTCTTCCCCACTTCAGGGAAGTTTTCTGATATTATTTCTTCGAGTAGGTTTTCTAATCCTTGTTCATCTTTCTGTTGTTCTGGCACCCCTATTATTCGTATGTTGTTTCGTTTCATGTTGTCCCAAAGCTCCCTTAGGCTCTCCTCCTGTCTTTTAATTTTTTTCTCCAATTGCAGTACAGTTTGGGTGTGTTTTGCTTCCTTGTCTTCTAATTCACTAATTCGGTCCTCCGCTTCTCCTAGTCTACTGTTGATGCTTTCAATGGTGTTTTTTATTGCAGCTATATCGCTCTTCATTTCTTCTTGGGTCTTGCATAAGTTATTGATTTTTTCATCTGTTTCTTCTTGCTTCTTGCATAAGTAGTTGATTTTTTCCTCCATCCGGTTTATGCACGCTAGGACCCTTATTCTGAATTCTTTTTCTGTCATGTTGCATGCCTCTGTCTCACTTAGCTGCTTTTCTGGCGAGTCCTCCTTTTCTTTCCTTTGGGGGTTTCTTTGCCTACCCATGTTTGATCTCACTGACATATCTAGATGTTGAGTCGTTCAGTGGCTGCTCCCTGGGTGGCAGTGGCTCCTTGGGCTGTGGTTGCTCCTTGGGTGGTTGCGGTAGCAGCTGCTCCTCAGTTGGCAGCAGCTCCTCTGGTGGGTGTTGTTCACAGCTGTGGTGGCTCTTCTGGCTGGTGGGGGGAGGCTTCACGTACAGCTGCTGTTCCTCAGACAGAGGGTGTGGTGATCAGGAGGCTGCTGTTGCTTGGATCTGCTTAGTCCTGCCAGGTATTTAGGAGAGTGTTGAATTTCCCTGTGATACACTGTTCCTCCGTGTTGTAAATCACAGTCCTGATTTTAAAGCAGGCCGTATTTGTGATCCAGACTGCCTTAATTTGTGTTCACCTAAGAGTCAGTTTGTGGCTCAGCCTCTGGGTGGCAGTGTTTTGGGGTTGGCCTCTGAGGCTATACGGCTTCTCTACTTAAAACTGGTTTGGGGAGGTCAACTGCCCAGAGCTGGTTCTTAAGTAATCGTTACCCTGCTCTGGGTTGTTGGTGGGACTCGGATTGCTATATGCTTTAAATAAATGTCACTGACAATGATTTTAACCTGAACTTTTCATTGGTATAAAGGTATATGTTGGGACATAAACAGATGAATGACAAAACATACCATGACATTTTAGAGGCACTATTTTTTTGGAAGTCCCCTGATTGATAAGGGTTTTCTTCCAGCAACATTATGAAGCAATATGATTAAAAACAAATGGAGGTTAAGCATTCTTTCCACTTTATAAAGCTTGAAATAAAATTAGCCAAATGACCTTTTCACAATTATATAAAATTACTATATTTTTATCTGTAGCCTAGAAATACACAACTGAAAGAAAAGCAAATACTGTTTAATCAAATGTTGAACCAGTCCACCAGTGCTATTTATTTTCCATCATTTATTTCAGCCTTTGTCATTTCTAATTAGTACAGTTGCACAGATCTCAACTACATTTTTCACCTCACAGATGCTTTGTTTTCCAATAAGAGAAGTCAATGGGCCTTCTGTCTGAAACCTTTATCATATTGTCTGAAGTATTTCCAAAAATAAATATGTCAACCGTGGAGCAAAGTAAACGCTGGTGAGGTTCAGATTTTCCTGCCAAATTACCATGAGCCTGTGCTGACAATGTTTTGAAGTAAGTGGGGTTAGAATGGAAGAGCACTTGACTTTTCAGAAATAGTCTATGCAAAAGTAATGGCATCAGAGTCACTGACAACAAACTCGTGACCATTTTCTAATCATTAAAACCAGCTATTAGAACCAGATGGCAATGGACCAGGCAAGAAGAAATGATCTTGTTCCTCAAGCAGAGACAAGATGTCAGAGTGTCAGAAATTGAATTTCAGCTCAGGGTAGGGAAGTGAGCTGGGAAAACTCTTATCTCTCTTTCAATTCTCAGGTATGTGTGTTTTTTATTTTTATTTTTAGAATGATAGTTAATTCTAGATTTTTGAAACCTGGTCGGAGAAACGAGATCTTGGCAAATCTAAAATTTAAAATATAGTGTCTAGAATAAGTTGGGAGTTATTGTTATATTGGAAAAATTCTTCATTGTATTATTCTCTCATATATAGGGTGTGCCAAAAAAGTATACACACACTTTGAATAATTACAAAGGCATTATTTATTAAAAATACATTCCATTTTCAAAATTGAGCTATCAGCAATTAAAGTGTGTATAAATTTTGAGGGACACCCTGTATATTTAAAAACACTCTGTCCACTGATTTTGCACCATAATAATGAAATGTAACTGCTTTACTAAGTCTTATTTTACTATTTGACTAGTTCAAGTGAATAAATTCTTATTGAATACATATTATATGTTTCAATTTCCTCTGAATTCTGGAGGAAACATGTACAAAATGAACAGACTATTTGGCACAGCAAACTCTCAAATAATAGTAATGATATAGTTTGCCAGTTGCATGGTGGGTATAATTAAGGTGACTAAATAATTCTGTAATAACTATGTCAATTTTAGTGAATCCTTAGTTCTGACTGGTTGTTTTTTATGGTTTCCATGTCCTCTTTTATAGTTTACATTCTCTCTTTTCTTTAACATAGGTTTTGAGTTAGTTTTAATTTAGTTTAGTTTACTTTTTCCATCACCATTACTTTTCCCTCTATGCTCTCTTCCACCTCTTCCCCCACCTCTGCAATCACCACGCTATTGACCCACCATTAGATGAGTGGATAAAAAAAGCTGTGGTACATTTACACAGTGGCATACTACTCTGCCAGAAAAAGTAAAAAAAAAATTAGCCTTTGAGATAGCATGGATGGACCTGTAGAACATTATACTAAGTGAAATAAGCCAGTAAGAGAAAGACAAGTTCCATGTCCTTTTTTATGTTGTTTAATTTTTCTCTAATTTCAACTACCCTTACCATGAATTCATTGAGCTTCCTTATAACCAGTGTTTTGAACTCTGCATCTAGTAAATTGCTTGTCTCCATTTTAGTTAGCACCCCCCACCCTGAAGTTCTGTTCTGTTTTGTTGTTTTTTCATTTGGTATGTGTTTCTTTGTCTTCTCATTTTGGCAGCCTCCCTGTGTTTGTTTCCATGTGTTAGGTAGAGTTTCTATGTCTTCTGGGCTTGATTGAGAGGCCTAATGTAGTAGATGTCTTGTGGGATCCAGTGGCACAGCCTACTTGATCACCTAAGCTTTGCATTCCAGTTGTGCCCCACCCCTGCGTGGGCTATGTACACTCTCTTGATGTAGTTAAACCTTGATTGCTGTTGGCATGTCAATGGGAAGGATTTACCACCACCACCCCCCCCCCAAGCTGATCTACTGCAAGGACTGGCTTCAACCACTGACCACCATGGAGGATCAGCTGTGCAGGGGGCTGCCCCATAAAGCAGGAATTACCTTAGTAAAGCTCTGGTGCCCACTGAGTCTGCCCCTTGAGTATGTCACTCTGGAGGTGACTAGGTGGTGCTTTGATGTGGTCTGAAACTGTTAATCAAGTATGCTGGCTTTGGACCTGCCAGAAAGTGCAGGCAAAGTTTAGCTTCCCACCCCTGTGCCCGGTATGCAGGCTCAATCCCCAGTGTGGGGCCTGCAGGAGGCAGGTGATCAATGATTCTCTCTTATCATTGATCTCTCTCTCTCTCTCTCTCTCTCTATATTTTCCTCTCTGAAATCAATAAAAATATGTTTTTAAAAAAAGGAACTGTCTGAGCCCTGGCAGATGAATTAGTTGGTGGGAGCATCCTACACCAAAAGGTTGTACGTTTGCTTCCCCATCAGGCCACATATCTAGTTTGTGGGTTTGATCCCCAGTTGGGTTGGATATGGGATGCAACTGATCTATGTTTCTCTCTCACATCAATGTTTTTCTCTCTCATTCTCTCTTCTTCTTTCTCTAAAAATTCAGTAAAATATATCCTTTGATGAGGTTAAAATAAAGAACTGCCTGGGACTCCAGCAGCACTTCCTCTCACTCAGCCTCAATTCTACTGGTCTTTACAGCCAGAAGTTATGGGAACTTCTGTTCCCAATACTGGAACTCTGGTTTTAGGGGCCTGGTGTGGAGCTGGGACTCCTCAATCCTAAGGAGGGCCTCTGCATCAGAGATATCCCTTCTGATTTTTATCTGCCATATGCTAGTGTGGGGCCAGCCCATTCTGTGGCATCGTCACTCCTACCAGTGTTGATATAGCTTCTTGTCTAATCCTTAGTTGTAGGACTTCCATTTAGCTAGATTTTAGGCAGTTTTGAATGATGATTGTTCCATAGCTTAGTTGTAATTTTGATGTGGTTGTGGATGTGAATATCATGCTTACCTATGCCACTGTTTTGATCAGAAGTCCATCAATATTTAT
This sequence comes from Myotis brandtii, assembly GCF_000412655.1. NCBI lineage: Eukaryota > Metazoa > Chordata > Mammalia > Chiroptera > Vespertilionidae > Myotis > Myotis brandtii. The sequence continues at coordinate 76,782 of NW_005369920.1, read as the reverse complement.
TATTTTTATGGATGACTGGTATGTGGGATTATATTAGATGACTATGTATGATGAGGTTTATCATTCTGAGTTATGTAGCTACATACTTACCTATGCTTTCTTTTATGACTTTTTGGTGTCTTGTGCAGCACTTGAAAAGCCAAGAAAGATTAATTTTTTAAATAACATATTGCTTCTTAGCATTTTATTATTTATATTAGGGGCCTGGTTCACGAAATTTGTGCATGGGAGGGGGTGTCCCTCAACCACGCCTGGACCCTCTCCAATCTGGGACCCCTCAGGGGATGTCTGACTGCCTCTCGCAATCCAGGACCACTGGCCCCTAACTGCTTGCCTGCCTGCTTGCCTGATTGGCCCTAACCACTTCTGCCTGCCAGGCTGATCGCCCCCTAACCACTCCCCTGCCGGCCTGATTGATGCCTAACTGTTCCCCTGCTAGCCTGATTGCCCCCAATTGCCCTCTCCTGCTGGCCTGATTGCCCCCAACTGCCTTCCCTCACTGTGACCCACCTCCTCTGCCAGGACCTGCCTTCTCTGTGAGGCAGCTGAGACACCAGGACTGGCCTCCTCCATGCCACACAGAGCTGTGGAACCCCCAGGCCTCACCACTCAGAGAGGTCACTGGGCCCCGCCTCTGCTGTGCATGCAGCCATCTTGTGGAGGCCATCTTGTGAGGCCATCACAAGATGGCTTCATACAAGGGCATGATTCCACCTAGGCTTTTTTATATAGGATTTTATTATAAGTATCAAGGTAATGATTAGTTCTGTTTTTCCCCCAAATGATTAGTAACTTTTGACACAATTTATTAAAACATTCCCTCAGTGATTTGAAATACCACTTTCATCATAATCTAAATTCCTATATGTAGTTAGTATCCTATATATTAAAGGCTAATATTCAAATAGACCAAACAGCGGAACAACTGAACAACCAGTAGCTATGATGTGTGCTGACCACCAGGGGGCATGCACAGAACATGGCGGGCGTCAGCAGCAGGTGGCAAGGCGCAGAACATGGCGGGCATTGGCCATGGTGGGATGATGGAGCAGGTGAGTGGGGGGGCGCCAGACCAAGGCGGAGCACCAGTCACTATCATCTGGACAAGCCTCTGGTGGTTACTGAAAATCCTTTGCTCCCACATGCCATGGTCCCACTCAGTCCTCGCAACTGCTGCTGGTGCCTGGCGCCGGTCCCAATCGCTTGGCACGATCAGTGGATTCAAGTGGTGTCTGTCAGCCCTGATCTCCCTTGAGGGCTTCTCCCCCTCCCCCTGCTCCTGAAGGGAGATAAGGGCAGCAGCCGCTGTTCGTACCTGCTGCTGGCACTGGCCTCAACTGTTCCGCACCATCAGCGGGTGCAAGCATGGCCTGTGCCATTAGCACGTGGGAGCGGTGTTATTGGGAGCGGGGCTGCCTGCCAGAAGACAGGGGACCTGGGGCCGCAGTGGAAGGGGCTGGGCAGAGGCACCGAGGTTGGGCTGAGACCCGCCCTTGTGCCCAGGGCAGCCTTGCGGCCCACAGTTCCTTTCAAGGTGCACAAATTTGTGCACTGGGCCCCTAGTAGTTACATATATGTCTGGATTATGCACTCTGTTCCATTCATCTGTCTGTTTTTGTGTGTGTGCTTATAATTTAAAAATGTAGACAGGATTCTTGGATTAAAGTTTTGTTATGTAGATAGAGCCTAAATGAAAAGACACAGATTGGTTCAGTTATGCATTGAGGAAGAAGATCTAGTCCCACCACAGAGGTATTGAAAACAGAGTCACTATTATTGTAACTTAGCCTAAAAGAAGTAATTGACAAGAGTCAGAAGGCCTGTGTTATAACTGCTTCTGGGTGGACAATAGCAGGGAGATGAGGTGGGTGAAAGACTTGAGAAAGGAATAAAAGTTTAAGAAAGCTCATGAAGGAGTTTATTCATACTAAGAAGTTTGCTCTTTATTTTGTTGACAGTAGGAAACCTTTGACAAATTTAAAGGTAAGGTGGGACACAGTCAAAACTCTGTTTTAGGAAGATCATACCAGTGGCAGAATAGAGTACGGAGACTGAATAAGGGTAGCATTGTAAGATAAAAGTTCTGTGTGTAGATTTGTGTGTGTGTGATTTCCCCCCAGAAGAGAAGCTAAAATATTTTACTTATCTAGTCACTAAGTGACTTCAGGCATTTAATGCCCATGGGATTATAGTTCTCTCTTCTGAGAATAATGCTTTTGTGACTTAAGATTTTTAAAATTGTGAGCTAATTTGATTACCCTTAAAAGTAAGATTCTTTGGCAAAGGAGAATGCACTTTTTTTTTTTTTACCAGAGTTACCTTTTGTTCTGTTGTCTGATCAAAGAATCAAACAAGGTGTCAAGAAAACTCTTATAGGATTTTTATAGCATGGTGGGCTTTCACTAAAATAGTACCCTGAAGGAAACCTATTTGAACAGGAAATTTGAAATAACTTTCAAAGAAAATTCTTTTTCACAGCTAAATGTCAAGTAAAAAAAAAAAAGGTTTCTTATCTTCATATTCCCAAAGCAGCAATATTGGAAAGATTTACTTTTCAAGGTCTCTATCTAGAAAGCAAAGAGCACAATTATGAGTTAGGATAGGAGCTATAAATTACATATTGAAAAAACACTAAAAACCTGAGTTTTATTTTGGGTAAAATTTGTAATGTATGCCTTTATTGCCCCTTCAAGAATGTTTATTTTAATTTCAAGGCTGTAATATTTAATTCAATTATTTCATGTTAGTCCAAAAAGAAACAGTATTAAAACCTTCGTTTCAATTATAAGTTTGAAAAAAAATTATAAAGATTTTGTTTCTGAAAATTACTCTGATATATAGCCTCTAAAATAGGTCCTCAAAATGGGTCCCCAAAGGTGGCTAGCAGCAAATAAAAGATATGAGTTGGGAAAAGGCAGGCTGGGCTTTGAAATGCAAGAAAAAAAGAGGCTTTGAACTGCTGCAAATAGCACAAATACACTCATACAAATAAGCATTCAGTTTCAAGTGTAATATCCTCTCCATGAGCATAAGATGGACTTATTGATTCAATTCTAACAAATAAAATGTGACCGAATTTATGGTATGCCACTTCTGAGATTAAGTTTTTAAAATATCGTGACTTTTGGTTTAGGTGTTTTCTCTCATTCTCTATTGAATCAGTCACCCTCAAGGAAAAATTGGTGCTGTGTTGTCAGGTGGTTGAGGTTGGAAATTACTTCTTTCCTTCTCCAATTGAACCTTCAGAGGTAATCCAAGCCCTAGTTGACTGCTTGACTGCAACCTCATGAGAGAAAGAAATGCAATAACAGTAGGAGACCTCAGCACCACATTTTCAACAATGATTGGATCATCCAAACAGAAAACAATTAAGGAAATATTAGACTTAAACTATAGATTAGACCAAATGAACCTAACAGATATTTACAGAACATTTAATATTCTCCATAATAGATAATGTGTTATGTTACAAAACAAGTCTTAGCAAATTTAAGAAGAGTGAAAGCTCACAAAGTATTATTTCTGACCACAATGGTTGGAAACTAGAAATCAATAATAGAAGGAAAGCTGAAAAATCCACAAATATGTAGAAATTAAACACACTGTTGAAGAACTGGTATTTCAAAGAATAAATAAAAAGATAAATCAAATTGTCTTGAGACAAACAATAAAGAAAAAAACAACATAACAAAACTATGGTATGTGGCAAAAGCAATTCTAAAGGGGGAGTTTATAAATATATACATTAAGAAAAAAGAAAGCTCTCAAATAAATAACTTAACTTTATACCTGTAGGAACCAAAAAATACAGAAGAAACTAAATCCAAAGTTAGCAGAAGGGAAGAAATAACAAAGATCAAACAGAAATAAATGAAATAGAGACTAAAAATAAATGAAAAGATCACTTGTGGGGTTTTTTTTCTTAAAAGATAAAATTGGATTTTATAGGGGTTTATAGTCCACTTTAAGGCCTTTGGATTTTATTCTAAGTGTACCCACAAGCCATTGGAAGGTTTGGGACATGGGAGTGTCATGAATTAATTATTCTTTTTAAAAGGTTACTCTGCCTGCTATATGAAGGAAATATTATGTGAAACTGAGGGTAGAGGGCAAGAACAGAAGCAGGGAGGCCAGCAAGGAAGCTATTGCTGTGGCCTATGTAGTTAGATGATGATGTGACCACCTGCATTTCCTGTGCACCTTACTTCTTAGTTTCAATTACCTTATAAATATCTAATGAAGATCAGTGAAGGCAAATGACAAAAAAAGCCAAAAAGAAATCTCTGCCAGTATAAACCAAACTCCAGTCACCTGACCACTCCATGCCCCCATTTCTTGTGACCTCATCATGCATTATCCTTATTATTTGTATTTAAAGACAAATCAGGGATATCTCTGTTGAATTACTCTGGTTTACTTCAATTTAATCTTTCTATCTATAAATATCCCTGAATTTTTTTTCAAGGTTACTCATTCCACACATTGTGTTCTCCCTAGAAAATGATTTCACCCAGACCATGCTCAAGTCTTAAAATTATTAGAGTACCACAGGAAAGCCTTCTTCAGTCAATGCTACATAGCACTTCTCAAAGAGTGGAGCTACCATCAGTTGCTTCTCTGCCATAAGCCCAAATCCCTTATCTATCTATCTATCTATCTATCTATCTATCTATCTATCTATCTACCTAAGTAATATGCAAATGAGGTTGAGACTCTGTCATGGTCACGACCAGCTCAGGAGGAGGGCCCAGGCTCCACCTGAGCTTGAGAGATCAACACAGAGGGGCACCTGCTCCGAGCCTCTACAGCACGGCTGGGGGCAGGCCCCCAGTGGACACACACACACACACACACACACACACACACACACACACATACACACACACACACACACATATACACGGGGTGCCTGCTCTGAGCCTCCATGGCGCAGCGGGGGCAGGCCCCCAGCAGACACACACACACACACACACACACACACACACACACACACGGAGCCTGCTCCAAGCCTCTGTGGCCAGACTGCAGCTTAGGCCCACGGGGAGCAGGCCTAAGCCATCAGTAGGACATCCCCTGAGGACTCCGGGACTGTGAGAGTGGACAGGCTGGGCTGAGGGACCCCCACCCCAAGTGCACAAATTTTGTGTACAGGGCCTCTAGTAAATACTAAAGCTGGGTATTAGAATGGAGCAATGGTAGACTCAAGCTAATTGTTTTCTAGGCAGTTAACATCTGAGGACCAAGAATGGGATTGCTTTATCTCTACTCTTAAAACACAACCATGGCAAGGCACATAGTAACAGTTTAGAGATGAGTGTTGGACTGATTCATTGGCTACTTGCAGGGGCTGGCCAGCAGACCCTGAGTGATGGGTGTATGGATTATTCTGACACATTTGCTGTGAAAGAAAGGCTAAGGGACGGCCTGGCCAAAGGGACCAGGTAGCCTCAATTGCCTGCCTCATTAGGTTTTTATTGTAGGTTTTATCTTTAGATACAATCAGTAGGGTGAGTAATCTTGGGAGGACACATGTGTTTGCATTGTCCTCAAGGCAAGGGCACGCAAAGATTAGGCATAAGGATTCTAGTAAGAACCCAGGGGTCTGCACATGCACAGATTTGTTTGGAAAGGTCACGGAATAATTAGGGGCACCGCCTTCAGCACTTCCCTAAGTCTCCCCTAAGTCGGAATTTCGATAAACAGGGCAGGTGGCCTTCCACACACTTCCCTTTTCTCAGAATATCCTCCTTACAAGCTTTCCAACCAAGTCTCCTGTGCTCCTCAACATCTTCCCCTTTTTTGTTTTGCTGAATGTAGAAGACAAAGGGAGGTGGTGAACTTTCTGCTTTAGAATGTCAGAGTCCTTGAAGTGTGTTTACTGCTTCAGTTACAATTTTACAGACTGTAAGAAAAACAAAAGGAGCAATGATTAGTTATCTGGAATGCATGGAGTGTGAATATGCTCCAATAATTGCTCAGCCTCTGCCGTCAGCTTCTTCACCATTCCCCAGGTTATTCTGGGGGCTGTCTGGTTCCTGCGAAGGCACATCATTCGAGGCTGTGGAGTCCTCAGGCCCAAATTCTTCATTTTTGGAAGAGGATTGGTCCTGCACCATGCCATGTCATGGTTTAATCTGGCAAGCTGGAATCTGCAGAGGCCCTGTGGGGGTAGAAACACACACATATCCACTCCCTCGTGTTAATAATTCATTGGATCCCATCCAGATATTAGTGTTCACATCTTGCCACAAGATTTGTGGTTTCTGGGAGAGACCAAGATGGCGGCATAGGTAAACACCGCAGACTGCTGCCGCAAACAACCACTTCAAAAATACAACTAAAAGACGGAACGGACATCACCCAGAACCACAGGAAGGCTGGCTGAGGAGAGACTCTTCAACTAGAAGGAAAAATAACAGCACACCGAGGCTCAGAGGAGGCGCAGTGTGGAAAAAACTCAGGTGCGGAGGTGCGCGCGCAAAGCGGGCTGGTGGCTGAGAGCGCGGTTGTCGTTTTCGGTCAGGGGGGAGTCTCAGACTCTGAGCTCCAGATACGGGCGAATCGCTGGGGACTCGGACCCAAACGGGAGAAGCGGGAGTGTCTGGCATCAGTTGGAAGGCAGCTTTCCCTCCGAGGTTTGCAGCGGTTCCGGGGGTTCTGAGAAGCAGAGCCTCTGGGAACAGGACTGAGGGCACCATAACGGCTCCCTCCGCCCGCCCTGTTGAGCCCGCCCCGCCCAAGCCCTGCGCAGAGCCATTTGCCGGATCGCCTCAGGCAAAGGCTAGATTAGCACCTCCCCAGAGGACAGAAGTTTTCCGCGGCAGACACAGCTGATTCACACAGCCAGTCGGCCTGGTGGTCAAATCCCTCTAGTATTAACTACAACAATCAAGGCTCAACTAGAACAAGACTGCGCACAAAGACCACTAGAGGGTGCACCAAGAAAGCATAAAAAATGCGGAGACAAAAAAACATGACAGAAATGGAGGATATAGAGCTAAAAATCGCAATTTTGAGGGCTTGCAAAAATGTGCTAGAAGCTGTCAATAAACTTGAGGAGAGAGTCACGAAAACTAATGAGACCCTCGATGCTATGATAAAGAACCAACTAGAAATTAAGCATACACGGACTGAAATAAAGAATATTATACAGACACCCAATAGCAGACCAGAGGAGCGCAAGAATCAAGTCAAAGATTTGAAATGCGAAGAAGCAAAAAACACCCAACCGGAAAAGCAAAATGAAAAAAGAATCCGAAAATACGAAGATAGTGTAAGGAGCCTCTGGGACAGCTTCAAGCGTACCAACATCAGAATAATAGGGGTGCCAGAAGATGAGAGACAGCAAGATATTGAAAACCTATTTGAAGAAATAATGGCAGAAAACTTCCCCCACCTGGTGAAAGAAATGGACTTACAGGTCCAAGAAGCGCAGAGAACCCCAAACAAAAGGAATCCAAAGAGGACCACACCAAGACACATCATAATTAAAATGCCAAGAGCAAAAGACAAAGAGAGAATCTTAAAAGCAGCAAGAGAAAGAGACTCAATTACCTACAAGGGAATACCCATACGACTGTCAGCTGATTTCTCAACAGAAACTTGGCAGGCCAGAAGGGAATGGCAAGAAATATTCAAAGTGCTGAATACCAAGAACCTACAACCAAGAATACTTTATCCAGCAAAGCTATCATTCAGAATTGAAGGTCAGATAAAGAGCTTCACAGATAAGGAAAAGCTAAAGGAGTTCATCACCACTAAACCAGTATTATACGAAATGCTGAAAGGTATCCTTTAAGAAGAGGAAGAAGAAAAAGGTAAAGATACAAATTGTGAACAACAAACATGCATCTATCAACAAGTGAATCTAAGAACCAAGTGAATAAATAATCTGATGTACAGAATGAACTGGTGATTATAATGAATCAGGGACATAGAAAGGGAATGGACTGACTATTCTTGGGGGGGAAAGGGGAATGGGAGATGCGGGAAGAAACTGGACAAAAATCGTGCACCTATGGATGAGGACAGTGGGTGGGGAGTGAGGGCGGAGGGTGGGGCGGGAACTGGGAGGAGGGGAGTTATGGGGGGGAAAAAAGAGGAACAAATGTAACCTGAACAATAAAGATTAAAAAAAAAAAAAAAGATTTGTGGTTTCTGAGATGGGGTTAGAGAGGATTGAAAATGATCATTCAGATTTTAAAAATTAAGGGAAAAGATTGCTTTAGATAGTATTATAGCTGGGTCCTTGAGTCCCATATTTCCCCTTTTTGTTTTACTAACATACCCTTCAGGGTAGCATGGGCATGTTCAACAATGGCCTGCCCTTGTGGGTTGTAAGGATTCCTCATAGCCATATGAATAGGCAAAAAAGACTCTTATTTCAAATTTTAGAATGCTAGACTGTCAGAAATCATATAGTTCAGTGTTTCATGTTGTGTCAAGTATGGAGCCTTTATAAAGAAAATAATAATCTCTTATCTCTAGTGTTGACCAAAACAATGTTTATGTTGAAGTATGTTACTTAAGTTTGAGCTGACTTAACAATAGGTATAAACTCCTTATACTTTTAATTCATATGTGACTGTAACATAAAAACATACTGGGAAATTAAACACAAAGTAAAACTAAAGAAAACTAAGAATATTTAAAGTAGTCACATTAATATAACGGAAGACATCCCACTGAAACTAAATTGTAGCTCACCATGTGAATATAGTGCTGGTCTCTATAGTACAAACTCCTGGGAGTTCTGTGTGATTATGTTGAGGAGTAATTCAATTCTCCCACCATTTTCTGTATTCACACTATGAAACCTTTGTTTATTCAGATGACATATGATGACATCATTTGGCTTCATTTGTCAGAAAGACACCAACAAAGGTCAATTGTGACTTGTACCTCTGCTCTTCAAATTATAGCCATGTTGTCAATGACATCATGACCAAAACCCCTACAGGGGTCCTGAAATCACATGCAGTACTTATGTCTAAGATGACAATGCAAGTGATAAGGGGTAGACTTAGATAACTTATTTAAACCATTCAACCAGTCACCATGCGGTGCTAGCATAGATGCATAGACACAGGTAAAGTCTATGAGTGAACTAAAAATGAACAAGAAAAATGCTTGCCTTCATGGAGCTCACAGTGTAAGAAAGTTAGGTCAGGGATGAGAATTCAAAATTGCCACCAGCATAGACCTGAGGTGCCACTTCTCAGAGCGGCCAGAGATACACCTGGTAGCGGACTGGGGGTGTGACCGAAGGGCTGGCGCCAACGTGAAAGTGGGGCCATTCTGGATTTCCCAGAGGAGCCAATGGCTGCCCAGGAGGTAGAGCTTTTGACGCTAACTGGCATAGAAACCGACCAATCATAACATAATCTGGGTGAACTAGGAAGGCAGAACCTAAGGTGGGAGCAGAGGAGGGGTTTTAAGGGTAACAGTTGTTTGGTGTAAGGTATAAGAAAGTGGTTCAATTTTTAAATAACCGGTTTGGTAGTATAGTGCACATGGCTGGCTATCAGTCCAGATATAGGGGTTATGTATTTTTGTCTTCCAAGAGCATCTCCTCCTGCTGAAAAAGGTTTTCCCCCCCATTTAAGCAATCCTATCCTATATAATATATCTATACTAATAAAAGGGTAATATGCTAATTAGACCAGGTCAACTGGACAAAACCATAGTAGTGGGGTCCGAGGCAGAGACAGTTAGGGGCGATCAGGCTGGTAGGGGAGAGCAGTTAGGGGTGAGATCAGGCTGGCAGGGGAGGGCAGTTGGGGGCAACCAATACAGCAGGGGAGGGCATTTGGGGGAGACCAGGCCGGCAGGGGAGGGTAGTTGGGGGCAACCAGGTCAGCAGTGGAGGGCAGTTGGGGGCAACCATGCTAGCAGGGGAGGGCAGTTGGGGGTGACTGGGCCAGCAGGGGAGGGCAGTTGGGGCTACCAGGCCAGCGGGGGAGGGCCGTTGGGGACATTAGGTAGGCAGGTAGTTAGTGGTTAGGAGCCAGTGGTTCTGGATTGCGAGAGGTGGTCCTGGATTGCGAGAGGGATGTCCAACTGCGGGATCAGGCCTAAACCAGAAGTTGAACATCCCCCGAGGGGTCCAGGATTGGAGAGGGTGCGGGCCAGGCTGAAGGACACCCCCCCCCCATGCACAAATTTCATGCACTGGGCCTCTAGTGTTATTTATAACCATTACAATACACACACACACACACACACACACACACACACACACACACGCGCGCACACACACAGGAAATTTCAAAGCCCATGAAATGTAATTTAAGAATACAGTTTACAAATAATGATTTATACTGGTTGAAAATTGTGCCTATAAGACATAAAGTTATTACATTTCAGCTTTGTAGGGTTTCATAGACTATTAGATCTGAGACTTTTTAGGAAATCAGAGTGTTAGCTAGAGTTGCTTAATAATATTGCATTTTAAGACCCATCCATTCTTTGATATGTTCAAGCACTGGAGTAGCAGTCCAAATTTTGGAATATTAATGTTGGCCCCATCTCTTATTCTAACATTCAAAACATCAACTCCCATAGCCTATTTATCTCTTGAATAAAATGAGTATCATAGTCTCTATCCTGCAAGCCTCACAGAGTAGATGTAGAGGCCATTTGAAATGACAGCTGTGAAAAGGATTTGCAAATAATAAAGGACTGCGAACTTGTGGGCATCATTATTTTTATACCCTTTACCTTTGATAAAATTCAACCTGAAAACAGAAACAAAAGAAGATTCAGTCTTTATTTCACCAGTTGGCCCACACACATCTGAGGTGATCAGCAGGAGAATTTGAGTTTACAATACTAATATTTAGCATCACCTTCTTCAAAGGATAAGTAAACTTTACACTGGAATTAAGTTTATTTTGTTCCTATCCACTTGGGTTTACTAAGATATAGCTAGGAGCACTTGCTAAATGGCAACTTTGCTCCAATGTTTTAATTTTGCTCTGAAAGGTTCTGGTAACCATATTGACTTTGAAATAACCAATGTGAAAAGGTATCCAAAGAAAGAATAAACAATTCTCTAACCACTATTATCAATATTGCTATATCCAAATTGTTGATATCCCTGCATTTCTTGGAGCTTTGTTTGTGAACTATGTTCAGTCAAAATGATTTGGGCTAGTATCCACAACTATTAATTTTGTTCTGAAGCATTTTAGAAACATAATTAAGCTGGAAGGTTATGTTACTCTCATGGTCCTTCTTGAATGCAATCACACTTGAAAAACTTGAAGGCAAGCTGAAAATCATCCAGACACAATGCAATGTACCAAAAATTGTGTGTATTTAAATGGTAGAATTTAACAAACTCAGTAAAAAGTGGTTTTATTCATATTCATGGTTCCCAGAACACTCCACATAGTCTGTGTCTCCTTTCATCATTTCTACAAGTTGCTCCCCTGGCTTGAATAGTGTTATGTCTTCCTACTATCACTCCTCCACATTTTATATAGCTAAATTCTCCTGTGTATCATGGATAATGTAAGATATACCCTATCCCAATTAGCTCTTAACAGCCTTTCTGATTCTATCCAAGTAGTGTCTAGGTATTCCTCCATGTATTTCTTTCTATTCATGCAATCTGTATACATTTATCTGTATATGTGCTTTATTTTTTCTATGCATGAATGAATGAAAATACTGAAGTGCTATTAGTGTCATTCATTACTGCATCTAACATGCTTAACAATACTTACCTCATAGAGTTACTGTGAGAATTAAATAAAATAAGGTACTTTATGGGTTGAATTTTTGTCCTCCCTCTAGTACTGCAGAATATGACTTTATTTGGAGATGGGATCTTTACAGATGTAATCAAGTTAAAATGAGATCATCAAGGTGGGACTTAATCTAATATGGTTGGTGTTCTTATGAAAAGGATAAATTTGTACATAGAGACAAACCTTGAAGAAAGATGAATGTGAAGAGACATGGGGAGAAGATGTCCTTCTACAAGCCAAGGAGAGAGGCATAGAATAAATTATTCCCTCACAGCCCTCAGAAATAAGCAACCTTGCCCGGCTGGTGTCGCTCAGTGGTTGAGTGTCAACCTATGAACCATGAGGTCATAGTTTGATTCCCAGGCCGGGCACATGCCCAGGTTGTGGGCTCAATCCCTAGTGTAGGGCATGCAGGAGGCAGCCGATCAATGATTCTCTGTCATCATTGATGTTTCTCTCTTTCTCTCTCCCTCTCTGAAATCAATAAAAATATATTTTTAAAAAGAAAAGAAATAAGCAACCCTGACTATGCTCTGATCTTAAAATTCTAGCCTCCAGATTATGAGATAATACATTTCTATTGTTTAAGCCACCCACTTTGTGGTACTTTGCTATGGAAGCCTTAGGAAACTAATACATTCATGTGAAGCTTCTGGCCCACTAGTGGTAAATATGTAGTCTGTTTAAATATGAACTTTGTAGTAAAGCCTTTCCTGTCCTCTCTGTTTATATATAATCCCATACCTTGACACTCCCTGTCCTCCTTCCCTCCTTTATTTTTCTCCATTGCACTTAACATCTAAGTACAATCTGTCTTACTGATTTTGTTGTCTTACTTCCTGTACTAAAATGCAAGCTCCATGAGGGCAGAGATATGTGTCAGTTTTGTTCCTTGGAAGAATGCCTGGCATGTAGTAGGTATTTGGTAAATATTAATTAGGTGACAGCTACTCTTGTTGTTACTGATAGAAGATGAATTGTCTCCCACAATAACATCCCTAAATACTTGCATATATTCATTCAGCCTACTTAGTGCCAGGCACTGAGCTAGATGCTAGCGGTATAGAAAAACTAAGGTGTAGTGTCTCTTCACAAAAATACTTAATTTTATTGGAGGGAAACAGACATAAAGGCAAACCAATGTTCCAAAGATTCTGTCCAGGAGGGGTGGCATATTAATCCTTGAGGATATTTTATAAAGGGAGTGGTTCTCTTCACAAACTCATGATGCCATCCTTTATTTATTTTGTGTTGAACTGTCTACAAAAAGGATTTATAGATTTAAAGTTTACTCATTGAAGGTCTCTTTGTTGCCCTTACACTTCTTTCAATGTTACTAGCCTTTACAAGTGCTCAAAGCATTTTCTTCTCTACCACTGGTTTTGCACTTGGACACTAAAAGCATTAGAGAGGAGAGTCAGCCATAGACAGGAACAATAATTATATTTTTCTTTACATTGAGAAGGCTAAAAGGCTAATTCCAATGTAACCCTGATGTTTGGGGGGGGGGGGCTAGCAATCTGAATCTGTGCAGTAACCTAATATATATTCTTGATAACCTATAATTAACTCACTGGCCCTTTCCTCTACAATCTGGTCTTGCAAGACCTGCTACCTAAATGCTCACATTTTACAGAGGCCATAAACCATGAACAACACACAACCCCCGGAGGGGGTTATCAGCGATGGTGCTAGGCCAGGCCCTTAGATATGATCTCAAGACCCCCATCCCTACCCACAGGGCTTTTTGCAAAGCCCATGAAAGGTCCGGAAGTCCCCATACATATTTGGGGTACAAAGAAACCAAAAGGGGATAAAAGAAGGGCTTCCACCATATTGGTTTGCTCAGACTTTGGAGGCAACTCCTCTGAGACCGTTGGTGTAATAAAGCTGTGTAACTCCATTTCTCTATGCATTGCTTGGGTTTCTTCGGTCTTCTATAAAATCTGGTTCCCTGACCAGGAAGCCCAACTGCGCTGGCCTTTCTGGCCTCTGGTGAGTCAACTGGTTTTGGGCCTGGGGATGTGGGATAGGCCTCTGGGAGGTGCACCCTTCTGATTTTTAGCAGAATTGAACCAGGGGACTCCAGACGCTCCTGGACCTTAACCTAGGACCTGGCCGGCATTTGAAGAAAGTTGATGGACACCTCTGGACCTGTCAACAGAAATGGTAAGGTAGGAGCCCCATGCAGTTAGGCCCACTCTTGGAGAGTAGAAGGGGAGCTTGATCACCTCCCAGGAAGTCATATGACTTCGTCAGGCAAATTAGTCAGGAATCGGGTGGACTGTTTAACCTCTGAGTGAATGTCTGGTGAAAGTGTGTGAGTGTGGAAAGAGAGGGCTTGTGTTCTCCTATCCAGTGTGTGGCTCCACGACCTCAGTTACAGAGTCTGAGTGGGCCCTCACCTTCGGTTCCATGGTTCGTCATAAGGCATAATGTCGACTCACCCCCACTTGGAAGTAACCGGGACTGGGCTTTATACAGGTGTACCTTAGCTAAGACGAATCAAAGCTCCCGCGAGGGACGTGACCAGGCGGGCATCTGAGAGGGTCTGTGAAAACAGGTCATCCCCTCTCTTGTCTGTCTCTCACCACTGATCATCATGGGGTCGGGACAAAGTAAACCCACTGTCCTCAATTGCATGTTGAAAAATTTTTAAAAAGGTTTCAATGGGGATTTATAGTATTAAAATGATAGTATTTATAATATTAAATGGATCCCAAAACACTGAGGAAATTCTGTGAATTAGAATGGCCAGCCTTCAGGGTCAGCTGGCCCTCAGAAGGCTCTTTAGATGAAGGACTGACCAGGGTGGTCTGGAATGTAGTCACGGGAGACCGCGGGTACCCAGATCAGTTTCTCTTACATAGACAGCTGGTTAGAAATTGCTCAAACCTTGCCACTTTGGGTCCGGTTCTGCATCAATAAAAAGGGTCAGTGTAAGGTTTTAGTAGTACGAAGAGGGGAACAGGCACCAGAGAAGAAGGGAACCCAACCCCCTGTTCTGCAAGGACCTCCTGAGAAAGCCCCGCCAGTTTTACCACCTCCATATGTGCCACAGGCGGCACCTAGTGCTCCCCCCCGCTGGTCTGGAAGGTCCAAAGTTTAGAAACACCACCCCCTCTGTCTCTCCTCAACCAGGCTCTCCAGAGCCAGTTGAGTGGTGCTTGCTTTCAGCCGACCAAGGGCCCAAACCACAACCGGAACATCAGATGCCTCTCAGGGAGATTTGGGGGCTCAAGTACTTGGTGAAGATGAGACCCTGCAGGAGGGAAGGCCGATCTATTATTATCAGCCCTTTACCACAAGTGACATCCTGAATTAGAAACATCACGCCCCAGCTTATTTTGAAAAACCTCAGGCCATGGTAGACCTCCTAGAAATGATCTTCCGACCTAGAAGCCCACCTGGGTGGACTGCAAGCATCTCCTTTTCACGTTCTTTAACACTGAGGAGCACATGAGAATAGTAACAGGGGTTCAGAAGTGGCTCCAGACCCAGGCACCAGCAGGGATATTATATACAAACAGATGGGCCAGGAAGGCCTTCCCAGATGAGAAACCTGATTGTACCCCAAACTCAGACAATAGAAGGGCCAGGATAAAAAGATATCAGCTGGCCTTCCTCCAGGGAGTCAGGGCTGAAGCCAAGAAGCCCACCAATATGGCTAAAATCTCCGAGGTCTTCCAGAAGCCTGATGAAAGTACAGCAGCTTTCTATGAGAGACTATGTGAGGCATACCAGATCTACACCCCCTTTAACCCCGAGGCCCCGGAAAATTAAACTATGGTAAATGCTGCCTTTGTGGGCCAAGCTCAGCCTGACATAAGGAGAAAGCTACAGAAGCTAAAAGGGTTTGCAGGAAAAAACATGACTGAGCTGCTAGAAATCACAGACAAGGTTTTCATCAACTGAGACAGAGTGGCAAGGAAGGAGGAAGAAAAGAGAATACAAAGAAGGGCCAATATAATAGCGGCAGCTTTTAGAGGCTCAAGCTCCCAGACAGATAAGAAAGGGAAGCAAGAATACAGATCGGGGGAAAAGGAAGAGTGAGCCTGAAATGAGACCAGTGTGCCTATTGTAAGGAAATAGGACACTGGAAGAATAAATGTCTCAACCGGCAAAGTAAGAAAACAGGGCCCCCTTTTCCGCCTAGTCACTATCTACCAGAGCCACCTGAAGCAGATCTCATTGGGCTAGCAATGGCTGATTTCGACTCTTTTCAGCTGGACCCCCACGAGCCCATGATCAGAATGAAAATAGGGGGCCAGACTGTGGACTTTATGGTTGATACGGGAGCTGAGCACTCAGTAGTCACTCAGAAAGTAGCACCTCTCTCAGGAAAGGAGGTCACCATTATTGGAGCTACTGGGGACCAGACCCGTAGATCATTCTGCCAGCCTCGCTGATGCAAACTTGGTGCCACCAAGTAATTCATGAATTCCTGTACTTGCCAGATTGTCCAGTACCTCTGTTGGATAGAGACCCTTTAGCAAAGATGGGGGCAGAGATCACTTTTGCTCCAGATGGCTCAGCAAAGCTTTGCCTAGGTGAGAAGTCCTCCCCAATGATCCTGTCCTTAGCAGTGCTGAAGGAGGAAGAATGGAGACTTTATACCCCCCAGTCAAAGGCCTCACCATTAGAACCTGAATTAGAGGAAGAATTCCTGCTTGTCTGGGTGGAAGTGAATCCTCCAGGCCTGGCTAAGGACCATGTCCCAGTGTTAATTGACTTAAAGCCTGGGTCACAGCCTGTTAAAATCCGCCAATATCCAATTCCAAGGGAAGCATGGCTAGGAATCCAGGTCCACTTAAACCAGCTGCTCCAGTGGGGACTTCTTAAATTATGCCAGTCACCATGGAACGCTCCTCTCTTGCCTGTTAAAAAGCCTGGGACTAGTGATTACTGCCCTGTGCAGGACCTGCGGGCTGTTAATGAGGCTAACTCTTCTGGGACTCATTTCATCAGAGGAGGAATGGTTTACATGTCTAGATTTGAAAGATGCCTTTTTCTGCCTTCAACTAGCACCCTCCAGTCAGCCCCTGTTTGCCTTTGAGTGGGAAAACCCAACTACGGGGGCCAAGAAGCAGTTCACCTGGACCAGACTGCCACAAGGATTGAAGAACTCCCCTACTCTTTTTAGTGGAGCACTAGCATCTGATCTGTCTAAGTTCCCAGGAAAGGACTTTGGGTGCATTCTACTTCAATATGTAGATGACCTCCTACTGGCTAGCTCCACGCAAGCTCAGTGCTGGGAAGGAATGCGAGCCCTTCTGAGACTCTTAACTAAAACAGGTTAATAGGTGTCCAAGAAAAAGACACAAATCTGTCAGAAAGAAGTCAAATATCTAGGCTTCTGAATCACCTAAGGGAAATGAAGGCTAGGGACTGAAATAAAGTAGGCAGTATGTGCCATCCCAGTCCCTAGCACCCAGTGGCCAATTCGGGAATTCCTGGGAGCAGCAGGGTTCTGTCAAATTTGGATCCCTGGGTTTCCAGACCGGGCTAAGCCTCTCTATGAAGCTTTAAAAGGGGAAGAAAAGGCACCCATATACTAGGGTCCTGAGCAGGAGAAAGCCTTCGTCACCATAAAGGCAAAGATCACTGAGGCCCCAGCACTAGGGCTATCAGATGTGACACAGGACTTTAACCTCTTTGTTCACGAGAACAGCAGGGTAGCCCTAGGAGTTCTAACCCAAGAGTTTGGACTCTGAAAAAGACCAAGCAGATTGACCCAGTTGCCTCTGGGTGGCCCCCTTGTCTCAGGGCCCTTGCAACCACGGCATTATTAGTCAAAGAAGCAGATAAGCTTACCATGGGACAAAACTTAAATGTGAAAGTAACTCATTCTGTTGTTACCCTATTAGAAACTAGGGGGCAACACTGGCTGACTCATGCTCGGACGACCCAGTATCAGGGGCTTCTATGATGGAATACTATGCTGCTGTAAAAAAGAAGGAACTCTTACCATTTGCAACGGCATGGATGGAACTGGAGAGCATTATGCTAAGTGAAATAAGCCAGTCAATGAAGGAAAAATACCACATGATCTCACACATTCATGGATAATAGAGACCATTACAAACTTTTGAACAATAATAGATACAGAGGCAGAGCTGCCTCAAACAGATTGTCAAACTGCAGCGGGAAGGCTGGGGAGGGTTGGGGGGCAGGAGGGAAGGGGGTAAGAGATCAACCGAAGGACTTGTATGCATGCATATAAGCATAACCAATGGACATAAGACACTGGGGGGTAGGGGAGGCCAGGGGATTGTCAAGGGCGGGGAAAAAAAGGACACATATGTAATACCCTTTGTAATACTTTAAGCAATAAAAAAATTTAAAAAAAAAAAAAAAAGAAAATCCATGGGTGTGACTAGAAGCAGTGAGAAATCTTAATCCTGCCACCTTTTCACCCATTGCTAAGGGAACCCCTGGGCATGATTGCCTAGAAGTCCTAGAGGAGGTTTACCCCAGCTGACCAGATCTAACAGACAGGCCCCTACAGAACCCGGACTTAGTATTATTCACAGATGGCACTAACTTCTTAGATGAAAGAAAAAGATGAGCCGGATATGCAGTGGTATCACACTTTGAGACAATTGAGGCACAGGCCTTACCTGAAGGATGATCAGCGCAGAGGGCAGAACTTTGGGCCCTAGTCAGAGCCTTAGAACTCAGTAAGGATAAGCATGCCGACATCTACCCTGATTCACACTATGCCTTTGCTACCCTTCATATTCATGGGACTATATTCAAGGAAAGGAGACTCCTGACGGAATAAAAAATCAGAATGAGATCTTAAAATTACTAGAAGCAGTCTGGGAACCCAAGGAAATAGCCGTCATCTGTTGTAAAGGTCACCAGGAGGGGAAAGACTCAGTGTCAGAAGGAAACTGATGTACTGATGCTGTGGCCAAGCTGGCTGCTAAAGAACAAGTAGCTCCGTCACGGATCATGTTGGCCCCCGAATTACCTGAACCTCCAAAATACAGTCCTCAGGAAGAGAAATGGGCCCAGAAATAAGGGGGCAAGAGAACGAAGGAAGGCTGGTGGATACTCCCAGATCATAGGGTCTATGTCCCAGGACAGTTAGCCATAAGGTAGTCCTCCAGCAGCATGAACTTACGCATTTAGGGAAGACTGCCCTAAAAGCTTTGTTAGGCAGATACTACCTAATTGCCCATATTCCCTCCTTGTGTGCCTCAGTCTCTCAGCTTTGCCTCCTCTGTCCACAGAACAATGCCAAACAGGGTTCTGTAGGACCGATAGGAGTTCAACACTGTGGGCAAGCTCCTTTTGAGGACTTAGACGTAGATTTTACAGAAATAGGGCCTAGCAGAGGAAATAAATACCTACTAGTCTTTGTTTGCACCTTTTCAGGCTTGGTTAAGGCATATCCTACTTGCATGGAAAAGGCAAGAGAAGTCACTAAAGCATTGCTGAAAGACATAATTCCGCGGTATGGAATGTTTCTGACCATAGGGTTCGATAATGGCCCAACCTTTGTAGTGGAAATAGTACAACAGGTAGCTAAGGCTTTAGAAATTAAATGGAACCTACATACAGCTCACAGGCCTCAGAATTTAGGGAAAGTAGAGCACATGAATTGGACTCTTAAGCAGGCTATGGCTAAGCTATGCCAAGAGACAACCTTACCCTGGACAGACATCTTTCCTCTTGTACTCCTGAGGGTACACTGTGCCCTGAGGGCCAGGGTAGGTTTCTCTCCCTTTGAAATTCTATATGGCAGGCCCGCTCCCTTAACTCAGCCAAAGGGAGATTTGGGGGAAATATGGAACTTAGAAATCCAGAAGCAACAAGGACTTGGGAAAACTGTCTTTGAGGTCCACAGATGGGTTACTGATCGGTTACCCTTCTCTCTAGGTACAGCCGTACATCCTGATAAACCTGGATACCAGGTTTGGGTAAAGGATTGGAAAAAGGAACCCCTCAAGCCTACCTGGAAGGTACCCTATCCAGTCATATTAACCACACCCACAGCTCTCAAGGTTTCAGGATTGAGCACCTGGATCCACCACTCGTGTGTGAAGGCAGCTCATCAGCCAAGCAGTGATCAGTCTAAGTGGAAGGTGACCCCAGATCTTGAGAATCCCCTCTGGCTGTGCCTCAGCAAGGAAATAAAGGCCTCATCATGAATAATTGGACTACACCTTGTCCTGCCATTCTTGGCTACATCTGCCTGGCAGGAATAGTCATAATACTACTCTTCATCCTAGCGGTTCACTGCTGTGGACCCCCACTGAACAGGAATAGAGGGAATAACATACTCCCACTAATAATATTAACTAGCACATAATTGCATCTCTTAGGGGCTGCTACCATGTGTCCTTGCTTAGAGATTTGCTACCCAAATATGCTAGACCGGGTAGTCTACGGGAAAACCCAATCAAGCCAGATTTTTGTTAGCTATACTTATCAGCCTGTGGCATGTTATGACTCCGCTACTGAATGTACATTGGCGGGGGGTTGCATTGAACGGGAATAATTAAGCCCAGACAAAAATGGGCAGGATGCATCTGTCAAGGAAAGCCAGACTCAGTAACTTGCTGGACTTGCAGCACCCATGTTGGCTACTCTGATTGGGGGGAGGGGGTCCAGGACCAAGCCCAGGAGGCAGATATTAAAAAGACTATCAGGCAGCTGCTTGAACATAAAGCACCCAGATTTCCTAAGCTGAGAACTCAGCCAGAGAAGCGATATGATCTAGACCCCTGGCTTTATCAGCTCCTCAATTCAACCCACCACCTTTTCAATATTACCAACCCTTATTTGGCTAGGGACTGCTGGCTTTGTCTCCTCCCAGGACCACTCCTATTAATGGCTACCCCAGTAAACATAACTAAACTGGGGAACTTAATGGAAGAAATAATAGGACCTGTCACAGCCAATGTGCAGCTAACTAATGTTGCCCCTACTTGCTTCAACAGTACCCAGTGCTTACCTCTGCCTGCCTGCAAACTGGATGGGAGTGTGCACTCCTGCCTACTTAACCCCAGATATGTCTATTATACCCAACAACCAATCCCTTGAGACACCCCTTAAAGCAGTAACTAGATATAAGAGGGCTCTGCAAGTAATCTCCCTTCTAATAGCTCTCAGAATTGCGGGTAGCATAGGAGCTGGGATAGGGGGAATAGCTCATTCTGTTTCCTCTTATCAAGTTTTGACCCAAGAATTTTCCGAAGACATAGAGAGAGTAGCTGAGACTCTAATTGCCTTACAGGATCAAGTTGATTCCTTAGCCACAGTAGTACTACAGAATAGAAGGGGATTAGACTTACTAACGGCAGAGAAAGGTGGAATGTGCCTCTTCTTAGGAGAAGAGTGCTGCTTTTACGCTGACCAGTCAGGCATTGTCAGGGATAAGGCTAAGGATTTAATCCAGCGGTTCTCAACCTGTGGGTCACGACCCCTTTGGTGGTCGAATGACCCTTTCACAGGGGTTGCCTAAGACCATCCTACATATCAGATATTTACATTACGATTCATAACAGTAGCAACATTACAGTTATGAAGTAGCAACGAAAATAATTTTATAGTTGTGTCACAACATGAGGAACTGTATTTAAAGGGCTAGAAGGTTGAGAACCACTGAATCAAATGAGCAACAAAAAGAAGACAGGATCTATTCGAGTCCTGGGCTGTTTGGGGGCCAGGGGCAGGTGTCTGGAAATGACTTCTCCCATTGGCAGGACCACTGTTAATACTAGTCATAGCTGTAACATTAGAACCATGTCTTCTAAATTTCTTAACTCGCTTTATCTCATCTTGCCTAGATGCCTTTAAACTTCAGATGGTCCTACAGACCAGAAGAATTCCCTACAAACCTCTCCAAGAGGAAGAAATAGGATGCTAATCCCTTGGTCATCATCCCTTATCAGCAGGAAGCAGCTAAGAGTAGTTGTTGTCCCTGTTCATCGTAACATCCCATAGTTGTTGTACCATAAGGCTAAGAAAAGCTTGTGGGACAAGGGGGGGAAATGAGAAGGCAAGAAGGCTAAAAGGCTAATTCCAATGTAACCTTGATGTTTGGGGAGCTAGCAATCTGAATATGTGCAGTAACCTAATGTACATTCTTGATAACCTATAATTAACTCACTGCCCCTTTCCTCCACAATCTGGTCTTGCAAGACCTGCTACCTAAATGCTCACATTTTACAGAGGCCATAAACCATGAACAACACACAACCCCCGGAGGGGGTTATCAGCGATGGTGCTAGGCCAGGCCCTTAGATATGATCTCAAGACCCCCATCCCAACCTACAGGGCTTTTTGCAAAGCCCATGAAAGGTCTGAAAGTCCCCATCCATATTTGGGGGACAAAGAAACAAAAGGGGATAAAAGAAGGGCTTCTACCATATTGGTTTGCTCAGACTTTGGAGGCAACTCCTCTGAGACCACCGGCATAATAAAGCTGTGTAACTCCATTTCTCTAAGAATCGCTTGGGTTTCTTCAGTCTTCTACAAAAACATGATTATAGAAAGTTAATCACAATAGTAACTATCATATATCCCAAAGAATACTGGACTAAAACTTAGAGGGTTCTGAATCTGAATCTTCACTCCTTCAATTCCTAGATGTGTCATTGTGAGCAAGTCAGTTTAACTCTGTCACTGTTTTCTCATATGTAAAATACAGTTAGAATACCTGCCCTATTACTTTTATGGTTTCTTGTTGTCATTGGGGACCTACAGAATGTTAGAGGACCTTAGAAGTCATCTAAGCTATTCTTCATTCTGCAAATGAACAAATTTAGATAAAAGGAGGTTAAACCCAAGATGGCAGCATAGGTAAACACCGGAAATTGCTGCCTCCGACAACAACTTCAAAAATACAACTAAAAGACAGAACGGTCATCATCCAGAACCACAGGAAGGCTGGCTGAGTGGAAATTCTACAACTAGAAGGAAAGAGAAGAGCACACAGACTCAGAGGAGCTACGAAAGTAAAGTGCAGAGGTACGGAGGCTCCGGCGCGCGGGGAAAGGGGCGGGCACCTGAGGACGCGGCTGTCTTTTTGAATCGGGAGAGAGTCACAAGCTCCCAACTGCTCTGAACTCCAGTTCCGGGAAATCTCTGGGGTCCCAGGGCTCATACAGGGAGAATCTGGACTGTCTGGCAGCAGGCAGAACTCGGAACTTGAGGGCGGCTTTCCCTCAGA
>NW_005369920.1:43014-51869 GCF_000412655.1 Myotis brandtii | reverse complement strand
TATAAGGACACATATGTAATATCTTAATCAATAAAAAAATATATTAAAAAAATGAAAAAAAAGGAGGTTAAACCAATTTATCCCAGGGGTACAGCTAATGAGGTCAGAATTCAGTCACACATTTCTTCAATAATTCCACTATATCCCATGACTTCCCATGCTCTATTATAAACTCATATCTTAAAATTGACAGATAAGTGCCTGTTGACAACTGGTAAGAAAATCACAAAGCAGCAAGTTTGTATTCTAGAGTCTACAGGTGGTTAAATGTTTATACTGAGCCAAGTTTTAAAAAACTTAATTCAGCTTTATGCCAATAACATTACTTACAATTGCTGAATTCAATGCAAACTTCTATAGAATAGAAGAGATCAGAACAGAAACAATTTTTTAAAATTTATTTTGTCCCTTATCGCTTACATTTAAATGATAACTTATCTTCTATGCTAAGGCAGATTTAGCTGAAATAAATGTATTTCCTATTCAGAAGAGGAAATATTTTCTATTAATGAAACAAAGCTTGAAATTGAATTAAAATAATTCAATTACACTATATAATTACCTTCTACAATCTTTAAAGTCAAGAAGCCCAGGGGATCTAGCTATTTGTAGAGATGTTTAAGCCTTTTTTTTCTTTACTATTCATTAAACAAAGGTAATTCCTTCCTTATTCCCCTCTGACACACATTATGTCTCTCAAGAAGAAAAGAACTTTATAAACAAAGTCCTTTCTTTAAATAGAGCTGCTGAATATGTCCAATTATTCAGGTAAGAACTCACTGAAAAACTAAAACAATAGCTTCAAACAAATGACACTGTGTTTCAAGAACAAAAAATATGTTAAATAAACTGTTGGGGCATGAATTAAGCTACCAATGGGAAATCTCAGTGAGCTGCAAATTCATGCCTGAGATTTTAATATAATTCCAAAGTTCATCCTTAACTTAAAAGTCATTTATGCAAATCTATATGAAATTAAGGGAAGAAAAACATTAGAGGTGACTGAGAGATACAACCAATTATGAAAAATCTAGTTCACAGTTCCAAGACTCCTTAATTTCTAATATATTGATATGGATGGTGAATTGCTTTCCTTTGAAATCTAGGATCCCTGGCCACTGAAGTTGTACTAATTGTACTTTATTTGGTTGCCTAATCTATCTCTTCCTTTAGTTAGAAAAGCTAGATGGATCATGTCAAGAGGCAATTTGAGAGAAGAGAGGATTAAGAGAAGATGGCAGCCGAAAGAGAGAGAGAGAGAGAGAGAGAGAGAGAGACGCACTCAAAGAATTTCTCCTGGGTAAATACCTTGAAGTAGAATTACTATGTCATAGCGTCAAATACGTATTTGATTTTATTCAAAATGCTATTTTTTCCAAAATGGGAAGACAATTTTAAACTTCAACAGTAATGTATTAAAGCAGTGGTTCTCAACCTTCCTAATGCTGCGACCCTTTAATACAGTTCCTCATGTTGTGGTGACCCCCAATTTCATTGTTACAAATTGAACATAATTAAAGCATAGTGATTAATCACAAAAACAATATGTAATTATATATGTGTTTTCTGATAGTCTTAGGCGACCCCTGTGAAAGGGTCATTTGACCCCCAAAGGGGTCGCGACCCACAGGTTGAGAACCGCTGTATTAAAGTATCAGTTATTCTATATATTTGCCCAATCTGTGTATTTTTAGTAGTGCAAGCCATTACAATGTGTGTGTACTGGTATCTCATTTTTGCTCAATTTAAATTTTTCTATATAATAATTCTAAGTATCCATCCATGAACTAATAGGCTAGTTCTGTATCTCTTTTTGTAAAATATTTCTTCAAATATTTTTCCAATTTTATACAGTTGCTTATTGTTAGTTATTTGTAAGAGTTCTATAAGCATTCAGATACAAGTCCTTTCTCCGATGTATGCATTGCAAATATGTTTCCATGTATAATTTGACTTTTTATTTTCTAAATAGTTTCTTTTGATGAGAAAGTTATTTATTTTGTATTCACTTATCTAAAATATGAAATCCAATTTATTTATTTTGTATTCATTTCTATTTGTTTCCTTAGAAAGGTTGGTTAGGTGTTCTGCCCATTTAAAAAAAATTAACTTATTGGGGTGACATTGGTTAATAAAATTATATAGTTTTCAGGTGTACATTTGTATAATATATGATCTGTATATTGCATTGTGTGCCCACCCCACAAAGTCAAATCTCCTTCCATCACCATATATTTGACCCCCTTTATTCTTCACTGTCTCCCACTCCACTTATCTCTGGTAACCATCACACTATTGTCTGTGCCTATGAATTTCAGTTTTATATCCCAGATATGAGTGAAATCATATGGTTCTTAGCTTTTTCTCTCTTAATTATTTCACTTAGAATGATATTTTCAAGGTCCATCCATGTTGTTGCAAATGGCACTATTCCATCTTTCTTTGTGGCTGAGTAATATCCTATTGTATATATGTACCATATCTTCTTTATACAATCATCTATGGAAGGACATTTTAGCTGTTTCCATGTCTTAGCCACCATGAATAATGCTGCAATAAACTTTTCAATGCCTGCTATAATAACATCTCTTTCCTTAGATTTTCCTTTTATAGATATACTAGAGGCCCGGTGCACAAAAATTTGTGCACTTGGGGGGGTCCCTCAGCCCGGGCTGTGCCCTCTCACAGTCTGGGACCCCTTGGGGGATGTCCGCCTGCTGGCTTAGGCCCGCTCCCCGGGGGATTGGACCTAAGTTGGCAGTCAGACATCCCTCTGGCAGCCAAGGAGCCCTCGGGGAATGTCCACTTGCCAGCAGGGATCAGGCCTAAGCTGCAGTCGGACATCCTTAGTGCTCCTGAGGAGGCGGGAGAGGCTTTCGCCATCACTGCTGTGCTGGCAGCTGTCAGCCTGGCTTGTGGCTGAGCAGAGCTCCCCCTGTGGGAGCGCACTGACCACTAGAGGGCAGCTCCTGCATTGAGCGTCTGCCTCCTGGTGGTCAGTGTGTGTCATAGTGACCAGTCATTCCCAGTCGTTCTGCTGTTAGGGTCAATTTTCATATTATCTTTTTATTATATGCCTGGTGCATGGGTGGGGGCTGGCTGGTTTTCCCTGAAGGGTGTCCTGGATCAGGGTAGGGATCCTACTGGGGTGCCTAGCCAGCCTGGGTGAGGGGCTGAGGGCTGTTTTCAGGTTGGCCACACCCCCTTCAGGGAGGGGGGTCCTGCTGGGGTGCCTGGCCAGCCTGGGTGAGTGGCTGATGGCTGTTTGCAGGCTGGCCACAGCCCCTTCAGGGTGGGGGTCACCTTGGGGTGCCTGGCCAGCCTGGGTGAGGGGCTAAGGCCTGTTTTCAGGCTGGTCAAGCCCTCCAGCAGGGACCCTCACCCCTTGAGGGTGTGGCCAGCCTGGGTGAGGGGCTGATGGCTGCTTGTAGGCTGGCCACAGCCCCTTCAGGGTGTGGGTGCCCCCTGGGGTGCCTGGCTAGCCTGGGTGAGGGGCTGATGGCTGTTTGCAGGCTGGCCACAGCCCTCAGACACCCAAGCTCCCAGTGAGGCTGCTGGAATCAGGTATCTGGGATTTATTTAGCTTCTATAATTGAAACTTTGTTGCCTTTAGAGGAGGCCACAGCCAGCCATGGCAGGCGGGAAGCTTGGCTTCCTCCATCGCCGGGGCAACCAAGCCTCCTGCTTGCTCCAGCTCCGTGGCTGCTGACCACCATCTTGGTTGGGTTAATTTTCATATAGTCGCTCTGATTGGCTGGTGGGCGTGGCTTGAGGTGTAGCGAAGGTACAGTCAATTTGCATGTTTCTCTTTTATTAGATTAGATTTTTGTTAGTCTCCTGTTCCCTCCAACTCGTATCATCACCACTTAAGCAGCTGGAATATTATGCAAGTGTTACTGATTGTTTTTAACTTTCATTGGCCATGTTCTGAGCCAGGTCAAATAAAAACAAGTTATTTAAGTGGGGTTTTCCCAGGTCAAAACAGTGACAATTTTTTATACATGTGGATTTGATGACAGCTCCAAACTCTTTGTACCTCCTCCAGTGACTGCTCAGCTGTTGGTTTTCATAGTTACCGTTGTTGTAAGGCTGTCATCTAACTTTCTTGAATTTATCTTTGTGCATTTGTTTCTCTAGCTATAATAGAGGAATAATGAAACAGAAAATAATTTTGCTAACTCTAGCTCTGTTACTGTGCCCCTCTTACATTTTTAAGCACCTCATTAAAGATAGATAAAAACTTCACTACCCAATGTCGCCCTAGTTAATTTAATAAAATTTAATAGTTTTACTAGACTGGAGTATCTTCTCATGTATAATATGCTTTATTATTATTACAAATAGCATTTTAAAGCATCTATGTTATTAATTTTCAAAAAATTATCCTTCAATACAACAATACAACCTAGTATCCCTGGGCAAGAACTGGATCTTAAGAGCTTTGCAATTGCATCATAGATATTATCTGGCATCTTTACCCTTTCTCCCTGGAAAAATAAATAATTATATCCCACAATTGACTCAATGTGCATTATACCAACTAGTAGAATAATTGTGTTAGTTAAGCAATTGCTTTGTCTTTGAAGGCAAATAACCTGTTTGTGGAAAAATTCGCTCAATTAGAAGTATAATAATTTTAAAGAATATCAGATTTGTTACATATTTCATTGAGTCTGCTTCTGTTAACAAAGATTGTTTCCTCCGCTAGGTAAGGCACTCTTTCTTTTTTTAAAATCTTTATTGTTGAAAGTGTTATATATGTCCCCCTTTTTTTCCCTTAATGACCCCCTCCACCCAACTCCCAACCTCCCAGGCCTTCATCACACTAATATCTGTCCATGGGTTATGCATATATGCATATAAGTTTTTTGGTTAATCTCTTCTCACCCCTCCCCCTTCCCCCTTAAGGAGTAAAGAGAATTCCTTTCCTCTACCACACACCACATTATACTTCACAGTAATCAAATATGTTGTTGCTATGGTCTGAAAGTTTAGGTCTCCTCAAAATTCATATGTTGAAATCCTAGCCTCCAAAGTTAGGAGGTTGGTAATTTTTGAGATGCTTATGTCATGAGTGTGGAGCCCACATTCATGGGATAAATGCCTTATACAATAGACTTTAGAGAGATCCCTTGTCCCTTCTACCATGTGAGGACCATCACTCTTCCTTGATCTTGGGCTTTCAGCCTCCAGAACTGTGAGAACTTTCTTGTTTATAGGCTAATTAGTCTTGTGGCATTTTCTTATATTAGCTCAAACAAACTAAGACAGTAATAATGATTGTGTTGTTAGTGGTGGTGGTAGTAGTAGTAGCAGCAGTAAACATGTGTGATTGTCTACTGTATCAAACTGTTACACATTTACATGCATTATCTCAATTACTCTTCATAATGACTTTGAGGTAGGTTTTTATTATTATTCCTATTTTACAAATGAAAAAAATCATGAACTTATTCAAGTTTTCACAACTAAAAAATGATAAGTTCAAGATTGAACCTAAGGTTGACTATGTGCCTATGAAGTATAAACATTTACCACCACTTTTCCATAGTGCATCTAAAATAAATCAAATAAATGAAAAAAAAAGCAAAATAACCCTAAAAACCCTAGGAAATTCATGAGGGAAGATAGTAAAAATAAAACCACTGTGGTTGGGGCTAGCTAGAAGAGGTCAATAGGGGGAAAAAAATGGGACATATGTACTACTTTCAACAATAAAGATTAAAATAAAATAAAACCTCCAGAGGAATTTTAGTACATAATCCCTTGCTTTGACAAGATAATCTTCTCGCTCCTGAGCTTCTATACAAGACTTATGGGTAGCATGTACTCAATATGTCACTCCAGGGAAAATCCAGTTAAGATGTCTATTCATGTAGGCTGAAATCTGAGAGTGTGATTGATAGTCAGGTTGGGGTACAACACCAGGGATAGAGGAATTCAGGAGAGCTTCTATAATGGAAATGTGCAAGGCTTTGAGATTTGAGCATCTTCTAGACAAAGCCACATATAGGAATTGGCGTTAAATTCAACTGATAAATTATTTGCTACCAATAGTTTTTTTTCTGACTAGTCACTACCTTGGAAGATAAGTTAGTGTGAGAGGAACAATTGAATTTTACCCCTATAACTGACCCTTACATATAAAAATCCTCTCTTTAGAAGCTGTCTACCAAGAGAGCAGTTGAGGCTGACTTAAACCTAGAATACAAACTTGAATTGTTAGAACTATATTTACTTTTTACAAAGTGGATAACATACACACCAGAATGCATGTGCACTCACACGTGTGTGCATACATGCACACACACACACACACACACACACAAACTTTAAGCAATTAAACAAAATCAATGTTGCATTTTCAATGAGTGCATGAATACAAAATGTTCAAAATTTTTAACTCTCCTAATCATATTGCACATCTATATTTTTGAAGTTATTCTTTAGTCTCATAACTTTAAGTATAAACTGACCATTGATTTCTTTTTATTTTCCTGATTTCCCTGTGCATTTAAGCTTCTTTTTGTGAGGAATATAAATAATGGAGATATCATCTCAATGGGCATTGTCATTGTCCAGCTATAAAATCTCCTTTTTCATGTGTTATTGGCAACTTTGTTATTATGGTACTGACAAAGCATGAAGGAGGAGAGAGAAATTTATGATTTATTGAATGTCTTAATTTCAAAATGCAGGCAACCCGAGGAAGGTCTAAATTTCTATGTAAGACTGTATCTACACAATAGTAAGTAAATAACTTTTCCTGAAATTGCTCAGTAAGTACAATCACTCCATTTCTTTTCTATTGGATAATATTTTTCTGAAGATAGAAGTGCTCTAATTTGGCTTTCAGTTAGTCAGATACTACTTTTCACTTGGAAGTAGTATGATTATATGGCTCCCTAGCTTTCTTCAGATAATTAAACTATTTAATCCCCAAAGTGTAAATGTGCTAAAACTTGCTAATTTTGACCACAACACATCCGGCTGAAATCTCTCCTTTGAACCAGTACATAAAGCCTACACACCTGTGGATAAAGAAGAGCTAATAAAGCAATGGTTATTCATCTTTATAAAGTCCTGGATCATTCAAGGGATATGGTACATAGCTGTTCATAAAGATGACTGACTAGAACAGTAATTAGTAATGACAGCACTGTGAAGGCAATGATTACCATATCTCCCTTATGTATGACATATTTGAATTGGGGGTGGTATGCTTACTAGTCAATCCCAAGGAAATAGGATCTCTGTTTCATTACTAAAGGGAATATAAATTTCTGCAAATATTTTAAGAAATGCCCTGCTAAGATCTATTAAAATGTAAAAATGCACATTATTTTTTTAAAGCTTTTTAACAAATCTTCCCCCGAGGATATAAGGTTTTATTGATTTGAGAGAGAAAGAGAGAGAGAGAGAGAGAGAGAGAGAGAGAGAGAGAGAGATGAGAGAAAAATATTAATCATTTGCCTCTTATATGCTCCTGACAGGGAATCAAATCCCCAACCGTTCTGTGTATGGGATGATGCTCCAACCAACCAAGCCACACAGCCAGAGCAACATGCACTATTTTTTAAAATATATTTCTTTTTATTGATTTCAGGGAGGAAGGGAAAAGGAGAGAGAGATAGAAAAATCAACGAAAGAGAAAATCATTGATTGGCTGCCTCCTGCACGCCCCCTACTGGGGACCCAGCCCGCAACCCAGGAATGTGACCTTGGCCAGAATCGAACCTGGGACACCTCAGTCTACAGGCTGATGCTCTATCCACTGAGCAAAGCCAGCTAGGGCAATGCAGACTATTTTTGATTTACCATTTCCACTATTGAATATCTATCACACAGAAATAAGGAAACAGTACATACCTATATCTAAGTATATTCCTTTTAGTGCCCAATCACATACACACAGCACATGAAAATTAAGATAATTTCTAAAAATTTAAAATTAGGTAAATTTTATGTACTAATATGCAGGTATTTTTTAAAATTTCTTTATTGCTTAAGGTATTACATATGTGTCCTTATCCCCCATTACCCCCATCCCCCCCACTCATGCCTTCACCACCCTGTTGTCTTTGTCCATTGGTTAGGCTTATATGCATACATACACGTCCTTTGGTTGATCTCTCCCCCTTACCGCCACCCTCCCCTACCTTCCCTTTAAGGTTTGACGGTCTGATCGATGTTTTTCTGTCTCTGGATCTGTTTTTGTTCATCAGTTTATGTTAATTATATTCCATAAATGAGTGAGATCATGTGATATTTATCTTTCTCTGACTGGCTAATTTCACTTAGCATAATGCTCTCCAGTTCCATCCATGCTGTTGCAAAGGTAAGAACCCCTTCTTTTTTACCACAGTGTAGTATTCCATTGTGATGTACCACAGTTTTTTAATACACTCATCTGCTGATGGGCACTCAGGCTCTTTCCAAATCTTAGCTATGGTGAATTGTGCTGCTATGAACATAGGGGTGCATATATCCTTTCTAATTGGTGTTTCTAGTTTCTTGGGATATATTTCTAGAAGTGGGATCACTGGGTCAAATGGGAGTTCCATTTTTAGTTTTTTGAGGAAACTCCGTACTGTTCTCCACAGTGGCTGCACCAGTCTGCATTCCCACCAGCAGTGCACGAGGGTTCCTTTTTCTCCGCATCCTTGCCAGCACTTGTCATTTGATGATTTGTTGATGATAGCGATTCTGACAGGGTTGAGATGGTACTGCATTGTCCTTTTTATGATTAGTGACTCTGAGCATGTTTTCATGTCTCTTGGCCTTCCTTCTGTCTTCTTTCGAAAAGTATTTAGGCCCATTGCCCATTTTTTGATTGGGTTGTTTATCTTCCTTTT
>NW_005369920.1:35547-40308 GCF_000412655.1 Myotis brandtii | reverse complement strand
TATGATTTCAATCTTCTTGAATTTGGGGAGACTTTGCTTGTGACCCAATATGTGGTCTATTTTTGAATCTGTCCCATGAGCACCTGAGTGGAATGTATATTCCGTGGCTTTGAGATTAAATGTTCTGAAGATGTCAATTAAGTCCATCTGATCTAGTGAGTCATTTAGGATTGCTGTTTCTTTGCTGATTTTTTGTCTAGAGGATTTATCCAGTGATGTCAGTGGTGTATTAAAGTCCCCTACTATGATTGTATTGTTGTCGATCTCTCCCTTGATATCTTCCAGGAGTTTTTTTAATGTATTTGGGTGCTCCTGAATTGGGTGCATATATGTTTATCAGGGTTATATCCTCTTGTTGTATCAATCCCTTTAGTATTATGATGTGGTCTTCCTTATCTCTTGTTATAACCTTCACTTTGAAATCTATTTTGTCAGATATAAGTATTGGTACTCCAGCTTTTTTTTCATTTCCATTTGCCTGAAAAATATTTTCCATCCCTTCACTTTCAGTCTGTGTGAGTCCCTTGTTTTGAGGTGGTTATCTTGTAGACAGCATATATATGGGTCATGTTTTTTTTATCCATTCACTCACTTGATGTCTTTTAAATGGAATATTCAGTCTGTTTACATTTAAAGTTATTATTAAAAGGTACTTATGTGTAGCCATATTTATTTTTGTGCCTGTGTTCTTTCTTAGCTTTTTATTTCTTCTTTTTACACCAGTCCCTTTAGCATTTCTTGCACTGCTGGCTTGGTAGCGATAAACTCCCTTAGCCTTTTTTTTGTCAGTGAAGCTCCTTATTTCCTCTTCAATTTTGAGTGCTAGCCTTGCTGGATAGAGTATTCTTGGATTCAGTCCCTTGCTTTGCATCACTTTGTAAATTTCCTTCCATTCCTTTCTGGCCTGATGTGTTTCTGTTGAGAAATTGTTTGATAATCTAATGGGAGATCCCTTGTATGTAACTTTCTGTCTCTCTCTCTCTCACAACCTTTAAGATTCTCTCTTTGTCCTGAACATTTGCCATTGTAATTATGATGTGTCTTGGTGTGGGTCTTTTCGGGTTCATCGTGTTTGGGACTCTCTGTGCTTGTGTGACTTTTTTCTCCCCCACATCAGGGAAGTTTTTTGACATTATTTCTTCAAATAGATTTTTTAACCCTTGTTCCTCTTCCTGCTGTTCTGGCACTGCTATTATCCATATGTTGCTTCGTTTCATGTTGTCCCAAAGCTCCCTTAGGCTCTCCTTCTTTCTTTTAATTTTTTTCTCCAAACGCAGGTCAGTTTGGATGTGTTTTGCCTCCCTGTCTTCTAATTTGCTAATTTGGTCCTCCGCTTCTCCTAGTCTACTGTTGAAACTAACCATGGTGTTTTTTATTGCAGCTAAATCTCTCTTCATTTCTTCTTGATTCATACATAAATTATTGATTTTTTCATCCATTTCTTCTTGATTCTTACATACATTTTTGAATTTTTCATCCATTAGGTTTATGAACTGTATGACCCTTATTCTGAATTCTTTTTCTGACTTATTGTATGCTTCTGTTTCACTTAGCTGCTTTTCTGGCAATTTCTCCTTTTCTTTCCTTTGGGGGTTTCTTTGCCTACCCGTTTTTGGTCTCACAGTCTGATCTAGATGTCAAGCCGTGCAGGGGCTGCTCCTCAGTTGGCAGTGGCTCCTCTGGTGAGTGCTGTTTCAGCTGTGGTATCTCCTCTGGCTGGTGGGGGAGTCTGCTCACACAGCTGCTGTTCCTTGGATGGGGTTGGGCTGATCACAAGGCTGCTATTTCTCAGATGGTAGCATGCTGTGCACAGCTGCTGCTCATTGGACGAGGGCGAGCTGCTCACATGGATGCTGCTCCTTGGATGGGAGAGGACTGCTCACATGGCTGCTGCTCCTTGAATCAGGGCTGGCTGCACAATGCTGTTGTTCCTCAGATGGCGCAGGATTCTCTTGAGGCTGCCACTTCTTGGACAGGGGCAGGTTGCTTGCAGGGCTGCTGCTCTTCGTATGGGTGCAGGCTGCTCATGCAGCTGCTGCTCCTTGGATGGGGGCAGGCTGCTTGCAGCACTGCTGTACCTCATACTGTGGCAGGCTGCTCACACAGCTGCTGCTCCTCAGACAGGTGCAGGGTGTGAGCTGCGCACAGCTGTTACTCCTCAGATGGGAGCGGGCTGCACGGGGCTGCTGTTCCTCAATGGTGGGCGGGCTGCTTGTGTGGCTGGTGCTCCTCAGATTGGGCAGGATGATCGCATGGTTGCTGCTCCTTGGACAGGGGAGCAGGCCACTTACACAGCTGCTGCTTCTTGGACAGGGGCAGGCCACATGAGGCTGCTGTTCTTAGGCCTGGGGCGGGCTGTTCATGGGGCTGTTGCTCCTTGGAAAGGAGTGGGCTGCTCACGTGTCTGCTGCTCGCGTGGTTGCAGTGCCCCGGGCTAAAGCATTGGGCCGGTCAGAGGGGAGCGTGCTTCAGAACTCACAGAGGCCTGCGCCCAGGGTAGCTGGAGACTCCTTAACCATGGGACCACAGCTGAGGTAACAGGTCCCTGGCAGAGGTGGCTGTAGAGTCCCAGGTGTTATCTGAGGGCACCCTGAGTGGAAGTAAGGCTAGGCTCCCAGTTACAGCAGCTCTCCTTTTCAAAAAGGCTAGGCCTCTGAGGATGAGCCTGTCTCCAGGTACTGTTGCAATGGTAGCAGAGACTGCCTATATAGGCGAGCCCGGCTGGCCTGCCCCCAAAGGTCTTGCAGGATCTAACTGTGACACACACACACACACACACACACACCCCACACGACCACACACTCCTCTTTTCCTCCCTCCCTCACTCACTCACGCACACTATCTCCCTCACTGCCACCTTCTTCCTGCCTCTGTAGTTGGGTCTGTGGTGTTATTGACCCATTCGTGGATGCAGTTTCCTCTCCAGGTGTCTGGTTATGTGGCTCGCTCTCTAGCACCTGGACAGACAGGATAAAATTCACCTCAGCAAGACACCACACAAAGGGAACAAAGCACAAATGTACTCATGACACCAATAACCCCACTATAAGTAACCACCTGATAAAAGAGAATTAGGAGAGAGAAAAGAGAGAACAAATGATATCAAAGAGAGAGAAAAAGATAAGAGAGAAAAGAAAAAGGAAGAAAAAGGAGAATATATATATATATATATGAAAAACAACACAAAACCAATAAATAAATAAAAAAAAATACAAACATCAAACACCCCGCAAAGAGGGTGGGGGCAGAATCTGTAGAGGTTGAGCTTATATACAGAAAATAAGGTTAAGAATTGGATGAATATGAGGAGGACTTCAGTTCAGTATAGAGGAAGTAGAAAGGGGATGGGTGGATAAGAAGAAAGAGAACAAGAAGAAAATAATCCTATCTAATAAAAGAGTAATATGCAAAGTAACCGTTACTCCATGACAAATATGGCGGCCCCCATAGTGGCTGGGGAGGATGCTGGCGGCATCACCCTGGCAACCTGAGCCCAACAGGCATTGCCTCGGCAGCCCACGAGCAGGCAAGCATGGCCCGCAGGCAGCACCCTGCCCTGGCCACAGCTCAAGGGAGAGAATAACACACAAGTGAGGCCAAGAGCCTGAGAGATCAATACAGAGGGGCGCCTGTTCCAAGCCTCTGCGGTGTGGCTGGGGGCAGGCCCCCAGCGGACACACACACACACTTTTTTTTTTAAAATTCTTCATACCATTCAGGGTGGAATCTGGGTGTGGCTGTATTGGTTGCCTGGAGACTGGAGGGAGGGACTATCTCTTCAGGACAAAATGGCTGCTAAGGACCCAGGCTCAGGTATGACTCAGCACCAGATTCACTGCCACTTCTCCTGGATCCCCTCCTCTCCCCAGCCTCTTCCCAGACTCCACAAGTTCGCACCTTCTCCCTCACCTCAGCCAAGGAGTAAGTGTCTGTTTCTGAAAGGTCCTATGAACTAGGTTCAGTAAAGAAAAGCACAGGCCACAGAGAAGGGAAGGACTGCACCTCTGTGAACCCCTCTCCTGCCATCACTGCGCGATCTGGTCAGCCCTTCAGGCTGCCCCCTCTGGGTTCAGCCTTTCGTGACTGTGGACCCAGATCTAGAATCCCCTGCCGTCCAGCAGTCCTGCGGACCTCCTTTCCATAGTCAGACACTGTGCCTGTCCCAAGGGATGTGGCTCAGTGCTGTGTGGTTTCCCTCTGACCCTCTGGGCTCAGAGGTCTGGCAGACTCTCCTGCCAAGATCATTGATTTTACCTTTCTCCAGGGGTCCTCTGCCCTTCCCTGCAAACCGTCTCCCAGCTGATTCTCCTTTGCCAATTCAGGTTGGATGTTATTTGTTTCTGCTGCTCATTCTATTTGCTCTGAGACAAGGCTCAGGACATGTCCGTCTATTCCACCACCATTTTGTCACCTGTATGCAGGTATTTTAAAATGGGTTAGATCTATAGCTATTAATTGGGAGAAATTTCTTTGAATTAAAATTAAGTGTATAAATTTTATGTTAAAAAGAGAAATTTTCCTGTATACTCATATATAATAGGTAGATGATAGATGATAGATAGATGATACATAGATAGATGGGGAAATTATATATATACTAGGGGCCCGGTGCACAAAAATTTGTGCACTGGGGAGGGGGTTCCCTCAGCCCAGCTTGCCCCCTATCACATACTGGGAGCCCTAGGGGATGTCCTACTACCTGCTCCCTGCTCCCTTGGGGAGTGGGCCTAAGCCACAGTCTGGCCACCCTTTGTGGGAGTC
>NW_005369920.1:28023-34652 GCF_000412655.1 Myotis brandtii | reverse complement strand
CAATTACCATGTTTCTCTTTTATTAGTGTAGATATATATATATATATATATATATATATGTATATAATCATTGAGAAAATGTTTATAGTGACAGTGAATGGGATTGAGTGTTTTCTTTATGTATCTATGAATAGTTTAACTTGATAGGGTACTAATATATTAACTTAAAATTAACAAGTAATTTAAAAAGCAGGGTCACCTGCATGATAATTCTGCTCTACCTCCTCTACTAAGCCACTCATTCCCTACTGAGAATAACTGGACCACAATATGGTTGGAAAAGACTCAAAATGCTCACAGTGCCATCCTTAAAATTATGCAGGATTCAGCAATAATACCTCTGAAGGAAGCTTAGAGATAATTTTATTAAATCCTCATATTTTCTGTATGAGAACATGGATTATTTTGTCCTATAATTGCTATGATTTTTGAAGCATTCACTCTCATGCCTACTTTCAAGGCTTCTATGATGGCTGTCTTTCAGTAGCATATATTCTGCCCAACCTTTTCCTCTGAGTTTCAGATGACTTTACAACTCCATTCATGTTACCTAGTAAACCTCAAATGAGTTGTCTTCTTCATCTTTACCACCTCTTCTTTGGTTTTTATTCTTCACAATACATGGAAATTATTATTTTCTTAGTCACCAGTGACTTCTATGTCTTCAAATCCAAAATTCCATTCTCAGACCCCATTATACTTGAACAATGAGTGACACTTATTTCAGTTTATCCCTCTCTCCTCTTTGAAATATTCTCTTCTGCCTTTGATATTTTCATTTGTATGTGAAACTTAGAACTACAGCAGTCATATTTTAACTACAACACAAATAATCTCCACATTGAACATGATAGAGTAGAAAAGTAAAAATAATTCAGGTATTTATGATGTAGATGAGTTGCTAAATTAAATTTGAAATTGCTCATCTCTGAATTTCTTGTAATAGGAGAGAAAAAATTCTGATTATTGGGAATACATTCAGTTGGCTCTTCTGTTAATTAAAGCTAAAGTCAAACTAATTAATATCTTCCCAAATATATACCTCTGACCCAGATTTCCTTGATATAATTTACATTCATATATTCAGCTGCCTACTGTATATCCCTAATTGGATAACTTATAAACATTTGAAATTTGAGTCCAAAGTTGGACTCCTGTTTAACACTGTCATGAAGCTTGCTCCTCTTCCAGGTTTCCTCCATCTTAAGAAATGGCATTTAAGGGTCCTTATATGATTCTTCTAACCCTTTTGCTTCTTTGCCATCTCCAGAATAAAATGCCCTAGCTATCCCACAGGTCTCAGGAAAATAATGAGAAACTTGTGAAGTGGAGCCACTGGTATGTCACAGCCTGAAACAAAGCTGTCCTAACCAACCCACAGACCTGCTGTCGAGAGCAGATCCATCTAGCTAAGACCAAACTAAATCACACGGATCTGTGTGCAATAGGGAATGAGTATAGGTGTAAATTACTGAATTGGAGGTGCTTTGTTAAGTGGTATATTATAGTTTGCAAGAGAAACAGAACCAATAGAAAATATAGATAGATATAGGTATATAAGAGGAGATTTATTATAAGAATTGGCTAACATTATTATGGAGGCTGATAATGTTATGATGATCTCTGTCTGCAAGCTGAAGAGCTAGGAAAGCTGATGGTTTAATTATATCCAAGTCCAAAGGCTTGAGAACCAAGGAAGCTAGTTGATGGTGTAAGTCTGAAACCAAAGGTCTGTGAATCAGGGAACTGGGGGCCAATGGTATATGTCCTGATCTGAGAATGAAGGTCTGAGAATCAAGAGATAAAAGGGAAAGTTGAACTCTTCATGTAATGTATTTCATCTGTTTCAATAAATGTGTATATTCATCTCTAATCCAAATGCATATATTTCAATTATAACATAGAAGATTCATTAAACCACAGATATAAATACTAACGAGTAATCAACCAGTTTTGTGTAGTTTTGATAGTGTCTACCTAAACAAACACATGCACATACATATGCACATGCTTGCACATACATATTAGTTTTGGGTAAAATGATTAATTTGGTCAAGCAATCACTTCTTACTTGAACCATTTCTATGCAGTTCCTACCCATTTTTTAAAATTCAATTGCTGTCTTCAAAATACATTAATGGCTGGAATATATTTCTCGATTTCATGTTGGCAATACATTTTGTGGTCAATTCTTTTTTCAGCAAGTCAAATTGTAGATCTCTATGAATTTGTTTTTATGTTTGATTTATCAGTTTTCCTTGCTACCCTTGCAGTCTCTTGTCTAGAGCTCTCCACACACTATATACTGCATAAATGCTTGTTGATAGATAATTAATGACTCATGATCTTTATTGTAGACTATGAGGGATAATACAGAATACTGGCTAACAGCCCAGTTTGATCTTTCCTTGGGCATCAAGACTGCTTTATTCAGCAGATGTGTTGACTCTATAATTCTATGTATTCTTTTTGGAAGAAGAATTACAATGAACATTAGATAAGATCTCAGGTACTGGAATCAGAGTTTTGAGTTTGAATGCTGCTCTAACTCTTATAGTTATGTTAAGTATATGACATTAGTCTGCCATATTCTCAGGCTGATGGCTCTTGAATAAACCTACTTTTATTCCACTATCCCTTGTCTCTCAATTATTGGCTTTCTATCAGCAGGCAGCCAAACCTAGGTTCAGTATCATCAACATATTGTGCCTTGGTTTCCATATCTTTAAAATATGAATGAAAGATAACAGCACCTATCTTGAAGTTTTCTGTAAAGATTAAATAAAACAATGTATGCCAAGCATAATTTATCACAGTACCCAATGCATCATAAGAGTTTAGAATAGAAGCTACAGTGTTATTATTATACTAGAAGAGTATTGCACAGATTCCTGCAATAGGCCTTCCTTCCTCTGGTTGCTGGCACCAGTTTTCCTCCGGCACCCGGGACCCAAGCCTTTGGTCCGGCCACAGTGGAGAAGCCAAACCTCGAGGCTAGGCTTCTCCCCTCTGGCCACAGCGAGGCTTGGCTTCTACACTGCGGCCGCAGCTGAGAAACCAAGCCTCTTCAGTCTTCAGTCTTCACTCTGGCGGAGCCTTCAGTCTTCGCTCTGCTCCTGCATATGCAAATTAACCCCCATCTTTGTTGGGTTAATTTGCATAGTCATTCTGATTGGTTGGTGTGCATAGCGGAGTGACAACAATTTGCATGTTTCTCTTTTATTAGTGTAGATATAAAATTAAAACTGCTTTCCCTCCTGATATAAATAGTAGTTTTTTAGTGTTCTCTAAGTTATTGAACTGAAATTCTCTTTTCCTATTAAAATAATTTAATCTACACTAATAAAAGACAAACATGCAAATTGACCATACCTTTGCTATGCCTTAAGCCAAGCCCACAAGCCAATCAGAGTGACTATATGCAAATTAACCCAACCAAGATGGCGGCCAGCAGCCACGGAGCTGGAGTGAGCAGGAGGCTTGGTTGCCCCAATGATGGAGGAAGCCAAGCTTCCCGACTGCTGCAGCAGGCTCTGAGCTCCACTCAAAGCAACAAAGTTTTAATTATAGAAGGTAAATAAACCCCAGATATCTGCTTTCAGCCTGCCCTGGCCATAGAGCTGGAGAAAATAGGAGGGTTGCCCCTGGCGATGGAGGAAGCCAAGCTTCCCTCCTGCCCACCCTGGCCAGGTCTGAGCTCCTCTCAAGGCTACAAAGTTTCAATTATAGAAGTTAACAAATCCCAGACTAAAAGAAAAAAAGGAGAGGCTGGGAGCTTCCATCGCTGGGGGGGGAGGCTTGGCCAGCCTGAAAACGGCCCTCAGCCCCTCACCCAGACTGGCCAGGCACCCCAGTGGGGACCCCCCACCCTAAAAGGGGTGTGACCAGCCTGCAAACACCCATCAGCCCCTCACCCAGGCTTGCCAGGCACCCTAGCCGGACCCCCACCCTGATCTGGGACACCCTTCAGGGCAAACCAGCCGGCCCCCACCCATGCACCAGGCCTCTATCCTATATAATAAAAGGGTAATATGCAAAATGATCCTAACAGCAGAATGACTGGGAATGACTGGTCACTATGACACACACTGACCACCAGGGGGCAGACGCTCAATGCAGTAGCTGCACCCTGGTGGTCAGTGCACTCCCACAGGGGGAGCTCTGCTCAGCCACAAGCCAGGCTGATGGCTGCCAGTACTGCGGTGGTGGTGGGAGCCTCTCCCGCCTCCTCAGCAGTGCTAAGGATGTCCGACTGCAGCTTAGGCCTGCTCCCCGCTGGCAAGTGGACATCCCCCGAGGGCTGCCAGAGGTATGTCTTATTGCCAGCTTAGGCCCAATCCCCTGGGGAGCGGGCCTAAGCCAGCAGGTGGTCATCCCCCAAGGGGTCCCAGACTGCGAGAAGGCACAGGCCTATCTGAGGGACACCCCCACCCCCTGAGTGCACAAATTTTTGTCCACCGGGCCTTTAGTGTTGACATAATTACAGATGTCCCCTTCCCTCCCTCTTTGCCTATCTCCACCCCTTTCTACCCCTTCCTTGGACTTCACTAAATTATTGTCCTTTTGTCTGTGTCCATGGGGTATGAGTATATATTCTTTAGTTAATCCCTTCACATTCTTTATTTGGTCACCCCCAACCCCTCAATTTATTTTGTTCATTAGATTCTACATATTAATGAGTTCATATGGTATTTGTCTTTCTTTGATTGGCTTATTTTGCTAAAAATTAAAAATAAAACTGCCTTTTGACACAGTGATCCCATTTCTGGTAATATACCCTAAGAATACTGAAACACTAATCAGAAACAATATATGCATCCTTAAGTTTATAACAGCATTATATACAACTAGAGGCCCAATGCAAAAAATTGTGCACCTTGAAAGGAACTGTGGGCCACAAGGCTGTGGTGGGCACAGGAGCTAGTCTTGGCCCATCCTCCATGCCCCCACCTGGCCCCTCCCACCATGGCCCCTGGTCCGCTATCTGCCAGCAGCCCCGCTCCTGCTGCCGCTGCTCCCATGCACTGATGCCGCCAACCCTGATCACACCAGCTGATGGTGCAGAGTGACCAAGGCCCAGTGCCAACAGTGGGCACAAGTGGTAGCTGCTGCCCCAATTGCCCATAAGGAGCAGGGGGAGGTGAAGAAGCCCTCAGGGGCGATCAGGGCTGACAGCCACTGCTCACACCAGCTGAAGGCACTGAGCAATAGGGACTGGTACAGGGCACCAGCAGCTGGTGTGTGTGGTAGCTCTGGTGCCAGCTGTGGGTGCAAGTGGAGCCATCGCCGGCAGCGGATTCTAGAGGCAGCTGCCGGCCCCGATTGCCCCTCAGAAACAGAGGGAGATGGAGAAGCTCTGAAGAGCTATTGGGGCCAGCAGCTTCCGCTCACACCCATTGATGGTGCTGAGCAATTGGGGCTGGCACCAGGCACTGGCAGCAGGTACAAACGGTGGTTCCGGCATTGGCAGTGGGTGCCCGGCAGACCTTGGCATGCAGGAGCAAAGAATTTTCAGTAATCACCAGAGGCTCGCCTTGATGACAGCGACCAGCACCCAGCCTTGGTGTGATGCCCCTACTCACCTGCTCCACCATTCCCCTGCAGTTGATGCTCATCATGCTCTGCACGCACCCCCTGGTGATCAGTGCACGTCATAGCAACCAGTTGTTCGCTTGCTTGGTTGTTCTGCCATTCAGTCTACTTGCATACTAGGGTTTTTTATAGATATAGATATAGATTAGATATAGATATAGATATAGATATAGATATAGATATAGATATAGATATAGATAGATAGCCAAGATCTGGAAACAGCCCAAGTGCTCATCAGCAGATGAGTGAATAAGAAAACTAAGGTACATCTACACAATGGAATGCTATGTGGCTGTAAAAAGAAGGAACTCTTACCCTTTGCCACAGCATGGATTGACCTGGACAGCACTGATATTTTTTCTGACTGAATTTATAGAAAACCAGAAATGTTAAAGCCCAATTTTAAGGGGAAAAACCTGGACTGCATAAAATTAGAATTGTGATTGTTTCTTACCTCTTATTTTGAATGAAATGTAGATAAGATTTGATCTCTTGGTTCGATCTGGACAATGGAATTTTATTTATTATTCACATTTGGGACTCTGACATAAACAAAATATTTATTGGCAATGTGCCTCTTCCAAACTGCAGAATGCCCCAGTTTGAAACAGGTTGATAAAATCATTTGTAGAAAAATAGCATTGATTTGTTAAAGTTAAGGCTCATATTTACTACAGTCATAACTCACTTTACTGTGCTTTTTTAATTGCACCTCACAAATGTTGCATTATTTTTACAAACTAAAGACCCTACACAAGTAAAAAGACTGCAGCTCATTTTATTTTGATATTCGCTTTATTGTGTTCTGAAATGGAACCCACAATATCTCCAAGGTATGTCTGTAGTTAGTTCCTTTCCAAAACCTGGATGAGTATCATAAAATTTAATCCAGGACTTTCAATTTTGTTAATTTTTTTCTTTTTAATATTCATTTATTTATTTGTATTTTACATTTGTTTCTGATGTATAGTGTAATGGTTTGACAATAATATAGTTTATGACGTGATCATCCAGATAATTCTAGCACCCACTTGGCA
>NW_005369920.1:24680-27997 GCF_000412655.1 Myotis brandtii | reverse complement strand
CCCACTTGGCATATGCAAAATAATTAAAATATATATTTCTATAATATTTTATTTTAAAGAAACAATTGGCCTATGCAGCCAGTGCTATTATATTATAGTGCTTTGTGTTTGATGTGAAATGTTCTTGTCAATATGCTAAAAAGAAGAGTCCAAAGACCATGGGTGTCTTCCCAGCTCTGTAACTACTTTCTGGGTGATTGCGAGATAAGTCATTTCAATTTTTTTTGGTTCAGTTTTCTCTTTTGTCAAAAGGCTGCTAATGCCACCTCTTTTCTTCAAAGGACCTGTTAAGGGAGTAAATTAGATGTTCAACTGATTTTATACCAGTATCTAGGCAGCACTTCTTTTTTTCCTAATTCTAAACCTGGGTTAGTTTATTCCGTTGGTTGGATCTTGATATTAATGAGGGACATGACAAGTTTTTGCGCATAGGGGAATACTGCACTCTGCTGTAAAGCCACAACTGCAGCCTTCCCCATTTGTTAAATAAATGTGTGTCTTTAGTCACAAAGGCTAAGCAAGGACAACTGAGAGAGCCCAAATGCTTTAGCATTGTGTAGTGGAAAGAGCAAAGGCTTCTTAATTCATAACAGTTCTGTCCTGACTAGCTGTGGGATCCTGGGCACATTGCTAACCTCTATGACTCTCAGCTATTCCATCTGCAAAATGGAGACAAATATACACATAATGCTTGTATTATTTTTTGTACTGAAATGATATAAAGTATGTGAACAACCTTGTAGAGGTTCCTGTGGCAACTGACAATGGTTGACAAA
This sequence comes from Myotis brandtii, assembly GCF_000412655.1. Taxonomy (NCBI): domain Eukaryota; kingdom Metazoa; phylum Chordata; class Mammalia; order Chiroptera; family Vespertilionidae; genus Myotis; species Myotis brandtii. The sequence goes on along the minus strand of NW_005369920.1, from coordinate 27,221 downwards.
TTTATTTTGCTCCCTTGCCCCACATTTAATATTATCTGCAACACTATCAAGAATGCACTTCACTCGGCTAGCGTGGCTCAGTGGTTGATCACTGATCTATGAACCAGAAGGTCACGGTTCAATTCCCAGTCAGTCAGGGCACATGCCTGGGTTGCAAGCTTGATACCCAGTAGGGGGTAAGCAGGAGGCAGCCAATCAATCAATGATTCTCTCTCATCATTGATGTTTCTATCTCTCCCTCTCCCTTCAAATCTGAAATCAGTAATATATATATAATGGGTAGAATATATATATCTCCAAATTTTCTTTTTCATTATAGCTATCACTTAGTTATATGAATACTAATAGGGATTAAGCATTTTTGAATATTATCCAAATTATATTTAGAGAAGAAAAAAAAATTGCTTAGTATTCCACAAAACAGCATGCATTATTTGTCCTTTTCATGGGAAAAAATAGACAAAATTATTTACTCGGTTTGGTAACTTTGCCCATTCTGATTTGTGAGATTTATTCCACCAATTTTAAGCAGTGACCTCATCGTTATTGCATTCAACTTTCAATTAATCCAGATAATGTGAAAAACTATTAGCAATTAATTAAATAATCTGTTTAGGACATTGTACATTTCTACCTTACTGCCTAAGTTCCAAAGACCTCATAATGATGATGGACTCAATCAAGATTGATAAGGAGAGTCTGGGGCTGGCAAATTCTAATATTTTCCTCTTGCCCTGCTTGTTAAAACTCTCTGATACCAAAAGTACTTATGAAAAAACCATGATAGTAAAATGAGAGCAATACAAATCAATAAACATAATTGGCTCTGGTGAAAAGGAAGTGGCCTATAAAACTATCAGTAGACAGGAAGACAAGCAGACAATTAAAGGGCCGATTTCCCCATGATCATATGTTGAGCCAGTAAAACTGATACCAGACCAGAGGTCTTCTCACAGAGTCATCATACTATAGGGAAAATTATATAGACTTTGTAAATGTCTTACAAACTTTAGGATAAATTGCAATTCTATTATAGGAATTAGTGTGGCATTGGGCAAGTTACTTGACCTTTATAATAGTTAGTTTCTATATCCAGAAAATGGAAATTATTGAATTAGACAACGTATTTTAAAAGCCCAGATAAAAAAGATCTTTTAAAAAATTTAAAGAAAATTCAGGATAAAGTGGTCATGTAACTCTCAGACAGGCTTTGTTGCTATGGTCACCTTATCCTAGGAAGTCTCCAAATCTAACAATCTGGCATCAAAAGTAACAGCAGTTCTTAGGAGAAACATTGCATTTAGTTGCTCAAAAGTGAGATATTGCATCTGTCGGCTACAATGGACTCAAGACACTGCCCCATATCACCAATGTGTGGGTAGACCTAAGCTACAGCTCTTATTAAATGTTTTTGCTGTATAAATACTCTGAAAGGAACTGTTAATGGGTAGATTTTATTTTGCCCTTAAAAAATGTTTACAGGAGTTCCAGCAATCAAAAAAAAAAATGCAAAGTGTTCTTATTTGGCAAAGTGTCATCTTTTAATCAAACCAATCTTACCATTTCTCTGTATTGAAAGTACAAGCACATGTCTTTCCCAGATATCTGGCACCTCTTCTGATTATTTCTTCATGTCAAAATGACAGACTCTTAATTACCAGGGCTACTTGACCATTTCTTGTAATAATTCATCATGACATTTTTATCCTCATGTCATTCCTCCTACACTATTATTTAGTGTTCAGTCAGAAGTGAGAATGCAGGGTTATACTTAAGAGTTTTTACATTGTAGCCTTGCAAGGTTTGTTTGTTTGTTTGTTTGTTTTCCCCAGTTAAACATGTGATATCTATGATGTATATCATATATTTTTAAAAGATTATTGACATCTCTAGCACAACCATTCTAGCTGTGTTCATGATCTATCCTTTTGAATCCAGTTCCTATAGGAAGCCAAATGATAACCAGTACAGGATTCAAAGTGTCATTCAATTGTAAGTGTCCAGTGAAGCAGTGAAGTGCATTCGCAACAACCCCAGATGCTAGACCAGGAAACATGTGGATGCATTCCCTGCTATAAATTTACATTATTGACATTTCTAAGAGTGCCTAGAAGGTTCCATTCTCTAGAGGCTGTTTACTTGATTAAAATGAACTCAATTTATTCTAATATGTCCTATGCTATTTGTGAGGATTTTTTTTATTTTTTATTTTACTTGTTATCGAGCATGCCTTACTAATCTGATCTTTGGAGAATTTCTTCAATTAAATGAATTTGCTTTCCATGAGATAAAACCAAGCAGATCTAAGCATTTTCAATGGACTTTGATTTAAAGAATTAATCATATGTGCATTGCTTTATCTATTTTATTTTTATATTTAAAACTAGAGGCCCGGTGCACAAAAATTTGTGCACTCAGGGGGGAGGGGAGGGTCCCTCAGCCCGGCCTGTGCCCTCTCGCAGTCTGGGACCCCTCCAGAGATAACAACCTGCTGGCTTAGGCCTGCTCCCAGGTGGCAGAGGGCAGGCCCAATCCCTAGGT
>NW_005369920.1:14629-23188 GCF_000412655.1 Myotis brandtii | reverse complement strand
GCTTCAAGCTGCCTGGCTGCCGGCCGCCATCTTGGTTGGCAGTTAATTTGCATATTGCCCTGATTAGCCAATGGGAAAGGTAGCGGAGGTAGGGCTAATTACCATGTTTCTCTATTATTAGATAGGATAATATTTCAAAACTAAAAATGCCTTAAGATCCAAGTGCAATCACAAATATATTGATCTCTTTCACACACCCAGTAGCAATGTGACATAGATGTCCCCAAAGAACAGTGACTTCACTCTGTGGGTTGGCTAAGCGTGGGTCCTTGTATAAGGTGAATAGCATAACTAATAATCACCTCTTTTCAAACTTTCATTAATGCTAAATTTTGGAATCAATGAATATGAGTGTTATAAAGGCTTTTGCTGAATTTTGTCATTTTCCCCAGAAACTTTGTATTAGTTGACATTCCCATAAGTAATCTTTGAAAGTGTCCTTCTCATCTCTCATTTGCCAGCAAAGAATGTTGATATTTTAAAATTTTTGCTATTTTTATATTAAAAGTGATATATTATTGTGACCTCAATTCAAATCCCATTGCTCATTATTGAGGACTAAATATTTTTTCATCTATAATAACAATGCATATTTCTTGTTCTGTGAATAGTCTCTTAATTTGTATTCCTACTTCTGCATTTCTTTGCCAAGTGCAGCTATGCTTATTCCAAATCTAAGGACTGGAAAGTTTTACCATTATTTCTTCTTGGGATTCCATTTCGCTAAAATTAAAATTCACAGAGAAAATCAATGAAGGCAGGCCCTCCAATTCTTGAGTCTACAAACTCTAAATCAGGAATCAGATCTTCCTTGTAGCTGTACTGACTTTGAAGCTGTGAATATTTCCCTTCTCAGACCTTTGGCATCTGTAAAAGCACTTAGATCTACTAATAATTTGCTTCTTAATGAGTGCTCTTTCAGAGGTGTTCAAATGCACTGAAAGCAGCACACATTTGAAAACAGGTCACTTGATACAGACATAGCCTAGAATAATTTTCCTGCAACAGGTCTCATGTGGAGAAGAAAAGAAAAATGAACAAGCCGATTAGTTGTGAAAAGAAAAAATGTTGGCAACTTCTAAGGGTGAATAGTTACCATTTGAAAATGAATTTGTCCGTGAACCAAAATTAGAAAGTCAATATTTAATTTATTCCCTAATTTAGTATATAATATTTTAAAATAGTTATCCAATGTACATCTATTTTTTATTGATCATTTTTCTATATCCTGTTGGGTGTCTTGAGGATTTTTTTCATTTTTGAAAATGACAAGACTTTTCTTTGAGGAGGAGCTTGCTGAAGAACCTTTCACTGCTCATGGAGCTTGAGAATTCAATAGCTATTCAGCTACTTTATCAATCTCATCTTATTACCCACCAAAGACCAAGTAACTCTACCTGTGGAAATAATTTTGATTATTTTAAGAAACTCATTTCACTTGTCATTTCTGGAACATTCTTTTCTCTCATGTTTGGTATTGTTTGGTAGCATGTGGCAGGTTAGCTTCTTTGGTAAATAGCTCTATTTCATATCTGCAAAATGTTAGGTATCTGGAAAAGAAAAGAAGTATAAAACTTAAGGTTCCACTAGATAAATGTGAAAAAAAATAGGAAATTTATTTTTGTACTGTAGCTATCTGAGTTGTAGATATTATTATGGAATGCTTATTCAAAACTATTTGGAAGAGTTAAATAGTTTGCATTCACACATGAGAAATATTGATCTGGATATTTCAGGCCATACACATTTGAGATATCCAGGCTTTTATAAAACAAAATTGATTGCTTAGCAGGAATTGTATTTTTACTTCCATTCGATGTGTAGTTTTCAATGAATGCCAGAGGGTCAACTATCATGAATAAATAAACATTCCTTTCTATCAAATAACTGATGGAAGGATTGGTGGTAGTAAATTTTATGGAAGTTTTCCTTTAAATAACTTTAAGTAAAAAGTCTAAGATTTCCAAAATGTTTTGCACTCTGTCCGATAGACTAAAAAGGAAATCTTTTCCCACTTGGAATACCATGATATGCCACTAATAATTATTGCCTTATCCTGTATAATAAAAGGCTAATATGCAAATCAACTAAATGGTGGAACGACCCATGTGCACTGACCAGCAGGGGCAGATGCTCAACGCAGGAGCTGCCCCCTGGTGGTCAGTTCCACTCCCACAGGGGGAGCGCAGCTCAACCAGAAGCTGGGCTCATGGCTGGTGAGTGCTCCCACCTCCGCAGCTGTGCTCAGGATGTCCAACTGCCCACTTAGGCGGGGAGCAGGCCTAAGCTATCAGTCAGACATCCCCCGAGGGTTCCCAGACTGTGAAAGGGCACAGACCAGACTGAGGGACCCCACCCCGCCGAGTGCACGATTTTAGTGTTTTCATAATGATTTCATACAAAATGTACTTTGTACCCTAAAAAACTACTAGACTAGCTAAATAAAATGTGCATTCTTGGACTCTATTATTATTTATGTGATCTTATTGATGACATAAAGTTCTAGATCTTTTCACTGATTCATATGCTATAATTTTAGATAGACAAACCATGCAACTTACCATGTGTCAAGCCATAGATAGTGATAACAAAGTACAAAGTAGTAGCCCACTCTGTATTTACTGAATTAATTTTAAAAAAAGGAGAAAGGGAAAGAAGTGAATAATATTATTTCTTACCAAGAAACAAAGTATTAGCTGTTCTTGACATGGTTTGATGCCTTTTATAATTTGTATTTCCCTGAACTCTGAGACTTTCCTATATATTTTCATCTTCCAGAAAACAATTACCATCTTTCCCTTATTAAGGTATAGATTTTGTTGATCACTGAATATTCAGAAAAGGATAAACATCGCCCTACTTCTAGCAATCAGTACATTCAAGTCTTCTCCCACCCCTATTAATTTTTGCATTCTTCTCCTGGTAGTGTTGAAGTTTTGGAGGGTTGCACAATGTGTTTTGTCCACTGGGGAATTTTGTCTTGCTTAATTTTGCCTCTGGTTAATGTGTAGGTGGCATACTTTGTTACACTGATTGATTTTTAAAATTTTTTCATAGGGCTTGTAGCTTTCTTTTGAGAGCCTCTCATTTCAAAGAACAGAGAGGCAGCAGGGATTCAGTAGTTATAGCTGAAGCAACATCACAAATCCTATTGAGAGATAAAAGAATCAATGACATATTTGAGCATGAACAATATCTCTTGGCAAGAGTCTTTGACCCTTACTTTTTAAAAAAAACATAGAAAATGTTTTCTTTCCAGATATTACAATATACTGCTGGAAAGTCATAATTCAAGAGGTCATGTCTAACCTTGCTCTGTTAGGAGAAAACCCCTCTCCTCTTACACTTCTCCCCTGGTTTCTGCGGTGTTCTTTGCAAAGAGGAAAGTAGTTTATTATCCTAAACCAAGTGTTTTGCCACTGTTTCAAGCCTCAACAAATAGAACAACAATTCATCCAAATGTGCAAGCCAGAAATCTAGAAGATATTCTGGTCACCACTCTCCCTCACCAATTCTCCATAATCAGTGAAGAGATGATACCAACTAATTATTTCCTAAACTATCTCCCAAAGCACATTCTTCTCTCCATTTTCATCTTCTCCTCTAATCTAAGCAACTATCATTGTTCATTTGGACTAATGCAGTAGCCTCCTAACTAGTCTCTTTTTTTCTACTCTTGCATTTCTCCAACTCATTATTCATATTCCATCTTAAAATAGCAGGTATAACTCATCCAATGTTTTTAATATTGACACATGTCACAACTATTCACCAAATTGTATAAGTCAGAGAACTTGGACTCTCTCTTTATACCTTATGCTTCCTACTCACTCATATTCAATTCATCACCAAATATTAGTGCTCTTTACTCTAAAATATACAGCAAATTTATATGTATATTTTTTTTCTATCCTCCTAATCATATAATATCTAGTGTGGTCTAATATAGTAGTCTCTTTTCTATTTTACCTAAATTCTGTCTTGCTCTTCATCATTCCATACTCCACATAATGTCCATAATATACTTTTAAAATATAAATCAAATTACAAAGAGAAAAATAGAAACTCTAAAATAGATCCAGAGGCCCCCTATAATAGGCAGCGTAATTCTGAATATGGGGAAATATAGATTTAAAATGGTTTTACAAACATATGCAAGGGATATCACTAATGTTTTATTTTCTTCATGTTTTTAATTTAAAAATTTTATTGTAGATGTCCCCATCCCCCCCTTTGCCCACTTCCTCCTAGCCCCTGCCCACCCTCCTTGACTCTCACCATATTATTGTCTGTGTCCATGGGTTATACATATGTTCTTTAGTTAATCCCATACCACAATGGTCGTGCCCAATCTTATCTGATATCACAGATATTTTGAGGATTCTACATTATTTTATAAGCACCACTATACATAGCACATGAATCCCTAAAGATAAATAGCCCAACTGAGTGTGCTAAGCATGAAGTAAGTTGAAGTTGCTACTTCATTTGCATCATATATTATAAGCAAAACTAGAAGCCTCGTGCAAAAAATCCATGCATGGGGTCAGGGGGTCCCTCAGCCTGACCTGCACCCTCTCACAATCTGGGACCACTGGCTCCTAACTGTGCACCTGCCTGCCTAATCGCCCCTAATCACAAGCCTACCTGCCTGATCACCCCTAACCACCTCTGCCTGCCTTCCTCATCATCCCTAACCACTCTGCCTGCCTGCCTGATGCTCCTAACCACTCTGCTTGCCTGAATGATGCCCCTAACTGCTCACCTGGCTGCCTGATCACCCCTAATCACGCCCCTGCCTGCCTGATTGCCCCTAACAGCTCTGCCTGCCTGCCTGATTGGACCTAACTGCTTTCCTGCCTGCCTGATCACCCTAACCACCTCTGCCTCAGCCCTCGCCGCTATGGCTTCATCAGGAATGACGTCCAGAAGGTCGTTTGGCTGTCCAGTCTAATTAGCATATGCCGCTTTTATTATTATAGATTAACTTTATTTATTTATTTACTTATTTACTTAGATGTAGACAAGGAAAGGAGGCATTCCTCCCCCTACCCCTGCTGCAGCTTTATTGAGATGTAATTTACATTAAATATTGTATAAGTTTAAGATGAACAATATGATGATTTGATATACTTATATATTTAAAAATGTTTACCATAATACAGTTTGTTAACACATCCTTCACTTCACACCGTTATCTTTATCAATACAGCTCCTAGGGCAATGGAAACTAAGGAGAAAAGAAACAAATGTAACTACATAATAAAAAAAGGTGTCTACACAGCAAAAGAAACCATCAACAAAACAACAAAAAAGCCCACTACATGGGAGAACATACTTGCCAATGTTATCTCTGATAAGGGTTTAATCTCCAAAATTTACAGAGAACTCATACAACTTAACAAAAAGGAAGATAAACAATCCAATCAAAAAATTGGCAACAGATCTAGACACTTTTCATCAAAAGAGAACATACAGAAGACAAGAGACATATGAAAACATGATCAAAGTCACTAATCATCTGAGAGATGCAAATCAAAAGAACAATGGGGTACCATCTCACACCTGTCAGAATGGCTATCATCAACAAATCAACAAATGACAAGTGCTGGAGAGGATGTGGAGACTGGTGCAGCCACTGTGGAAAACAGTATGGAGTTTCCGCAAACATTAAAAATTGAACTTCTATTGACCCAGTAATCCCACTTCTAGGAGTTTATCCCAAGGAAACAGAAGCACCAATCAGAAAGGATAGATGAACCCCTCTGTTCATAACAGCACAATTTACCATAGCTAAGATTTGGAAACAGCCTAAGTGCCCATCATCAGATGAGTGGATTAGAAAACAGTGGTATATCTACAGAATGGAATAGTATGCTGCTGTAAAAAATAAGGACTTCTTACCATTTGCAACAGCATGGATGGATTTGAAGAGCATTGTGCTAAGAGAAATAAGCCAGTCAGAGAAAGATAAATATCACATGATCTTATTCATTTGTGGAATATAAAGAACATCATAAACTGATGAACAAAAATGGATACAAAGACAAAGAAGCATCTAATAAACTGTCAAACTTCAGTGGGGAAAAAGAGAGGGTTGGGGGGTAAAAGATCAACCAAAGGACTTGTATGCATGCATATAAGCATATCCAATGGACACAGACACTAGGGCAATGATGCAGAACCTATGACACGCGTGTCAGAGGTGACACGCAAACTCATTTTTTTGGTTGATTTTTCTTTTATGATTGCAAATATCAAAAAATGTCTATATGTGACAAGGCATCAGAGTTAGGGTTTTTCAAAAGGTTGACACACCGAGCTCAAAAGGTTCGCCATCACTGCACTAGGAGGATGAGGGTATGTGCTCGGGGTGGGGGAGGCTGGGAAAGTAAATGGGGGACAAAAGGAGACATATGTACTACTATTTGTAATACTTTAAACAATAAAAATTAGGGTCATCTTCTAACTTTGCTTTTTACTATCTATGTAACCTTGGGCAAGTGAATTAACCTATGTAAGTTTCATCTTAGATCTATAAAGTGGGGATAATAATGGTACCTGCTTCATAGAGTAAACATGATGACTAAATGAGATGATACATGTAAACATTTGGCACAATTCCTGATACATTCAGTATTCAAATTTGATTTAATTTAATATCAATTCATAACAAACTAGTTTTTAAAAATTAAATATATTTTGTTCACAGGGGAGATATTCAAAGGTATATTGGAAATTCTTTTTCCCCTACCCCATTTGAATTCTTCAAACATTCAATAACCGTGCACCAACCTTCCAAATGACCAATCCTATATCTAGTAAAGTAACATCTAGATTTTTATATAATTTTGTTAAGTGACAAGACATGATTCTGTAATTGACTGTCCCCTAATTTCAACAATGTACAATTGAAACTAGCTAGACAGGATGAGAGGTCTATGACCATAAGAAGATGTTTTGGAGGGGGTCAGTATGTTTTCTACTGCTGTACTCTGTGTATTTTCCCTAATTTAATTAGGAACAATGTTCTCAGGTTAAAGAAATAGAAGTTGAGGGTCATGGAGATAAAATGACTTTCTCACAGTTGCTAGGAGAGTTGATTTAATACCTCTCAGTTGAGTACTCTGGTTTCTAGACCATCCTTTAAAGTTGATATTTATAATTACCTAGAGGCCTGGTGCATGAAAATTCATGCACTGGAGGGGGGTCCCTCAGACCAGCCTGCCCCCTCTCACAGTCTGCGAGCCCTCAGGGGCAGGAGGCGACCCAGCAATCAGGGAAAGGCAACACCCCATCACACCTCTGCTGCTGCCACTGCCGGCAGTGCAAGCCTCAGCCAGCCCTGGTTACCTGAGCCTGGGGCGGCCCTGGGCGGCTGGGCAGCCACCATCTGAGACGTGCTAAGCCTTGGGCTGGCCCTGGGTGGCTGGGGGCTAAGAGGACTTGAGGACTCAGCCCTTGTGGGCTGAGGGGACTAGACACCACCATCTTGTGGCTGTGGGCGCCGCCATCTTTGCTTTGGTGTGAGGGTCAATTAGCATATTCCCTCTTTATTTGATAGGATAATTATTCATCCATTGATCTATTATATTTTCACCTAGCCAATAAATGAAAAGAATTTTAAAATGTTGATCATTATTTTTATACACTAGAGGCCCGGTGCACAAAAATTTGTGTCCCTCAGCCCCACTTGTGCTCTCTCACAGTCTGGGACCCCTCGGGAGATAACGACCAGCTGGCTTAGGCCCGCTCCCGGGTGGCAGAGGGCAGGCCCAATCCCTAGGTGCAGCCCCTGGTCAGGCTCAGAGTAGGGCCGATTGGGGAGTTGGGGAACTGTCCCCTGTCATGCACAGAGCAGGGCGGATCGGGAGGTTGCGATGCCACCCCCAGTCACCCACAGAGCAGGGCCCATCAGGGGGGTTGGGGCTCTGTACCCTGTCACACACAGAGCAGGGCCAATCAGGGGGTTGGGGAGCTCCCCACTATCAGGCACAGAGCAGGGCCGATCATGGGGTTGGGGTGCCTTCCCCTGTCACGAACAGAGCAGGGAGGATAGGGAGGTTGTGGCCCCGCCCCCTGTCACACACAGAGCCGCAGGGGGATCAGGGGGTTTGGGCGCTGCCCCCTGTCACACTGCTCCAGGGGTCAGGAGGCCTCGCGGCTCTGCCGATCCCAGTGCTGGAAGGCCTCGCGGCTCTGCTTGACACCGGGGCAGTGAGGCCTCGCTGCTCCGCTGATCCCGGTACTAGGAGGCCTCACTGCTGTGCTGATCCCAGTGCTGAGAGGCCTTGCGGCTCCGCTTGACACAGGGGCAGTGATGCCTCGCTGCTCCACTCATCCTGGTGCTAGGAGGTCTCGCTGCTCCTCTGATCCCGGGGAGTGAGGCCTCGCGGCTCTGCTAATCCCGAGTTTGGGAGGCCTCGCGGCTCCACTGATCCTGGTGCTGGGAGCCATATTACCCTTTTACTATATAGGATAGGGGCCTGGGCACGGATGGGGTTGCCCTGAAGGGTGTCCTGGATCAGGGTGGGGGTCCCCACTGGGGTGCCTGGCCAG
>NW_005369920.1:4641-14102 GCF_000412655.1 Myotis brandtii | reverse complement strand
CTTGGCTTTCTCCATCACTGGAGCAAGCAAGCCTCCTGTTCGCTTCAGCTGCCTGGCTGCCGGCCGCCATCTTGGTTGGCAGTTAATTTGCATATCGCCCTGATTAGCCAATGGGAAGCATGTCGGAGGTATGGTTAATTACCATGTTTGTCTATTATTAGATAGGATAACTATATAGTTTATAAATATTGTATCATATCTTACAAAATATATAACTCTCAGAGGTTTCATGTGAGAATACAAAGAGTATATAATTCATGCATGACATATAAAGATAAAATTTAATATATTAACAATATATTATTTATGATATATGATTTATACATATGCATGCATATATGTGTGTGTACATATTCAATCCACACAACTATTGACATATATACAATTATTTTCTCAATTTTACAGATAGAAAAACTGAGTCACTGGGTGGATGACTCACTTGCCCAAGATCACAGAGTTGGTTAAGTGTCTGATCTAGGATTCAAACTGGTGTATTCTGTGTAAAGAGCTTTTAACTATTCTATTGTACACTGTCCTTCAGTTTCCAGAGAGAAAACATAGCAAAGAAAGTAGATGTTCTGAGAACCAAGATGGCGGCGTAAGGTATAGACCTGTGTGTGCTGCCTCCCACAACAACATTGAAACTACCAACTATAAGACAAACAGCTGTCATTCAAAACCATGGGAAAGCTGGCCCAGTGGAAATTCCACAACTGGAAGGAAAGAAAGAAGCACATTGAGACTGAGTAGGATGTGCAGAGGTGCCAGGAACAGAGGTACATAGTTGCGCGCCAGGTGGGCTGCAACTGGATGCATGTTTTTTTTCAATCGGAAGGGGTTACAAACTCTCGAATCCACTGAGCTTGTTTGGGCGGGATTCTGAGGTCTCAGACCCCTATGGGGAGAGGCAGGATGGCCTTGCAGTGGGTCAGAAAGCGAGGATGGCTCTCTCGCAGAGATGCTCGCCCGCACTTGGGGACGTGGAGTCGCGGAGAAGCAAGGAGTCGCGGAGGCACCATTGCTGCTTGCTCTGCCCTGGTGATTCCTTGAGACCCCGCCCTACTAAATTTACATCCCTGCCTGGGCTGTGCCAGTGGCACAAGGGGAACCACCTGTGCTTTTGCTGCATAACCCAACAAACTGCAGATTTCAACTCCTCACACCCATAAGGGACACACTCAAGAAGCAGACTTGGTGTTGGAGGAAGCCGGAGATGGACTCAGCTGGGCCGGAGATATGAACAGCTGTACCAGCAAACGCACAAGCTGGTCCACCAGATCCAGTCTCACATGGGACACCGGGAAACTGCAGACAAGCAGTCTGTGCACTTGGGAGAAAACGAGGCCCAACCAAGCATACCAGATATTCAGCCACCAAGAATGCCTGGAGATTTTGTCCAGCAAGGAGCCTCCCAACAAAAGACAGAATGCCAAACTTCGTGTTCACCAGTTAAATTGTGATGTCCAGCACCTGCAGACGGCTTTCAGAAACTTCCAGCAGGAGAGACAGCGAGTGGAGCTTCTGACTCTCACCTTCACCCCCAATGTGGGATGTGGCATCCCCTGCAAGGCTGCGGTGCCCCCTGTGAGGCTGCGACGGCCCCTGTGAGGCTGGTACAGTCCCAGTGAGGCTGAAACTGTCCCAATGAGGCTGAGATGGTCTTAGTGAGGCTGAGACGGACCCAGTGAGGCTGAAACGGTCCCAGTAAGGCTGAAACGGTCCCTGTGAGGCTGCAATGTTCCCTGTGAGGCTGAGACAGTCCCAGTGAGGCTGAGACAGTCCCTGTGAGGCTGAAACGGTCCCAGTAAAACTGAAACGGCCCCTGTGAGGCTGAGATGGCCCCTGTGAGGCTGAGATGGCCCCTGTGAGGCTGAGACGATCCCTTTGAGGCTGAGACAGCCCCTGTGAGACTGAAACGATCCCAGTGAGTCTGAGACAGTCGCTGTGAGGCTGAATCAATCCCTGTGATGCTGAGACGGTCCCAGTGAGGCTGAGAGGGTCCCAGTGAGGCTGAGATGGTCCCTGTGAGGCTGAGACGATCCCTATGATGCTGAGATCGTCCCAGTGAGGCTGAGACGGTCCCAGTGAGGTTGAGACTTTCCCTGTGAGGCTGAAACGGTCCCAGGGAGGCTGAACCTGCCCCTGGGAGGCTGAAACGGTGCCAGTGAGTCTGAAATGGCCCCTGTGAGGCTTAGATGTCCCTGTGAGGCTGAGACGGTCCCTGTGAGGCTGAAAAGGTTCCTGTGAGGCTGAGACGGTCCCTGTGATGCTGAGACGGCCCCAGTGAGCCTGAGATGGTCCCTGTGAGGCTCAAATGGTCCCTGTGAGGCTGAGACGGTCCCATTGAGGCTGAAACAGTCCCAGTGAGGCTGAGACGGTCCCTGTGATGCTGAGACGGTCCCTGTGAGGCAGAGATGGTCCCAGTGAGGCTGAGACAGTCCCTGTGAGACTGAAACGGTCCTAGTGAGGCTGAGATGGCCCCTGTGAGGCTGCGATGGTCCCTGTGAGGCTGCGATGGCCCCTGGGAAGCCAGCGGTACTGCGCGAGCCTCCCTGATGGCTTTGTCGATGGCCCGTGAACCAGAGCACAGCCCCAAGCACAACTATCACCAGTAGGGCGAGAGGGGTGAGAGCAGCTGTAGTGTTGCTTTCTCCTCACTTTTGGTAATGAAATCCTTAGTTTAAACATAAGAGGACACATTATTTTTTAAAATATATATTTTATTGATTTTTTACAGAGAGGAAGGGAGAGGGATAGAGAGTTAGAAACATCGATGAGAGAGAAACATCGATCAGCTGCCTCCTGCATACCCCCCACTGGGGATGTGCCTGCAACCAAGGTACATGCCCTTGACCAGAATCAAACCTGGGACCCTTGAGTCTGCAGGCTGACACTCTATCCACTGAGCCAAACCAGTCAGGGCAAGGACACATTATTTTAAAAAGCTGTTACGTGTCTCTGTACCCTTTCTGAGTAGAGCATGAACAAGTCGCGAGAGACCTTTCTGAACACAGGGACAAGCCGCGGATGGAAATAGCTACATTTTCCATGTGTATGACCTTTGACCTGGCAACAAAAAGCATACACCTATGGATGGGGACAGTGGGTGGGTAAGGGCAGAGGGTGGGGTGGGAACTGGGTTTAGGGGAGCTATGGGAGGAAAAAAGGGGAACAACTGTAATAATCTGAACAATAAAGATTTATTTTTAAAAAGTAGATGTTCTGTTATTTCAATCAGAGACAATGAGTTCCAAACTGAAGCCAACTTCTCCTGGAGTAACACAGGCCTTCACTACAGCCCTGTTTATGCTGAGACTCTTATGAATATTACAGGTTTACTAGTAAATCTCATCCAAGTACAAATGTTAATGTTATTTGATAACTTCTTTTCCCTCCTTCTGATCAGGTTATCAGTGGCTGTGATAAAATTTTTCACACCTACCCTTTTTCCTTTCTTGATAACACCACACTAGTTCAAACCCAGGTTTTCTTTTGCCTCATCTACAACATCAACCTCATATATGGGCTCTTCTTGCTTTAATCCATTTTACACAACTACCATGATTATCTTTCCAAGAAGCATTCCAATTGTGTCATTCCCTTCCTCAAAAACATTTAATGGCTTCATATTGCCTAAGAAAGTAAAAACAAATCACTTAACAGATATTAAAGATCCTTTGGCATATGTCTCATAGCTACCTTACTTTTCCCTAACATTATGATTTAACCATTGGAAGTATTCTTTGTCCTTTATACTCTCTTCATGCAATTCCCATATTCTCCTCTCAAGGTCCTGTCTAACTAAAGACTTCTGTCAAATACCCGTCTCATCATAGAAAGTTATCAATCTTGGGGATTTTCACTGTGTCCTGAGCACTGATAACAGAATCTGGCACATAGTAGATTTTTACCATATATATATGGTAAAACATAAATGAGAGGTTATTGAATGATTTTACACATAGTGACTACTGTAAGGGAAGTGGTATTAATTTAGAAGAATTAATTCTAGTGAGAGTATTAATTATCTGTCTTGAGTGATGACTATACTCAAATATTTAAGCTTTTTTAAAGGAAATCATATATACTAGTCTGGATATTTCTTGGTAATATTACTTAATAAAGAAAAACAAACAACAGTATTAAAGTTTGTTGTCAACCAAAAAATGTCAAAATACATGTACCTATTTTTTCTGTAAGATCACAAAATCTGTATTCACAACCAAGTTTGATTATCTGATACTTTTTTAGCAAATGAAATCTCAGGATTGTATTAGGCTGAAGAACATCAGTTTATGTAATTCTGGTACTCAATTGTTGGTCAAATCTGCACAGTTATCACTAAAGGTCACAGTAAAGCTTATTTTATTTTATTTCTGACTGAGAGGAGAGAAATGTCTCATGTAGTGGCCTTATATTACCAACAATACTTAAAACCTCACTTCTTACAAGCAATACCTTGTATATTGTTTTAATAGCTATATAAACAAATTTACATATATAATTTTTCATAAATGTATGATCTGAGATTATATTAACATGCACTGTGTGCATTTTTGTCCTTATATATTTTTTAATTTTATTAAATTCATTGGGGTAACATTAATCAATAAAATTATATATACGTTTCAATTGTACAATGCTATGATACATTATCTGCATATTGCATTGTTTTTTCACCACCTAATTTCAAGTCTCCTCCCATCACCATATATTTTACACCTTTACCTTCTTCTACAGCTTTTCCACTCATCCTTTCCTCTGTCTGTGTCTATGTGGTGTTTTGTTTGTTTTATTTATTTGTTTGTTGTGTTCTGTTTTATATCCCACATATGAGCAAAAGCATATGGTTTTGTATTTTTTCATGTAACTTATTTCACTTAGCATGATATTCTTAAGATCCATCCATGTTCCTCTCTCATCAATGTTTTATCTCTCTCTCTTCCTTACTATCTCTCTAAAAATCAATAAAAACACATTTTTAAAAATAGTCAGAAAAGAAGGAAGGTGTTAGCTATGTTAGAAGATAGATAATCACTTAGATGTTTGTGATTGTTTCACAATGTATACATATACCAAAACATTAAGTTGTACACTTTAAAAATATGCAATTTTTTTTGACCATGATACCTCAAAAAAACTGAAAACAATGGCATAAGACTCCATTACAATTCACCCCTGAAGTTTGAGTGATAAATAAAACATTCCATGGTTAATTTAATTTTAGACTTGTTTAAGCAATTATGGTACTGGAATCCTGAGACCAGTTATAAAGGTAAATGTTCCATTGAATATATTGTTCCACAGCCCAACATTGTATACTCTGAGAAGTAAAATGAGTGCCTTGGTCACTATCAAAGATGTGTAGAATTCAGAATGGATAAGGAGTGCCATGGTGAGGCCTTGTATTCTGGCTTTAATATATACAGAGCAATATGTGGTCCCTTTATATTTTTTGAATCTGTGAGGCAAGATATTCCAAGAGATCTTTAGCCCCAGTAAACCAAACTTGGATAGGAATTATTTGTATTGGCCAGACCAGATGGTCAGACCATTGGTTATGGCCCAAAGAGCTGTAAAAATGTACACATGTACACATGAGACCAAATGATGTCCAAGACATCCAGTGGTAATATGGCTGCCTAAAGTTCAGCCAACTGAGCTGACCCTTGGGTCCTGTCCTTTATCAGGAAAACACTGGTTAAGGAATAAAAATCAGCAGCTCTCAAGTAAGTTAATTTAAGTTTGATAGTGGTAAAATCATTGCTTAAGTGAATGGGCTCCATTTGATATGGGCTCTGTAGATCCTAAGATGCCCCCAGGTATCCAAGGGTTCTAAGAGAAAGATGAACTTTTCCTGCACTGTGGTATCTGGGAAGAGACTTGGCATAGGAGAGGTTACCTTGTCCAGTAGATAGGGTATGCAGAGGAATCACCCTCTAGGAAGGAGGCCCAACTAGCCACTCTGAGCTTGAAGAATGTTGCCTCCATGATAAAAGGCATAATGGGTAGCTGAACATAGAGGGTCACAGGTTCAGGACCTGAGATTGCCTTTACTTTTAGCAAAGTCCAGTATGTGGCCATCAATTGCCACACAAATGGCATACATCATTGGGCCAAGGAGGGCAGTTTCTTGAATCAGAAGCTCATTTGGCAAGTTATGGCTATCATGAATGGTCCAGAGACTTCAATAGGTATGAGAGAAGGTTGATAAAGCCTCTACAATACAGGAGTTTCTAAAAGGCCCTAAAAGGACTGATTGTTCTAGAGTAATCTAGACAGATATTTGGGCCTTATGTTACAAGGAGTCCTATTCAAGATAAGCCAGTCTGCAAGCAACATATCTAATGGAATTAAATAAAATCTATTAGTAATGTCACTTCCATAATCCAAAAAACTGCAAAAGATGGTGGGCTTCTTTTCATAATGTGGGTACTAAGGAGAATAAAAGCTGCATTCTTGACATACTCAGGATTAGAGAAGCCCTCAGATTAACAAATCATTGTCAGAAATTTAACTGAGGCTGTAGGGTATTTCTGTGAGTAGGGGTACTGGACACCCCCTTTGTGAGCTCATTTGTTTTTAGGCCCTGAATAAGTGTATCATATGAATCTCCTCAAAGGAGGATGCCATTGGTGTGATGTCATATCTGTGAACCTGGAAAAATCTAGATGTGGTGAAGATACTGTCTGCAAAGATAATGAGAGATAACAGGACTGGAGAGGTACCCTACTGAGTACCCAGGTAAAGGTGCATTATGTCTCTTTAAATGTGTAGGTTAACTGTAGCTACAGTCTGTTGAAATGGGTACTGGGTAAAACATGTCAGTCAAATACTTTGCTATGACTGCTAATTATTTACCAGTTTCTTACTGGGTAAAATCAGTAATTTCAAAAATATTTGAAATGGATTCCTAATGGTTGGGAACATGACATTAATGGTCTGAAAATTCACACTGAGGCACCAATCATGCTTTCCAGGTTTAAGAGGAAGTCTATTTTGGCTGTTAAATTCAGAAGCAGTAGGGATAATGATATCTTCCCTAACTAGGTCTTATATAATGGATGTAACCTGTGAAGGTCCTGTTTTCATTTACATTGGGTTCTATTTCAACAAGGGTGAAAGGTGTTATTTTATAAATAGGGAGGAAGGTCCACAGGGTAACATTTTCTCAAGCTGATTATAAGGGCAAAAGATTTATTTTACTACTCATTGGATCAGATTGTCATTGTGCACTAGAAAATATTTTAGGACAATAGTGTTTTGGCTATGGGAAATTGAGGCAATAAAATAGTTCTAATGGTTAAGTTTACACATATTTTCTGATGGGAAACTCCCTTTTTAACAAGCTTATCCAAATGTTGGCTGGACAGGGAAGAGAAAGAAATGAGGCTTAAAGCTGTCAATAGTCTAACATACTAAATGGAAATAATATTCATTATTACACACTGCCAACCCTCACACAACACCCTGTTCCCCATCTCCTTACTGTCTCCCCCCACCTCCCAGTGCCAAACACAAGCAGAAACAACAACTTTTCTTCCTTGCCAGTATGATAAAGTGTTAAAGGAAAAAAAAATTCAACTTCAGTCTTCATCTTGTCCTTGTTCTCAGTGTCTGGCTTACGATGGACTGGCTGGTCTGTTGCCCAAACTTGTAGAATTCCACATCCCTCCCTTCTCACATACCTGCCCACTCCTTTGTTCCCTCCCCATCATCAGAGAACACACAGAGATACAAACACATTTCCTTTATACACATTCTAGTATTTATTCATTTAGGTTTTGATACATACATAATGACCAATTCTCAAGTATTTTTTCTGGAGAGGCAGCACATACTTAAAGGTCTTCCTCTTCAGGTAGACCCCGGGCATTATTTGTGGTAGAACTTTCTTCTTCATCGTCATCTCTTTCTCCTTCCCCTTTTTCTCCTTCTCCTTCTCCTTCTCCTTCTCCTTCTCCTTCTCCTTCTCCTTCTCCTTCTCCTTCTCCTTCTCCTTCTCCTTCTCCTTCTCCTTCTCCTTCTCCTTCTCCTTCTTCATCATCTTCTTCATCATCTCCCCCTTCTCCTCCTTCATCATCTTCTTCATCATAATATTCGTCTCCTTCATCTTCATCATCGCTGTCTTCATCATAAACTTCTCCTTCTCCTTCTTCTCCTTCATTATCGTCGTGTTCTTCATCATAGTCTCCTTCATCATCGTCATCTTCTTCATCATAATCTTCTTCTACTTCTACATCTTCTTCTTCATCGTAACCTCCTTCTTCATCTTCTTCTCCTTCATCTTCATTGTCTTCTTCATCATAATCGCCTCCATCTTCTTCTTCTTCATCTTCATCATCTTCTTCATCATAATCTTCTCCTTCTTCTTCTCCTTCTTGTTCTCCTTCCCTTTTGTCATTATCTTCTTCATTGTCCTCATCCTCGTACTCTAACTCATCCTCACTGTCCTCAATTGGCTGGCTTATTGTGGGTCTCTTACCTTTTCTGTAGTAAAATACAAAAATCTTCATCTTTCTTTTTCTCTTATTTCCACTTGCTTGAAGGTCTGAATTTTCATTGCTCATTACCTCCATTATCTAGTGGGGAAACAAGAGAAACCCAGAAAGAAATTGGTTTTGGGGAAGAAATTGGGAAATGGGTGGGAAGTGGGATTGTGATAGAATGACAGTGGATTGATTGAGGAGGTGTCTGTGCAGGAAAAGGGCAGGGTCAGAGTCATTGTTGGGGAATCAATAGGGAAGAAGAGGAGGCATATCAATAGGGTAGTCTGACCTTATCCTTGTCTTTATCATCCAGATCCGAAACTGACATCGTATTCTCTTCACTACTTGAAGATTGTTGGCCCATCCTTGCAGTTGGAGTCTGCGATCCAGTATCTAAACTCAGCTTCGGTACTTTATTAGTAACCTCAGCTTTGTTGTAGAGACTATGGCCTACTCCAGGGCTCCTGACCTCTATATATACTCTCCAGGACAATGAAGAGCCACACCCTGCAACTCTGATTGGCCAAGCCATGGTTGCCATGGTGTGGCCTGACATCACAAAGCCTCAGCTTGACCATCCATGGGGAGGGGGTGGGAGAGAGGATGCAGAGGTATCAGATGCTCTGGATAGAGAAAGGTAAGCTTCCTCAATACTTTCTAAAATCTTTCCCAAACTGACATCTCACTTCCTCATTTCCTCTAGTTCAATTATTGTCCAGCACATGGCAAGGAGGGGCTGTTTCAAGCTATTTCCCATAACCCTCTTATCCATTCAGTGGTTCATTCTACTGTCCCCCAACTATTATAATTACCTAGTATTTCATGTGTTGTTTTAACAGTTGTTTTATTTTAGAACTAGGGGCCCGGTGCACAAAAATTTGTGCACTGGGGAGGGGGTTCCCTCAGCCCAGCTTGCCCCCTATCACATACTGGGAGCCCTAGGGGATGTCCTACTACCTGCTCCCTGCTCCC
>NW_005369920.1:3734-4145 GCF_000412655.1 Myotis brandtii | reverse complement strand
TTGGCTCCTCCCCGGCCCAAGCCTAAAGCCTCTGCTGGAGGCTTTAGGCCTGGGCCGGGGCACCGCCAGCTCCCGCTGCTGCCGATTGATGGTTGGCTCCTCCCGGGCCCAGGCCTAAAGCCTCAGGCCGAGGTTTTAGGCCTTGTCCAGGGCACCCCCAGCTCAACATCTCCGCAGCCACTGCCGCCGCTGCTCGCTGATTGGCTCCTCCACAGCCCAAGCCTAAGTCTCTGCTGGAGGCTTTAGGCCTGGGCCGGGGCACCCCCAGCTCCTGCCGCTGCAGATCGCTGGTTGGCTCCTCCCCGGCCCCCCAGCTCCCGCCACCGCCGATCGCTGGCTGGCTCCTCCCTGACCCAGGCCTAAAGCCTCAGGCGGAGGTTTTAGGCCTGGGCCGGGGCACCCCCAGCTCCC
>NW_005369920.1:0-1790 GCF_000412655.1 Myotis brandtii | reverse complement strand
CCAGCCCCCGGTCCCCCAGGGAGGCCCAGATGAGGGCGGAGTGGGTGCCGGATTGCCAGGGTCCCACCCGCCAGCCCCCCCGTCCCCCACAGGAGGCCCGGATGAGGGCGTAGCGGTGCAGATTTCCAGGATCCCACCCGCCAGCCCACGGTCCCCGCGGGACACCCGGATGAGGGAGGAGTGGCTGCCAAACACAGTGGTCCCACCCTCCAGCCCCGGGGCCCCTCCGGAGGCCCGATGAGGGCGGAGCAGGTGCTCTATTGCCAGGGTCCCACCTGCCAGCCCCCGATTCCCTGCAGGAGGTCCGGATGACGGAGGAGTGGCTGCCCGATTGCCAGTGTCCCACCCGCCAGCCCACGGTCCCCCTAGGGAGGCCCGGATGAGGGCAGAGCGAGTGCCTGATTGCCAGGGTCCCACCCGCCAGCCCCTGGTCCGCTGCAGGATTCCCGGATGAGGGCGGAGTGGGTGCCGGATTGCCAGGGTCCCACCCGCCAGCCCCAGATCCCCCTCGGGAGGCCCGGATGAGAGCGGAGCGGGTGCCCGATTGCAGGGTCCCACCCGCCAGCCCCAGATCCCCCTCGGGAGGCCCGGATGAGAGCGGAGCGGGTGCCCGATTGCAGGGTCCCACCCGCCAGCCCCAGATCCCCCTCGGGAGGCCCGGATGAGAGCGGAGCGGGTGCCCGATTGCAGGGTCCCACCCGCCAGCCCCAGATCCCCCTCGGGAGGCCCGGATGAGAGCGGAGCGGGTGCCCGATTGCAGGGTCCCACCCGCCAGCCCCAGATCCCCCTCGGGAGGCCCGGATGAGAGCGGAGCGGGTGCCCGATTGCAGGGTCCCACCCGCCAGCCCCAGATCCCCCTCGGGAGGCCCGGATGAGAGCGGAGCGGGTGCCCGATTGCAGGGTCCCACCCGCCAGCCCCAGATCCCCCTCGGGAGGCCCGGATGAGAGCGGAGCGGGTGCCCGATTGCAGGGTCCCACCCGCCAGCCCCAGATCCCCCTCGGGAGGCCCGGATGAGAGCGGAGCGGGTGCCCGATTGCAGGGTCCCACCCGCCAGCCCCAGATCCCCCTCGGGAGGCCCGGATGAGAGCGGAGCGGGTGCCCGATTGCAGGGTCCCACCCGCCAGCCCCAGATCCCCCTCGGGAGGCCCGGATGAGAGCGGAGCGGGTGCCCGATTGCAGGGTCCCACCCGCCAGCCCCAGATCCCCCTCGGGAGGCCCGGATGAGAGCGGAGCGGGTGCCCGATTGCAGGGTCCCACCCGCCAGCCCCTGGTCCGCTGCAGGATTCCCGGATGAGGGCGGAGTGGGTGCCGGATTGCCAGGGTCCCACCCGCAAGCCCCTGGTCCCACGCGGGAGGCCCGGATGAGGGCGGAGCGGTGCAGATTGCCAGGGTCCCACCCGCCAGCCCCTGGTCCACTGCAGGATTCCCGGATGAGGGCGGAGTGGGTGCCGAACACTGTGGTCCCACCCGCAAGCCCCTGGTCCCACGCGGGAGGCCCGGATGAGGGCGGAGCGGGTGCCCGATTGCCAGGATCCCACCCGGAGCCCCCGGTCCCCCCAGGAGGCCCGGATGAGGGCGGAGCGAGTGCCGGATTGCCAGGATCCCACCTGCCAGCCCGCGGTCCCCACGGGAGGCCCGGATGAGGGAGGAGTGGCTGCCAAACACCGTGGTCCCACCAGCCAGCCCCGGGCCCCCCTCCGGAGGCCCGGATGAGGTCAGAGCAGGTGCCTGATTGCCAGGGTCCCACCCGCAAGCCCCCGGTCCCCCACCCCCCCCCCCTCCCCTGCGC
>NW_005369919.1:0-1342 GCF_000412655.1 Myotis brandtii | reverse complement strand
AAATCAAAAGTCTATAATAAAGTTTCTTACTTTTTAACCCAAATTCTGCCCCATAAGCCTGGTTAGAAAGACATTCCCACCCTACTTACAGATCCGGATTCTGTAGCTGGTCCGTGGGCTTTTGCGTGCGGTGAATTTCCCTCACTTTTTTTCAGTGAATTTTTCACACCTTTTTTTGGTGTATTTTCCTCCTTCGGCTCTAGGTGGAAAAATATCTCCTCCAGAAGTTCCCCGTTAGGCGCCAGATGTGGTAGCCCCTTTCATGTACGACATGGTTCAGGGTACCTGTTCAGGGTTCGGGTTCTGGAGAAGGCCGCACACAAAATGAAGAGAGACTAGAAAAGAATTAATATGGGAAATGGGGGCCAGGTGGGCAAGTCCAACTCAAGGGGGAGGACTTCCACCTGTGCTCAGGCTCCACCAACCTTTTATTGGTTTGGGATCCACCCATAGCCCTTAGGCAGGCAATTTTCAGTAATAGGAAGACTAGCCCATCAGCAAGGATTTACATAATAATAAATGGGGCTTCAGATACCATTGTCTGGACTAACAGTGGGTGCACAGCTCTGACCTTTGCTTGGGCTTCTAGGGTCACCAGCCTTCTGGGTTCTCTGTCCACACCTCTCTGCTAGTGAAGACAATAGGCAGTTTCCCACACTCCCTACTAGGGATCAAGCTGGCAACCCAGGCATGTGCCCTGACTGGTAATTGAACTGCAAACTCCTGGTTCATAGCTCAACCATTGAGCCTTGCCAGCCATGCCACCAGTGAGTTCTGAACTGTATTAAAGGCATATGATATTGTTAACTTAAAAACATTCAAACCTGTAGAGAATTTCTGTGAGTTTATTTGAGCTAAACTATTCACAATTGCCAGGAAGCATAATTCCAATGTATTGGGATAATGCTCCAGAGAATGGCAGTTTTTCACCTTGTTTTATACATTACAATCAAAGGAGGAGACATAAGTGGGTTACATGGAATCCACTGGTGATAGATTAAAGAGGCAGGAGAAAATAAAGTGGGTACACCTCTGGGATTGGACAAAAAGTAAAATGATGGACACATACTTCTTTTACTTCCGTGGGTATGTGAGAGTTAACAGTCAACAATTAACATGTAACTATAACAATGAAGGTTATTATCTTGTAAAGGTTAATTATATTATCCATTCAAGAAAAATATTTTTTGCTTAAATTTTTTTCCCCAAAATCTGCTCTATAGTATTTTATGACATCTTGTCTCTTGAAATATTCTTCTTATATTATTAAACAGTGTAAACATTTTATCACCTGAGCTCAAAATTAGTGTCTGATCCTAGTGGGTCTTTCTGCCATTTGTTT
>NW_005369918.1:0-531 GCF_000412655.1 Myotis brandtii | reverse complement strand
AGGGGGCGGAGATCAAACCTGCAATCCAGGTATATGTCTTTGTCTGGGAATCAAACCAAGGACACTTCCCCAACTCAAACTGATGCTCTCCCTTAGCGACTCCTGCCAGGGCAAGATTGCTCCATTTTCTGCACAAAAGTACATCAGGTACTTAGCTTCAGCAGCTCCCAGTATAAAACAGAGCATCATTCCAACTCTAAGTGTGAAGGGTGGGGACAGTCCTTCCTGGTCACTCTTCAGCTTTAAGGGGTCCTTTGGTCTCAGGGACAGCTGACAGCCTTATTGAGCCAACCAGCTGCCCTGTGGTACACAGTGTCTCCAATGCTCTAAGTCTGGTGGGTGATTCTTTCATATCCATAGAAGCAGCAGTTGGAGGAGAACCCAACAGTCCCTTTGGTGGCCTCAGGGTGTCTAAGCGGCCATTCACATCATGACCACCATAATTATGAACCATTGTGTTAGTGAGGTTTCTCCTTTACTTTCTCTTTTTAATCATTAAAAAAATAAAACTATCAAAATTTCACTAGAGCA
>NW_005369917.1:1964-9491 GCF_000412655.1 Myotis brandtii | reverse complement strand
GCACTGCATGATCTGGGAAACGCTCCTCTCTTACAGGTACTGCATGATCTGGTTAGTTCCTCAGGGTGCCCCCTTTAGTCTCAGTTCTCAGCAATCACAAAATCCAAATCTCAAATCTCCCGGCACCAGCAAACCCGAGGAACTCCTTTCCCCGGTCAGGGGCTGTGTCTGTCCCAAGAGACGCGGCTGCCTGCCATGCGGTCTCCCTCTGACCCTCTGGGCTCAGGTCTGGCAAACTTTCTTGCCCAGGGTTTTTTACCTTTCCAGGGGAGCTCTGCCCTTCCCAGCTGCAAACCGTCTCACCAGCTGATTAAATTCGCCAATTCGGGGTGGGTGTTATTAGTTTCAGCTGCTTACTCTGTTTGCTCCGGGACAAGACCTGGGATGCGTCTGCCTATATCGCCGCCATCTTGCTTCTCTGAAAGTTTAAATACTCCATTCTCCCCTTCCTTGTGATGAGAATCCAGATGTGAATTAAACTTACCCTGAGATGCACTTCTGTGTAATTTGAAGCTGGGAAGGAGATGGGCCTATTATTTCTGCTACTCTGTGGTCTGAGGGGTGGCCGCTGGCAGACACAGCTAATTCTTTACCATTGGGAGGGGCTGTGACAGCGTGATCTTGAAACCCAACTACCATTGGCAACTCTTCAACTTCCATTTCTCTAGCCCTTTGATAATTTTACAAGCACCTAATTCATTGTGTGAAAGAATTTTCTACACAAAAGTTTATGGAACATTTATCTTAGAGCCTGTCTCTCCTTACAATTAAACTCCATCACAAATGTTTATGGAATATTTATCTTAGAGCCTGTCTCTCCTTACAATTTAAACTCCATGAGCGCAGGGCCCACGTATTCCCTGCTCTCTGTGGTGTTCCCATTCCCCCGCCCTGACTGCACACACCACAGATACTCAGTAAACACTCATTAAATGGATGAGGGAAGCCATATAATGGAAGCCGGTCACCCTGTGTGACACTTGCAGTCAGATCATGTTCCTTGTCCACATGAAGGCCTTGGTGTCAGCCTGAGAGGAGGCCACAGCCCCTTTTTATACTGTAATGTCCCAGGGCCAGGTGTTTACACCACTTACAGTGAGGAAAGGGGGACAGGAAGTTCCTAACCATGAGGGGACAGACCACTCTGCTTTCACTGCCAGGAAATCACAGCCCTCCCCACCCCTCATCTCTTCAGGACCTGGAAAGCAGCCCATGTTATTTCTTTTATTACAGATCCCTGAGCTGGAAGACATTCTGGATTCTCCATCCCAGGTAGAGTTTCTACCAAGGCAGGAGGGTGCTCACCCCCACCTCAAGGGAATTAGGGGATGAATCCCCATTCCCAAGGTCCCTGGTCTAAATACAGCTGCTTGTGGCCCCTAAAGACATCTCACTACCCCACGGTGTCCTAGGGAACAAGGGGAACTTCCTCAGCGGGATGGGAGAGGAGAACCCAGGATCTGGGGGTGCTTCCATCTCAGAGGGGCAAAGGGTCCCAAGGGGGAATCCCCTCCCCTAACAGAGCAACTCACAGAGTCCCCTAGTTGATACTCCATGTGGAGCTGCTCCAGAACCTGGGCCCAGTGAGGAGGCATAAAACAGATGACAAACAGGGACACAGGGGACTGGATGCAACATCCCAATGCTGTGATGGGAAACATGGAGGGCATTTTGTGGACCAACCATCCAGGCCAGGGCCCTGTCCCAAAACAGCATCACCCGGCCCTGGCTTTGAAAACCTGGAACGGCACATCCTCCTGAAACAGCAGATCCACCATTGGGGACAGCTCTCTGGACACTGGACTCATAACACTCTGGAAAAAGATAGTCCTCTAACTGGGCTCAGCCTGGCCTGGGATGCAGTCAGGAGGCATGAGACACAGAGGGACCAAGCCCCGGATGGCTGGCTCTTAGTCTAGCAATCAGAGCTCACCTCTGTCCAGGGCTCACAGTGAGCTCCCCCTTCCTGGAGCCTGGACAGCATTCCTAGTGCAGTACCTGACATTGCCTGCATGTCTCCTTTTGCATTCCAGGGGACGATATTGAGAAGTAAATACAAAACACAGGAAATCCACACTTGAACTTGGGTTTGCCTAAGGAGGTGCAGAAGGAGACCTATTTCCATTCCCTGACTATCAGATTTTACTAGGCCCCTCCGTCATGCCTGCGCTGTCCCACCTGCTCTTTCCAGAAACTGTGATTGAAAAAGGGGCTGTGCAAGGAACCTGATAAGCCCAGGTGGCCACTTGACAGGCCTGACAAGCTCAGTGAAGCACAGTGTGGTCTGATCACAAATGCCTCACTGGGCAGGTGATGGCAGGTAGTCAGATCACAGGCCCACAGCTTCCTCAGCAAATGTCAGACTTTACCTCAACTGAGCCCTTTCCCTGTTCTTATGCATCATGGATAATATACATTTGACATCACATATCTCCAGCAAATTTTCTTGCTAGACCCATTGAAGAGCCTGTGGCACCAGAATACAAGACCACAGAGCGCTCATGTTGCCTGGTTATCTGCACAGCCTCTGTACCTGCTGTAAATGTTAACTATCCTGGACCCTCCAAAGTAAAAATAATATGTGTTTCTCCATTTTGCTTTTTATTTATTTCTAGAGATTTCCCTGCTATCCTTTCCCTCACTTTCCAATGGATTTCATGCAACTTTTTCATCTTCTCCTTTGATTAAAATGTATAAAATAAGCTACAAAACTGCTGTTCTTCTCAGTATTTGAGATCTTGCTTGCAGTCATATGACATCAATTCAGCTGAAATACTCATAACAATCCTCCACAGGTTTGGTCATTTCTGACCTTGAGGGTCTAGGAGCAGCTGCTTTTTCAGGGATCTCTATGGTGCTCCCCAACTCATAACTGGAATCACACATGGGTAAGGCAAGGAGACCTCAAAAAAGTCCCCCAGGCAGAGGACAGAGGCTGCTGGAACAGTCAGGGAGGACATGGAGAGGGTCAACCAACAAAGTGAGGGAGGGTCTCCTTGAAAATATTCCCCAAGGACCACGGAGCCCACAGCCACCTGAGCTCCCACCACAGTTCTTGCTTCACACCTTACCCTTCACACCTGGAAACTGCAGATGCTTCTGAGACACGTGGTGATGTGGTCTCTGTCTCTGGAAACATCGGCCAGGCTGGTGACAACCTGAGATAGAGGGAAGGTCTCCTCTGCTGTCATCACTCAGCTTGACTCCATCTCACCCCCAGTCCCCTCTGTGGCCTTCCTGCTGGGAGGAAATCCCAACTTCCTAGCGGATTTGAAAACACAGAAAAGACCCGGTGCTCAACTTTGTTTCTGTGTCACCACCAGAAAAAATCTCCAGTTTGGGGCCAGTGGGGCTCTCTGTGTGGTGCTTATGGACCCAAGACCAGGCTGTAGCAGGAGCCAATGCTGGAGTGAGAGGGTCATCCTCTCAGGAGGCCATGTGCCTCCATCAGCCTTGCTGTTGCAAGTGGGATCCACAGGCCAGTAAGATCCACCTCCCCTGAGAGCTAGTGAGATGCAGAGTCTCTGGTCCACCGCACACCTGCCTAGTCAGAATCTGCATTTTTTAAAAAATATTTTATTGATTGATTTTTTACAGAGAGGAAGGGAGACGGATAGAGAGTTAGAAATATCGATGAGAGAGAAACACCGATCAGCTGCCTCCTGCACACTCCCCACTGGGGATTTGCCCACAACCAAGATACTTGCCCTTGACCATAATCGAACCTGGGATCCTTAAGTCTGCAAGACGACGCTCTATCCACTAAGCCAAACAGGTTAGGGCTAGAACCTGCATTTTATCAGGATGTGGAGACCCTCCCAGTGCAAAGGAGAGGGGCAGGGTCCCCCATCCTCACATCATAGGGTCTCATCCTGGCATCCATGTAGAAGGGCTGCTGCTGAAGCAGCCTTTCAAAAATGTCACCTGTGCATCCCAATCCTTACACAGTTTCACAGGAGATCCAATGCAGAGCCAGGTCATCCCTGCAACAATTTTCCTGAAGTGGCCACAGACCTCTTGCTCTGAAGGGAAAAGTCAAATGTGCACTGATAGGGAGCTGTGGAGAATGACCAGGAACTGGATGCCCCAGGCCAGTGCTTTCTGGGCACGTGTCTGTGCATGTGTAAGTTTGTTTTTGTATGTGTTTGTGTTGTCATAGGCTTCAGGAGTTTCCAGGAAATCAAAATACCGAGTAAAGGTAAACAGAAAAGGGCAACAGGGTTGGAAAAAATGAAGGGAGGAAGAGGGAGGGTCCTGGGCCCTGACCACTCCCTGGCCCACATGACCAGGGAGGTTATCTTGCCCCAGCAGGAAGCACAGCACACAGGGAGGAGGGAGAGCACATCCTACCAGTCTGGACAGAGGTGCCTGGGAGCCTTACTCTACCTAGAGCTCTTCTCTCAGAGAAAGAGGCAGCAGTCACCATGGAGTTCCCTGCAGCCCCTACCCACAGAGGACTTGTCCCCTGGCTGGGGCCCCTCCTGGCCGGTAAGGAGGGGACAATCCCTGGGAATGAAGGGAAGTTGGGAGTTGGAGACTGGACAAGATCTCCCGGGGAGGACAGCACTCTGTCAGGGAAGGAAGGGCTTCCCTTTGGACCTGAGTGAAAGGACAGGGGTGCACCGTCAGATGAGAGAGGGGGCTCAGGAATATCTCATCATGTGGAACTGGTGAGGGGCAGGAAAACATCAATTGCGGTTCATTTGCTAAGTTATTCATCCCTGAGTATTAAATTTTGACAACTGACCACAGTCATGACAATTTATTTCAGGTGATACCAGAATCATTTTAACCAGGGGTGCTAAACATTGTCCCCACCACCAGCTACAAATATGAGAAAATGCCACATGGGACGTGGACAAGTCTGGGGACACTAATTCATTCACCCACAGGTTTTTGCAGCCTATTGCACACACTGGGGGCACAAGATCACAAAATCCCCAGCCCACATGCAGCTCACATTATATGGGGAGAAAGGAAACAAGAAGAGATCTACTTGTGACATCAGGTACCCACAAGTGCCCTGAAGGGCACAGAGCATGGACAGGTCAGAGAGTGAAGATAGAGGGTCTTTAGAGGACGTGGTCAGGGAAGGTCTTCCAAGAAGGCCACCGAGTGTAAACAGGGATCTGAGGGAAATAAGGAGGACAGCCACACAGACAGTTGGGAAATAGAATTGAAAACAAGAAGCATAGGTTCTGAGTTGCTGAAGCCATGGTGGCCATGTTGCTGACCTTTACCAAGGAGATGCACACATGAACTCACATGAAGACTAAGGCTGAGAGATGAAGAGAAATGCCTCATCGCTACATCCCAATACATAGATCAAAATACTGATCAATTTCTCTCTTCCCTTCTAGTCTTCCTCTTAACCTTGTGGATCCCGCCCACCACTGCACAATTTGATATTGTCTCGACCATTGCTCTTGAAGGGCAGGATGTGATTCTAAGTCTCCGCAATACGCCTCCCAATGTTACAGGGTTTACTTGGTACAGGGGAAAAGACATGAAGTACCATAATTTCATTGGGTCTCTTGCATGGTATTCCAGTGAATATCTAACAGGTCCCGAATACAGTGGTCGAGAGGAAATAAACCTTGAAGGATCCCTGATCATAAGAAATGTCACTGTGAGAGACCTAGGAATTTACGTCGTAGAAGCCATCCTTTCAAATTCACGAAGAGAAATAGGATTTGGACAGCTCAATGTATTCCGTGAGTGATTGCTCTCTGACCTCTAGGTGTTGGGTGGGGTGAATTCTACTTCACACACAGGACTGCCAGCCCTGGACTCTCCTCCATCTCCCTCTTCATCATGTCCCTAGCTGGGTATGGGAATTTAGTGCAGGACACACACAGTGGAGACAAACATCCTAAGGTCAGAGTTTCCTTCCCAGATTTCAGCCCCACAGACATTTACCATAGAGAGAAGGAGCAATTTGATGGGAGGGAGTCAGCAGAGGGAGAACAGTGTCAGTCTAGGTCCCTGGGCCCCTTTCCCTGATCATGTCCCTGAGATAGAACCTACAGGGCTCTGTAAGGACCTGGACTGAGGGGCTCTCTGGGTTCTTCACAGAGAAACTCAACTTGGGCAGCCCCTCTCCAGGCCCCTGTCAAAATGTCCTGACTTTAGAGTCCCTGGGGAGCCTGTGTCAGGTTGTGTTTTGACTTATGTGAAGGGCTGAGTGAAAGGAACAGTTTCCCATGTGCCAGAGTGACAAGGCTCTTGAGCTGGTCAACACTTGGGGCTGAACCCTCCTTCACCTGAGACTGTGTGTGGAGAGCACAACTGGACTAGCTCCCCAGATTATAATCAGACTGTTCTATGGGACTTAGTAGATTCCAGAGAAAGAGCAGTGCCCTAGGGAAGAGAAGGAGAAAAGATGCTCCTTTCAGCAGCTCATCCACCAGGGATCAGCCTAGGGGATTCTTTCGTGAAGTCCATCAATAACAAATGCCTCTTATTTGAGCACTTTTCCTTCCCAATATTTGTCAAATACTGTGAATATTTTATGATTAGTACATTGTCAGCCTGGAAGTCAAATATTCATTTTTCTTCACTGAGGGGAAGGTGAAGCACAGGTAGATCCAGTTCCTAAGCAGAATCACAAAGACCATGAGAAATTGATCTGAGTCACTTGAGGTCTATCTGCAGCCATAGTCCCATCATTTCCTCCAATCCCAGTGGCCTTATTAGATGTCTTTGGATCCCTAGATCAATCATTGTTTCATATCCTTTCTTCTTAGGGGTCTTCAGCTCAGAGGGGTAGATTTGGTCTGGGGAGTGATGGTACATTTAGAATTAATTAATTTTAACTGTGGAACCAAATTACCTCAGAAACATCAGAGTCAGGCCTTAGATCTTTGAGGAAGGAGCATGCCCCAGGTCTTAAGCTCACACTCAATCATTCTCACCCTCTATTTCTTCACAGGGCCAGTGACTGTACCCACACTCCTATCCAGCATAACCACAGTCACAGAGAATGAGGATGCCGTGTTCATGATCTGCTACACAGATGAGAGCACAACCAACTGGTTATTCAATGCTACAAGTCTGCAGCTCAGCGAGAGGATGAAGCTCACAAAGGACCACAAAATCCTCCTCATAAACCCTGTCAGGAGAGAGGATGCTGGGAGCTACCAGTGTAAAGTCTCCAACCCCTTCAGCTCCGCTGAAAGTGCGCCTGTAGAGTTAGATGTCAAGTACTAGTGATCCTCCTCCCCTCCCCTATGCTCTTAAAATAAAAAAATAAAATAAAATAAAAATGCACCTATTAGATTTCTTGTGGTGGAGGAAATTGCTTAGAAGACTTGCTTTGAATCAGTAAATACTAAAAAAATGTGAGCTGGCATTGTCATTATTGTTGATGTAACGTAACACTCCACATTGGACCCCATCTCTGGTTGGTTCCATTTGCGCCATCTCCACAATGGAGGAGACACCATGTGCTTCACAGGAGGGACAGTCATTGTGTGATGACCCTCAGGAGTAAGAGATAAGCTGACAGGAACATGAGCTCTCTCACAT
>NW_005369917.1:0-683 GCF_000412655.1 Myotis brandtii | reverse complement strand
GACCCTGTTTCCAGCCCTCCATGACCCAGAGCTCAGGCCAGACATCAGGGTACTCATTCTTTGTCTCTTTTTTGTTCTTGCTTTGCAAACTCAATATGCCTGGCCTTAGAGAGTCAACAGGCAGAACCTGGAAAATGGAAATAAATCTCTCCTCTGGTTCCGTTTTGTTTCATGCTCATTGTAGCCTCTAGGGTATTTGGTGGAATATTTTGGAGAACTGGCCATACTTGGATTGTGAATAAGCAGAAGGGAGCATAGGAAGGGGTCTTGGAAGGTTGGAGTTTGTTCAGAGTCAGGATGTGAAATTGTAAAGCTTGGGAGGTTTAGGGGTGAGAGGCTTTTTATGACTTCAAAGGCACCTAGGGGTGTAATGTAGGAAGGCTCTCTATGTGGGAGTTTAGGTTGGGCTGAGGAACACGAGAGGGGCTGACCTACCAGTTGAGAAAGCAGCCACTGGAGCTAGTGCAGTGGCATTGGTGTGCAATTCCCCCAGAGCTAGATGGATGTGCGGGGTGAAAAACAGGGTTCAGAGGAAGAATAAGGTGTTAAAGCCTTAGATTAGTGCCCTGACATTGGGACAAGTGGGGCACCAGATGCACAGGCTGACATGGTAGATGATACAGAAAACAGGGGACAAGAAAGAGACGGAGACAGAATTCAGATTGGTGGTTTTGAGGGATAGG
>NW_005369916.1:4997-10443 GCF_000412655.1 Myotis brandtii | reverse complement strand
ACTTGGTCCTGCTCTGGCCCATGGCAACGTGAGGACCGAGAGGAGAGGGCAGAGGTGAGGTGGTGGCGGCTGCCCAGCTGGTGGCAGGGCCTTGAGGAGAAGGTGGTTCCTGGGGTAGCTCACCTGGAACTGCAGGGGCCACAGGGGAAGCAATGCGCAGGCACCAGGGAGGAGGCCATAGTTTTCTGTGTAGAAGTTATTGGGAGATTGAAACCTTGGAAACAGAATTCCTCCCTCTCCCCCACCACCTCACCAAAATAAAAGCCGTGCGCCCTCTCCTTTCCAGTCTCCATCCAAGCAGGTCTGACTTGCTGAGTGATCTTTCCTGTGCTTCTCAGGGGTTTCAATCAGGAGCATAATAACCATCCCACATCCCCTTGGTGTGTGTGTGTCATGAACATCTGTACCAGCTGCTGTGCCTCTGCTTCTGCATAGTGTCCACTCCTCTGGGTGCTGTGAGCATGAGGACAAGACAAGGACTGTCACCCTGTGGGTCCTTCTTCTGCAGCTTTGGGTTCACACACATGTGCGGCCCACGGTCCAGCATTCAGGGGAGCTGCACTGTTGAGTCATTGGAGCCTTTTATTAGATTAGGGTGATGTGGGTCA
The DNA here is from genome assembly GCF_000412655.1 of Myotis brandtii. Classification (NCBI taxonomy): domain Eukaryota; kingdom Metazoa; phylum Chordata; class Mammalia; order Chiroptera; family Vespertilionidae; genus Myotis; species Myotis brandtii. The sequence continues at coordinate 9,835 of NW_005369916.1, read as the reverse complement.
GAAGATTTGATGATAAAACTCATTATAGCACAAGTGTGTATGAAAGAGACCCTACCTTTTGTTCACAGGAGAAAGTTGTCTCTCTTTACAACAGAATTTCTCATTCAGAGACTCAGATGTCAGCAAAGAATCAGGATCCAGAGGTTCCCTGAGGGAAACTGTGACATAAAGAGGAAGCCACACAGGAACAAGCCCAGACCTCCAACTGCACCCGCTGCTGGGATGTTCCTTGTGTTCAGGGACCCTGTGCGCCCCCTGGTGGTCAGAGATCTTCCTGTAGGGAGGTTACTGTCTGGGCTCACCCTTACTGCCCCTCACTGTGTCTAGTACAGTAATACACAGCCGTGTCCTCGGTGGTCACAGACCTCAGATGCAGGGAAAACTGGTTCTTGGACGTGTCTCTGGAGATGGAGGTTCAGCTCTTGAGGGAGGGGCTGCAGTAAGTGCTACCATCATTATATATAATCCCCATTCACTCCAGCTCCTTCCCTGGGGGCTGGTGGATCCAGTCCCAGGCAAAACCACTGGTTGTGATGGAGAATCCATAGACAGCACAAGTTAGGGAGAGAGTCTGTGAGGGCTTCACTAATCCTGGGCCCCACTCCTGCAGCTGCACCTGGGACAGGACACCTGGGACAGAGAGAACACAGTGAGTACTGGGCTCAGATTCTGGGTCCCCATCCCCTCACATCTAAGCCCAAAGTCACTCACATCTGGGAACTGACAGCAAGAAGAAGAAGAGCCACATGGGAGTCTTGTATTGCAGGTGAGGTCCTTGTCCCCCAGAAAGTATTCTCCAGGCTGGACGCCAATTGTGTGTGTGTATGGCCATGTGGGCATTTGCATATGGGAGGTGTCTGCTTATACAAAGTGCAAGAGGTGAGGGAGGTCCTGGTCTCTGGGGATTCCTCTGGAAGGAGGGGTTGACTGTGCCCTCAGAGAACCAGGTCCTCCTTGGGGTCCTGGTCACCGTTCTCAAGGCCCTCTCCTTCCACACTAGGGGCTATGCTGCAGGAGGTGGTCAGGGAAATAGGATATGGGCACAATCAGTGACTCCTTAGGGATAAAATCAATGTGCCTCTGCTCCCATGGATATAGATAGCTATAAGTTAGATATAGGTATAGATATAGGTATAGCTATAGGTATAGATATAGATATATGTACAGATAGAAATAGATACAGATATTTTTAAAAATATATAATTTTTTTTGATATTTAGAGAGAGAAAGAAAGAGGGATAAATAGAAACGTACTTGAGAGAGTATCATTGATTGGCTGCCTACTGCATGACCCCCTCTGGGGATGGAGACTGCAATCCCATTCATGTGTCCTCACCAGGAATCAAACCAGTGACTTCTTGGTTCCAGGGTCAAAGTTCAACAACTAAGCCACATGAGCCACCCTGGCTCTTCTTGTCTTTATTCTCACCTGAGGAGGTGCTCCTTGATTTTTTGAGGGAAAGGAATGGAGAGAGTAATATTGAACAGAGATGGAGAGAGAAAGAGAAATATTGATGGCAGAGAAAATATTTATCAGTTGCCTCCCATAACTGCGTAGGCTGGGAATCAAACCCACAAACTTTTCATTTATTTATTTTAATACTAGAGGCCCAGTGTGTGAATTCGTGCATGGGTGGGGTCTGGCTGGCCAAGCCGATCAGCTTGGGCCATTTGGAGGGAGCAGCATGGGTGATTGGCTGGCCAGCCCTGCCCCCTGGTCAAACTCCCGGTCAAGGGGAATATTTGCATATTAGCCTTTTTTAATATAGTATATATTTCACAGATTTTAGATAGGAAAAAGAAGGAGAGATAGAAACATCAATGATGAGAGAGAATCATTGATCTATTGTGTCTTGCATGTTCACAATTGGGTATTGAGCCCACATCTCAGGCTTGTGCCTTGACCAGGAATGGAATCAAAGCTCAACCACTGAGATATATCAACCAGGCTTCATTCTGTTTTGAAATATATTTTCAGTTAGCTTAGAATTCTAAGGTGATGGCTTTTCATTTTTTCTTCAGCACTTTAAAGTCGTCATTCCTTTAACCTCTGGTTTTTCAGTTCCTCGTGTGACATCTGATGTTTTCATTAATCTTTTTAAAATGTTGTTATGGATGTCAGAGAGGTAGGGAGAGGAAGAAGAAGATGGAAACGTCAATGGTGAGAGAATCATTAATCGGCTGCCTCCTTCATGCCTCTTTTGGGGATTGATCCTGCAAACCAGTTGGGTGCCCTGAATGAGAATCAAACACATAACCTGCTGGTTCCTGGGCCAACCCTCAACCCCTGAGCCACACCAGCCAGACTCCTTCCCTTTCTCAGTAGCATGTACTTGACTCAGGTTTGCTCAGTAGCTGCAGGTCTCTGACTGTGTTTGAGAGCCTGACAGATGCCAGTTCTGATAGTTTCGGTTTGTTTTTTGATGTTTTTGTGGAGGAACAAGAGTTTGGAGCTGCCTACACCACCATTTTGCTTCAGCCCCATCTGCTCAGTGACTCTGTTTGAACAAACAGAGAATGAGAAGGGAGAAGAGCAACCACCTTGAAAATCTGTCAACAACAGAGAAAACAGAGGGCCCAGTGCCCATCTCAGACCAGCAGAGGCAGGAAGAGGGCCCGAGCTGAGCAGTGACTCTGGTGTTTGTAAGGAGACCCTGTGTTTTAAGAAGATGAGCTTCCTGTTCCTGGAGGACCCCAGACACCCATCCAAAAGGGGTGGTTTTGAGAGGAGTGAGCTGGACAGGCAGGCAGACAGGGTAGAGTCCATGAGAAACAAAGGCAGGTGGAGGGTAGGCAGGGCAGACAGGGCAGTCTGAGCAGCCTAACCACAGGGACCAACCAGGCAGACATAACAGAATGTTTCTGGACTCTGAGCAGGAGGCCTGGGAAACAAGGGAGGGCCTGCGACAGTAAGGTGAACGCACACAAGGGAACAAGGATGTGCAGGTCCCTTGCTGGGCAAGAACAATGAGGGCCAATCAGGTGGGCACACGGGTAGACACAGAGCAGGCTGGTGGCACATAAACACCCGAGACCACAGGCTTCAGGGGCAGCCCATTAGTGGGCCCCTCCCCGTGCGGGGAGCCTGAATCTGCTTGTGGTAAATTCTCCATGCTTTTTCTTAAATCTTCTGGTCCCTGATTTTATTCTTGGACTTTGTGACACCCGGTCCCAGGGACAGAAATAGTTCTGCTTGCTGTTCGGGTTTCAAGTTTGGCTCAAATAAACCCTTTAAAATATTCTCCAGGGGATGTGCTGCAGCGATGGGGAAGGCAGCAGGCGAGGAGGCTTATATCTAGGGGGCAGTCTGTTCTGCTTCACGGTCATCACCGTCTCCTCTGGCTGTTACACATGGGTTGTCTTCAGGCCTCAGAGTATTCCTTATCGGAGCCTCGGCCCCTGGGCCCCATCACTCAGTATTCAGTGGACCATCATCACACCCTTCTGGGTAACGTGTATGGCTTGTGGCTGATTCACGTGGAGAGTCCTTGTGCGCCATGGTATGTGCAAGTCTAAAGGCATCACAGATGGTTGGGCTCAGCTACTCTGGTTCCTGCAGATGTTCCCCTTTGGGGGAGCCTCCCTCTCCATCTTGATTGCTCACAGACCAAAACGCCAAAAACAAACTTAAAGAAGGTACCCAACCTTTCCCTGCACTGACATCACCTCTCTCTTATCGGGGGATGGTGTGCTTACTCCACCTTTCTGTTTTCCGGAAAGTCACGACCCTCTAGTTATTCATTATTTCATATTAGTGACCTGGTGCATGAAATCCATGCACATTAAAAGGAAATTAATTAGAGGAAATATTTTAATATTGCTATTTGCCCTTTCTCTATAATAGAAGTGTCAAAGATGAAAGAAAATTGGTAGAATGTATATGAAAATCTTTCTCCTGTCAGAGTCTGTGGCACGCCATTGAACCAGAGTTCAGTTCCTGCCCACCCATGTGTGCCTCAAAATTCTGCGAGACCCAGACCTGGCAGGCCCCACCCCCTATAGGCTATATTCAGAACCAGACACCCCACCCACCCTTCAAGCCCTGCCCAGGCGAGGGGTGCGGCCTGAGGTTCCCTGGCCCAGGCCAGGGAGCGAGGGCTGAGGTGCCCCATTAAGGCCCACCAGGTAACGTGCGTGGTCTCAGGTCCCTAGGCTGGCGCCTGGGCCGGGGCACGGCCCGAGGTCCCATGTCAAGCCCCGCATGGTGGTGGGCATGGCCTCAGGTCCCTGCTGATTGTTCGTTAAGGCTCATTACAGAAACTCGGCCTCTACCTTGGGTGCAGCCAACTTGACTGTTACAGCGTGATGGTCAATGTGCATATTCCCTTTTTATTAGATAAGATTCTCTGCTTGGGTTTGAGTAGCTAATAGGAAAAGGTTGTATCTTTCCCATTCTGCAGATTAACCTACTTGGCAGGGTACTTCTAGCTACCTTCCCGAAGGCCTTGGCTGTGTTGGGGATCTCTCCCTGCCATCTGGTTTAAGCTGTTGAGGAGCAAGACCTCCAATGCTCAGGAGAATAACTGTTTGTAGCTGTATTTGTGCATTTGAAGTTAAGGAGGGAAGGTGAGGAGTGACATGGAGGTGGGAGAGAGCAAGGCGGGATTGGATGCCAGGATAGTGAGCAGGAGGTGCTCTCCTGAGGGTACTCATGCTGATGTCAAAGGTGTGTTTCCCAGATGCACAGGAACAATGGACGGGGTGCTTAAGGCAAAGATGAGCCTTTTAGTAAAGAAATCATAGGCCTGGGCGTGCCCACCCCCAGGACTGCCCAGGGAGGATGTGTGATCAGAGCCTCCTGTGAGGGTCCTGTCAGTCACTGAGTTTTGTCAGATTTA
>NW_005369916.1:0-4104 GCF_000412655.1 Myotis brandtii | reverse complement strand
CTGAGGGTGGTCATGCTGATGTCAATGTGTGTTAACCCACTTGCACAGGAACAATCGACGGAGTGCTTAAGGCAAAGATGGGTGACCATATCCAGTGTAGTCTGAGGGTCCAAGTCCTAATTATTTTTTCTTTAAATTATACCTTTATTGTTGAAGGTATTACACATGGCCCTATTTTCACCCATTGACAACTTCTAGCCCAGCCCCGGGTGCCCAGGTCTTCACCATCCTATTGTCTGCGTCCCTGGATGATGCACATATGCATATGAGTTTGTAGGTTGACCTCTTCCCACCCTCCCACCCGACCACGACTTCCCTCTGAGATTCCCCAGTCAGGTCCATGCTTCTAGGTCACTGGATCCATTCTCTTTATCAGTTTATTTTGTTAATTAGGTTCCACATATGAGTGAGGTCATGTGATACTTGTCTTTCTCTGACTGGCTTATTTCACTTACCCTGATACTCTCCAGGTCCCTCCATGCTGTTCCAAAAGGGAAGAGATCCTTCTGGTTTACTGCTGCATAGTATTCTGTGGATGGATGTATCGCAGCTTTTTTATCCACTCAGCTACTGATGGACATTTGGGCTGTTTCTAGATCTTCGCTATTACAGATTGTGCTGCTATGAAGACAGGGGTGCATACATTGTTTCTGATTGGTGTTTGGAGCCCCTTCGCATATATTCCCAAAAGTGGAATCACTGGCTTCGTTGGCAGTTCCATCTTTAATTTTTTGAAGAAACTCCATACTGCATGCCATAATGGCTGCATAAGCCTGTATTCTCATCAGCAATGCAGGAGGGTTCCCTTTTCTCCACATCCTGGCCAGCACTTGTCATTTGTTGATTGGTTGATGGTAGCCATTCTGACTGGTGTGAGCTTCCTGTGCAAACTCTTCCTTTATGCAAGTTCATGGCCTATTGCAGAGACACCAAGTCGTTACTTCAGAAATAGTCATGGGTCTAAGTGGAGGGAAGACACGAAATAAATCAGTGATCATGTATGTGCACAACAAAGAATCATTCATATGTTGAAATGGTCATGGAGGGAGATTGAACTGTTTTCTCAGTTTAGTGTTATCAGTGATGTTGGGGTTCAGAGGGAGGTGAGTGAGGAGAATTCTATCACAGAATTTCTCACAGGAAAGGGAACTTCAACCCTGAGAGGAATACCTCCTTGCCAGCCTCCTTCTACCCTTCCCCCGGGTGGTCATTGTGGTGAGATGGTGGTGGGCTCTCCACCATAATATACAACATCCTTAATGTATAATACAAACATTCTCCCATGAGGCACATGATTCAGAAAGATAGTCTCTTGCTAAGCTTGTCATTGAATATCCTTGATGAAATTCTTGGTGGGACAAATGTTTTACTTTTATTAAAGTTCAATACATCAGTATTTTTTTATTGGCACCTGTTTTGGGTGATTTTACAAAGAATTACCTAGAAAATTGTGAGCACCCATTGTCCATGTGGATTGGCTACAGCAGCAACAGGGACTGGAGCAGGTGCTGGAACCAGAGGAAAGCGCTGCTGGGAAACTACCCATAAATGTGGATGTGACTGTGGAACTGGGTGAGGGGAGGAAGTTGGACTTGATTTGAGTCACAGGACAGAAATGTGCCTGATGCTCATGGACAGAGAGCTAGTGGACATGTGGGTTTAAAGCCTCCTCCAGTGAAGGCCCAGAAGGAAGTTCAGGGCATGAGAGAGTCAGCTCGTGACATCCTAGGAAATACCTGGATAATGATGAGCAGGAGTTGATTGAAGTAGAAATGAAAAAGATCATCAGGCAGGGATTAATGGAAATAAGGAACCTGTCACTGCAAACTTGTGGGAAGTGGACCCCTGTTTCCTACATGCACATTCTCACAGTGTCTCTGTTCTAGAAGGTGACACCTTCCCAGGTCCAAGGTATTCCCACCTGGACACCTTTGGTTTGACTAACCACATGGTCTCACCATGAATCCATGAAGTTGCATAATTCACTGGGATCCCATTTATGAAATCTCTGAACACTCACTGGGAAGAGTGGACATTCCTCACTGGAGAAACCAAGGTGACTGTGTGTCTGTATGAGGAGCCTTCATTCCATTAGACCAGGGCTCCTGTCTCAGTCCATCATATTCATTGTAATCACCACCATCATCTTCATAATCATCACCACAATTTGCTTACTTATAGTCATTCTTCTCATTTTCTATGGACATGGTTGTTGTCCACATACAATGACTTCGTATAAGTAAACAAAGCAGGTGCCTCCTCTTCAGATGCCATTAGGGATTGAGACCACAATGGCCCAACTGTAAGTTGACACAGGCCTTGGAAAAGGCCAATGACAGATCAGTGGGAAAGGACAGATTCCCACCAAGATATTGGACCAAGATTCCTTTCCAATTTTATCAGCACCCTCACCATCATCACCACCACCGCTGCCATCATCATTGTCAGTGTCATCATCACCATAATTTGCTTACTTATGCTTACTCGTCTCACTTTCTTTACCTGTGGTTTTTGTACAGACCTAAGAACCTTTTTCTTAATTTTTGTTCAATTTCTATAGTTGTTAGATAAAATGCAACCGTATTTTCTTTTTTGATGGACCTCTAACTACTGAGGGCTCATTGTTGCCTCTTCTTCACCTACCCCACACACCGGAAATTGGATAAGAAATCATACTTTTCTCTTTAGAAGTTTTTGGGAGATTGAAACCCTGGAAACAGAATTCCTCCATCTCCCCCACCACCTCGACAAAATAAAAGCCCTGCGCCCCTCTCCTTTGTAGTCTCCACCAAGCAGGTCTCACTTGTTGAGTGATCTTTCCTGTGCTTCTCAGGGGGTTCAATCAGGAGCATAATAACCATCCACGTGCCCTTGGTGTATGTGTGTCATGAACATCTGTACCAGCTAATGTGCCTCTGCTTCTGCATGGTGTCCACTCCTCTGGGTGCTGTGAGCATGAGGACAAGACCAGGACTGTCACCCTGTGGGTCCTTCTTCTGTAGCTTTGGGTTCACACACATGTGTCCTGGGGGATGATCCTCCTTGTGGTGGCCCAGGTGGGCCAGTCAGAGGGAAACGTGGACACAGGGGCCTGAGTTCAGCACACAGGGGCCTGGGCTGCGCTGGGGAACATTTCCCAAACCCAGGATGACGAGAGCACTGAGGATGGTCTCCTTGTGGAGAAAGAGAAATAGAAAATACAGAGATTGGTGAAGGAGAGTCCACGTCACTGCCAACATGTCACCTGCAAACACAATGTCCCTTCTTCACTGTTGTCTGCAGTGAGAATATGAGAAGGAAGAGCCATCCCTGGAGGCAGCTGAGAGCTTGAGAGGAAATCCCTGTGCCCAACAGGAAGGCCCCTCCCTTCCACCACCCTCAGCCCCTGCTCCTGGGGCTGCTCTCTGTGCTGTGGGTCCTGAGCGCCCTCTGGTGTCCTAGATGCTCCCTGCAGCCCAGCCCTGCTGTCTCCTCAGGGAGGTTTGTGTCTGGGCTCACACTGACTTCCCCTCACTGTGTCTCTTGCACAGTAATACACGACCTTGTCCTCTGCTTTCAGGCTGCACCTTTGCAGATACAGCGAGTTCTTGGCGTTTTCTCTGGAGATGGTGAAGCGGCCCTTTTCGGTGTCGGCGTAGTATATGGGATTACCATTACCAATACCAGTATAAGCAACGCACTCCAGCCCCTTCCCTGGAGCCTGGCGGACCCAGTTCATGCGATAGTCATCAAAGGTGAATCCAGAGGCTGCACAGGAGTCTCAGAGACCCCCCAGGCTTCACCAAGGCTCCCCCAGACTCCACCAGCTGCACCTCACACTGGACACCTGCAAACACAGAGACACAAGGTGGACTGAGAATCACATGGAAGCACAACAGGCACAGGCACAGGTCTCAGCGCTCCCCACTCCTGAGAATGGGGCTGCATTTAAGGAAAAACCTGCCAGGGCAGGAAGGATAGGGCAGACACGTATATGCGGGACGTCCTGTGCAAGCCCAATGGGGTAAGAATGTGGGCGGCAGAGGGTGGGGTGGTTTCTGCGGAGCTGGAGGCACAGCAGGGGGGGGGGAACCATGTCTCCCTTCAGCAGGTTCTCAGGATGCA
>NW_005369915.1:5048244-5091589 GCF_000412655.1 Myotis brandtii | reverse complement strand
CCCAGCCTGGGCTCGGGCTCCTCCCTGGCCGCCTGCCGTTTCCTGCACTACTTCGTGCTGTGCAGGATCAATGCAGACAGTGGGCTGGAGCCCGACAAGCTGGTGGGTAAGGCTGGGCTGCGGTGGCACGGAAGTCCACTGATCCCCACAGGCCAGGCCGAGGGACCCCACCAGTGCACAAATTCATGCACCAGGACTCTGGTTGATATTTAAAGGTCTGAGTACCAGTCACTTTTCATGACAACTGACCATTAGACATAGAACTTTCTGGAACTGGACAGCCTTTGCTATTTCAGTATAGTATTCACACCATATAATTTACGTTTTTGTTGTTTGCTGTTTCACTGAATCTCATACTTACAGGTAAATAAAATATTTGAACCACAAAAATCCCAGACGGTCCAGCCCACAGGTATATAAAGCAATATGATAGTGAAATAAAACATCAGATTAGTTTTTGATAAATGGGAGAAGTTTTGATGTAGCATGCAACCTTAAGTATTTTTACCCTTTCCTAAGTCATAATCTTCTGTAAAATCACCACCTACACAACCATTACCAAAACATACAGAAGGAAATAATTCTCTAATGCAGCAAGAAGTACATTGGAAAAAAGTGCTGTTCTTCCTTCAGTGTCAGCATCAGAGTAGCTAATATACCAGAAGCTAGAGAAACACAAGATTTAAGATGGGGAAACAGGACTGGTGAGAACACTATGGTCTATTGCTAGAAATCTGAGCCAAGGCAGGCCATGCATTCCACCAGGACCTGATCGATCCATCACAGAATAGGGTGGGACAAGGAGAAGATTCAGTGTCAGCATCAGAGTAGCTAATATACCAGAAGCTAGAGAAACACAAGATTTAAGATGGGGAAACGGGACTGGTGAGAACACTATGGTTTATTGCTAGAAACCTGAGCCAACTCAGGCCATGCATTCTACCGGGACCTGATGGATCCATCACAGAATAGGGTGGGACAAGGAGAAGAATAATAAAAACAACACTAAGGACAACAATAAACAAGCGCATTATTCATTAGATCTTTCAGTACACATGATCTCGGTGACACACATCACCATCAGCTTTATATTTGCCATCACTCATTCTCACAATCATCCCATACGATAGGTTTATTAGCCTCACATTTAGCTAAAGAAACCACAATTCCAAAATGATTGAGAAACTTACTCAAAACTGTATCTCTATTAAGAAGCAGGCCAGAATCCGGACCCAAGGACATCTAGATTCAAACACCCCGCCCTGCCTGCCACTTTATGGCAGCAAAGAGGACTCAAGAAATACCCGGAGCCACCAAGGCAAAGACCCTTTCTGCCCCACAATTCCAAAATGATTGAGAAACTTACTCAAAACTGTATCTCTATTAAGAAGCAGGCCAGAATCCAGACCCAAGGACATCTAGATCCAAACACCCTGCCCTGCCTGCCACTTTATGGCAGCAAGGACTCAAGAAATATCTGGAGTCACCCAGGCAAAGACCCTTTCTGCTCCAAGCAAGGGTGCATGGCTTATTGTGGCGACGAACACTGTGCTTTACCCAAGAAGACTGGAGGCAAGCCACCTCACTCCACCTTTTACTTCATCTTGCACAATTGTCACTGCATTTACCTAATTTTGATAGAAAACACAGGTTTATAATTAAAAATTGTAAACTTTTTATTGATTCATAAAGTATATAGTATAGGGTTATGTATGGAATAGCATATTGGGTAAATGGCCTCCACGGCTTTCCTGAAACATACACACTCTTATGTTGAAATTTTCCATGACCGGAATGCAGCTGCTCAGGCAATAACAGTTAATGGTACTCGCTATCGCGACATGATAATCCAGTTTTTTGTGCTGTGGAGGCCATTTACCCAATATGCTATTCCATACATAACCCTATACTGTATACTTTATGGATCAATAAAAAATTTATGATTTTTAATTATAAACCTGCGTTTTCTATCAAAATTACTTCTTGCGTGAATTTTGGGACACCCTTTAAAACTAGAACTAGTGCAATGCCCAGGAAAAGCTCTTTGCTCTTCATCTTAAATACCAGGGGCATCAAAGATGACCAGGAATGTCTGAGCAGCATCCTGCTAGTGAAAGGTTTGCTGATAATAAAAAGGATAAAAGGTCATAAGTAATAAGGGAAAGGAATAATTGAATCTGGATTTGCTTGGTCATGTTGAAATTTATATGTATTCCTTTATAATTCCAAAAAAACATCTTTATAGTTGAAATACTTGCAGTAAATAAACCTTATCATTTCAAGTGTGAAAAAAAATCCCACCCTGAACTAATGAATGATGTGGAAATGGGTGACATCTGAGGGCCCAGGCAAGAATCAGAATAGAAACAACTCCCTTAGCCACATGTAGCAAAGGATTTACCAGTTCCCAGGGAGAATGGATTGATTTAACCCAAGAAGTAGAGCACACAGAGGAAAAGCAGTTGATACAGTACTCATTGCTTTATTAATTTACTAGAGGCCCAGTGCACAAACTCGTGCATGGGTGGGGTCCCTCTGGGTGGCCTGCAGGGATTGGGTTGAAACCCATAGTCCAATGCCGCCTGCAGCTGCTACCTGCTGCTCCCACTCATCCCGGACCCACTATGACTGTCGTGGGTTTGCGCCCAATCTGTCCCAATCGGAAGAGGCTTGCGCTGCCACAGCAACATTTGCCAGCAATAAGCCCTCTATCTGGCACCCTCCCAAGGGGAGTGGCCTGCAGGATCGGGCTGAAACCAGCTCTCCGGCATCCCCTGAGGGGTCGCAAATTGCAAGAGGGCACAGGCCAGGCTGAGGGACCCCACCGGTGCACGATTGGGCCAGGGAGGGACTGCGGGAGGGCTCCAGGGCATGTCTGGCCTATCTCGCCCAGTCCTGATCTGCTGAACCCCAGCAGCAAGCTAACCTATCAGTCGGAGCATCTGCCCCCTGGTGGTGAGTGCATGTCATAGTGAGCAGTTGAGCAGCCTTAGCATATCATTAGCATATTACGCTTTGATTGGTTGTTTTGTTGTTTTGCTGTTCGGTCTATTTGCATTTACCCTTTTATTATATAGGATTTAGTGTGTAGAGCTTCTTTCTAAAACTAGGTTCACTTCTTCTCAATGAATTGTTTCTGTCTTTATGATGTACCAAGTACACCACCATTGGGGCATTATTGAGAAATATATCTCAAGTGAACCAACCCATCTGATCATAGCAGCCAGGGTTCTCATTCCCAGAGGGGCAAAGGTAAGCAGAACCCCTCAAGAATGGGTTATCAGAATAGGGTCCATCGTTACCTGAGTGTGCCACACTTTAGAATAGGTAAACTTATTCTCCCTCTCCCACCCTCAAAAAACTTTAAATATCTGCAGCATTTAGCATTTATGTATATATGTTTGCATGTGTGTCCCTGACACTTGCCACCTAACTGCTAGGCCAATGTCATATGTTTTAGGTTAAGTGCAGAAACCCAATTCAAAGGGTAAAAGTCTAAATGAGGAGTATGTTGAAGTGGGGGGAGGTGTAAAAATCAACCAAACCAAGTTCTTTACCTCAAATCTGTTCTTAACTATTTTGAACAATCTAAGTGTAAAGTACATTTTACCTAACAGTCCTTAAGAATAATGAAAACTACTATTTAGTGTTATCGAATTCCCCTATTTGTTCCCCAAATTGCCTTAGATCACAAACACCAAATTCCTTTCCTGCTAACAATACACAACAGCCCTAGCAGATGAGGCTGGGAAATGTCTCCATTCCTGGGCACTGCCCTGGCTCCTGGTGCTCACGGCTCCCATCCTGGCCCTTCCGCCATGTCCCTCAACCCCTCCAGCTAACCTGTCCTCGAAGCCTTCATTTTAAAGCAAAATTAGCCTAAAGTCTAACTTTTCACTGGTGTCCTGAGAGTGACCTCGTGTCTGTATGAGTGTGTGTGTTTCTCTTATGTTCTAATGAAAGGTGATACTATCCTCTCATCCTCTCTCTCTCTCTCTCTCTCTCTCTGTTTGTGTGCGCGCGTGCACGTCTGTGCACGTATATGTGTGTGTTTCCTGAAATGAAGCAGACATTTTAATAAATATTTGTTGATAAAATGAATGAATCTCTTAATCATCTCTTTATTACAGTCTGAACAGCTTTTAGGATCTGACCTATTATTTCCTCTCCCAGACAATGTGGGTTGACTTTTCCTTTTCATAGATAGGTATGTAGATAGATAGAAGAAAATTGATAGATAGGTAGATGCTAGATAGACACTCAATAATGGATTGATGGGGGTGGGGAGAGAGGGAGAGAGAGAGAGAGAGAGAGAGAGAGAGAGAGGCCTGTGTGTGTGGTTGATCCCACAGTCTCTAAATCTGGGTTGGGTCACCCTGAACAGAAACCTATTTTGGTGCCAATGAGGCTCCTGAGACTATTTCTTCTCTCACCTCTTGCTCCCGTTGAGCCATTTGACTGCGGTCTGCTTTCTTACTCTCACTTCAAGGCAGCAGGCAGAGGTGGCAGCTCCTCAGAGATCCTGGCCTGCTGTGTCGTGGACTGATTTATCCTCTCCTCCGCTCTGCACCCAGCTGTGTCCCCACGGCCCGCTCCCTGACTCACCTGCCACACAGCACGTTCTGTGGAGTGTTCTCTCGAAAGGCCATGCGAGGCTCCTAAGTGACCCAAGGGGGTGCCTTCAGCTTGCCGGGCTCTGCAGACAGCAAACCACTGATGCCAAGTGACAAATGAGCTTTCTGCCCAAGGCCTGAGCCACCACCCAACGTGCACCGAAGAAACACGGGGCAGAGGTCCTCACACTCAGGACCTGTGGGTCCAGAGGGAGCAGAAGGAAAGTATGGTGAACAAGCATCCAAGGCTCCTACCCAGAGCCCATCCCCAGGATGGCAACATCTCAGGAACTCTATTCCTCCTGACCATGACTCTTATGTCCATTAGAGGTTTATTCTCATTGCCAAGCATCTTAGTGAGACCTAACTTAGATTGGTTTCTTCTAACACTTGGCTATTCTCACCCACCTTCAGGGAAGCAAGGAATATTGTTTAAGATGGAGAGAAAAAATATTAGGGACTTGGGATATTTGAGAAAGGAAGTTGGAGATGTCCTGGATAAGACTGCTAGAGTTCCTTATTGGGGCACAAAAATAGGAACCTGGACCATCTCAGACTTGGTGAGAAGGCTCGAACCCTCGGAGAGGGTGACGAGAGAGGGGACCATATTCTTTCATTGTCTGTAAAGGGGGAATTTTTAAAATCAAATAAACCTCCTTCCTCATTTCTCACTGTTCCTATTCAGGCTCTCCTTCGCTCACTCCACTCAGGGACCAGCAGCCTCCCTGACGCTGCTCCGCTGTCCCAGGCACGTCGTCTGCCTTTGCAACAGGTCACCACACAACTGGCCCTCGCCCTTCCAGGTCTTTACACAAATGTCGCCTTCCTGTGAGGTTTTCTTTACACCTCCCCCACCTCGCACAATTCCCCTAGCCTCTTCTTATCTTTCTCTTTATCATTTATTTCCATCTAATTTATATTTTACTCATTTCACTTACTCATAAGCGGATGTCCATCAGTTTTGTGCCCCCATGGAAGTCCCAGAGCCCAGAGCAGACTCTGTGGACAGAACCCTTAAATTAATAAACTAATAATAGCCTGGCTGCCGGTGGAACCTGTTTCAGGATTTGACCTATTCCTTCTCCCTTTAGATGATGCACTTCACTTTTTTATGTTCACCAGAGCAAAAGTAATCATCCTGATCTACTACTGAAAAAAAGATGTCACTTTCATGAGAATCTGAGTGAGAGTAGACACACCAACTGAAGGTAAGGTTGTAGATGAGGGTGTGCCAGTCTGGGGAGGTGACAGATTCCACAAACTAGCAAGGAGAGGGTCTTTAAGTCACCTTCAGGATGGACTTTAGGTGCCAGAGCCACCTGGTGCTTCTGTCTGCTCTTGCAGCACTTGGTGACATCAACAGTGAGCATGAGAGTAGAGAATGGAGATTACTACGGTGCTGGTCAGCACCTGGGCAGCCCCTGCACCTGAGACCTACCCTGCCCGGTCTGGTTTCCTCCATTGAAAAATGTGAGGGGTGATTTTGATACCCAGACAGGATTGAGACCCAGCAGTTCAGTGAAACAACATACTCATACTCTTACTTTCTCCCCAGTATCTCTTGAGCTTGCATCCTCCCCAGTATCTCTTGAGCTTGGGAATCAGCAGAATTTCCCATGTGCAGTGTGTGTTCCCCTGGAGGTGTGCTGGCATATGAATCACAGCCTCAATTGTTACAGAGAAACTGCCAAGGATAAATGTCAGACTGAGTGGGCCCAGTGCCCAGGAAAGCGGGTTAAAGCATTTATAACATTCCTTTGGTGTGAAAAGACATTTCCAAACAATAAGGTCACCAAGTAAATTTTGCAATAAAATTGATTTATAATTTGGGACTTGCCTGTAATACTAGAGACTTAAAATTTTCAACACAAGGCTAATCACAGATTATACTGGCAAAGACCTGTTCTGACAGGTATAGTAGGCAATTTATGGGCTGTTTACCTGGGTTTCATTGAAATATGGGAGAAGAGGAAGGCACCTGCTTGCGCTTTCCAGTGCATAGTAAGAGCTCTGGCAATAGGAGCTATAATTTAGGAATGACAAAGGCCACACACTGTGGGGGATGTCGAAAACCTAAGCTACCACGATGGCGGTTTTAGGAACTGCACTCGATAAAGATTTCAAATTGTTGCCCCTTTTGGTTACTTAGACGTATTTTTCTTCTATGCTTTCAATCTCCTTTTTGGTCTTAACTGTGGCCTCCTATGAATCTGTATTCTCACTCACATTTCTGAAGGAGCCCCACACTAAGGGATTCTGAGGTCCCCTATGATGTTTTTCCAGGTATGTGATTTGCACTAAAGAGAAGAGGTTTTCTCCACGTACTCAAGTCTTCAGCCATAATAAACACATCAGATATTGTCCTTGCTGCCCAGTCCTAGAGCTGGAGGTCCCCACCCTGGGAACAGGTTAGGGGCAGAGTGACTGAAGAGTTGGAACTAGAACGATGAGCTGATCTAATTTCCCTCTCCCCCATAGTGGATGTTTACACCTCATCATAATCACAGGGCCCCACAAGACCCTTCTCAACTTAAGTTCCCCTTCCCTCCCCTTCCTCTACTTCCTGCATATCTAATGTGCATGTGTCCTTGGATATGTCTGTTCCCTTGTAAACATTAAAAAGGTTGCTTTATGTGAACACTAGGGGCCCAGTGCACAAATTCATGCACCTTGAAAGGAACTGTGGACCACGAGGCTGTGGTAGGCACAGGGGTGGGTCTCAGCCCATCCTGCCCGGCCCCTCCCGCTGCATCCGCCAGTCCCTTGTCTGCTGGCAGCCCTGCTCCTGCCACCACTGCTCCCACGTGCTGATGGCGCCGGCCCCACTGGCATCCGCTGACAGCACAGAGCTATTGGGGCCAGCACCAGCAGCAGGTGCAAGCAGTGGCTGCTCCCCCGATTGCCCCTCAGGAGCAGGGGGAGGTGGAGAAGCCCTCAGGGGGGATCAGAGCTGGCAGCCACTGCTCACACCCACTAATGGCGCCGAGTGATTGGTACTGGCGCCGGGCACCGGCAGCAGGTGCGAGTGGGACCAGCGCTGGCAGCAGGTTTGAGTGCTGGGCAGGACTGCGGCATGTGAGAGCAAAGAATTTTCAGTAACCACCAGAGGCTCACCCCGATGACAGCAACCAGCGCCCCACCTTGGTCTGGCGCCCCTGCTCACCTGCTCCACCATCCCACCATGGCGGACGCCCTCCATGTTCCGTGCATACCCCCTGGTGGTCAGCACACATGATAGCAACCGGTTGTTCAGTTGTTCAGTTGTTCTAGTTCCGCCATTCGGTCTATTTGCATATTAGCCTTTTATTATATAGGATAGGGTCTTACTATATTACTTTATATGAATCGAATTGACCTACAAATCTGGTTCTGTTTCATTATTATTTTGCACTCAACAATACACTTTCAAGATGCACATAGCTCCGTGCAGCACCCCATGGTTGCTTCTAAGTGCTACATAAAAGGTGTTCGTGTGCATCTGCCTTGGTTTGCTTATTCTTTCCCAGTGAGGGTTCCTCCAGTTTATCATTCCCACAGATGGTGATGCCGTAAGCATCCTAGGCTTATCGAAGAGGAGTCTATAACCAAGGGCAAGGTTGTGGGGCGTGGGGGTACACACATATATTATTTCATGTGGTATTGCCAGATTTCTCTTCCAATGTTTCTTCCAGTACTTTTTCCAGTGGAGTCTAAGGCTTCCAAGTTCATTACCATCACCAATGTCTGCTATTATCCCAATTTCTAAGTCTTACCCATCTGAGCAGTATAAGCAGTTATCTCATTACTGTTTTAATTTACATTTCCCTGATCATTATTGAGGGTAAGAAACTCTCATATGTATAAGACATTTAGGTTTTCTTGTTTGTGAATTGCCAATTCGCATCTGTTGATTATTTTCTATGGTTTTATTTTAATTGCAGATGACCAGATATTTCTATTTTGGTCTAGATAATAACCCCTTGGTTTGTTGCAGATGTGGTCCCCAGTTTCTCAGTTGTTTTGTTATCTTTAATGTTTTTTACTGACAACAATCCTTAATTTTGTGTAGTCAAAATCCAACTAACTTTTTAAAGTGAGATCTCTTATATATTTTTTTACATTATACATTTACATCATGGAAAGATGTCTACAATATGTTGTTAAAGGAAAAAGGAAAGTTATAAAACAGCATGTATACTATGATTTTATTTAATGTTAAATGATTCTTAAGATCAATAATAAGTATGCCCTCTTCATTTGCTGGGGTATAACATTGTCATAATTCTTTTACTGTTCAAATTATAATAACTCCAATCCTATTCTACTCAGTTAAGCAGAAAATATGGTTTTCCTTCTTGGGACTCCTGCCCCAAGATTCCTCAATGACATTCCTCAATGTCCGTTTTATTGCTTTACACAGAACCAACTCTTGATTTTGTTCTTTTTTTTTTCCCTAGACTGTTTTCTATTCTCTATTGAACTTATCACTGCTTTATCTTTATTATTTTCTTCTCTCTGCTAGCTTTGTTCAACCTACTTTTGACTTTTAGGGTATGTGCTTTAGGGTTTTGTCTAAAAACTAGATGCCTGAAATTTGCATGAAATTTGTGCACGGAGCGGGGGGTGTCCCTCAGCCTGGCCTGCACCCTCTCGCAATCCAGGACCGCTGGCTCCTAACTGCTCACCTGCCTGCCTGCTTGATCACCCCTAAACACTTTGCCTGCCTGCCTGATCTCCCCTAACCACCTTGGCCTTGCCCCCACCACCTTGGCTTCATCTGGAAGAATGGCTGGAATGATGTCTGGAAGGTTGTTCAGCTGACTGGTCTAATTAGCATGTGACACTTTTATTATTATAGATAATATATTTGAAATTTAAATTTCTAATTGGTGTAGACTTTAAAATTCCAAATTTAATTTTTCCCACATAATAAAACAATTTCTTCAGCAACATTAAGTCCTTCCTTTCCCCATGGTTTTTGTGCAACTTACATCATTTAAAAATAACTAGGTTCTGAGTTCTCCAATATATTTCATGGGCCCTTTTGAATGTAATTATTCTGTTACCAATTAATTCATTTAACAAATATTTATTGAGCACCTACTATAACTTAGATATTATTTTATGTGATGGGAAACAAAATTTCCTGACTAACACAGAGCATACCTTAGAGGCAGATAGTGTAGAACAGTGATTCCCAAAGTGGGCGCTACCGCCCCCTGGTAGGCGCTGCAGTGATCCAGGGGGGCAGTGATGGCCACAGGTGCATTTGGGGGCAATGAGTAACTGCTATTAAAATTTAAAAAAAATTAATTTCCAGGGGCTGAGTAATATTTTTTCTGGAAAGGGGGCGGTAGGCCAAATAAGTTTGGGAACCACTGGTGTAGAACATTAAAGGCCAGTATAAGAATTTTGGTTTTTCTAAAATAATAATATCAGCTGACATATATATAGTATTACTTTTTGCTAGACACTGTTCTAAGGGCTTTACACATGTTAAATTCTCAAATCCTCTGAATAACCCTTTGAGATACCACTATTATTCCCATCCTACAGATGAAGAAACCATGACACAGATGGCTTATGTAACTTGCCCAAGATCATACAGGTGATGAGGGATAAAACTGGATTTCAAACCCAGTTAGACTGATTCTAAAGCATTTGTTCACACACAGTGCACTGTACTGCCTCTGAGTGGGAGGAGAAGCCACTGGAGGAGTACCATGATGTTGCCAGATGCTAGGTTTACTCAGGCAGCCATGTTGAAATTGGGCTGTAGGTAGGGCAAGAGTAAGAAAGAGGCGGAGCGGGGGGGACTCCTTAAGGAATATTTCCATAGTTTAAACAAGAGATGATGGTGATTTGGACTAATTAGTAGTAATGGATGAGAGGATGAGGTAAGGATTCAAATTCTGATGTGTTGACAACTGGACAGTGGGGTTTGGGAGAGAAAGAAGGATCATTGATAATTTTAGAGTTTTTATCTTGAATGACTTAAAGAATGAAACAGCCATTTACCAAATGGGGAAGACTACCTAAAGAACAAGTTAAGGGAAGAAAATTCCCTCCATCTTTTAGATGTCTTTATACACTCAAGTGAGATTTGAATAGGCAATTGTGTATGTCAGTCTGGAGTGCAGAGGCAAGATCTGTCCAGGAGGTATAAATTTAAGCAATATACAATATAAACTTAAAAGACTGGAATAAATCACCAAGAAAAAGAGAATAGGGATGAAAAGTAGTTCAAAGACTGATACTGGTATACTCCAACATTTCTCCAGAGATGCTGAGAAAATGGACAAAAAAAGATTAAGGAGAGGAGCCAGGGAAGGTGGAGGAGAACTAGGAGGGCACAACTGTATGGAAGCCAAATGAATAGAGGTTTGGAGGAGGACGTAATCTACTTTATAACTACCAATGATAAGTCAAGACAGAAAAGACGTGAGAACAAACTCCTGGAGGACATTAATCACCACAGAAGGAATGGTAAGAGATTGTGGGATCCAGAGACAACTATAGGAGAATAATTTGTGACAATCAAAACAGACACTCTATCAAGGAGCTTTGCTCTTAAGAGTGACAACAAAAAGGGGTGGGAGCCAAAGGTGGATGTGCCGACAATAAATAGAGGATTCTCCTTACGATCTGAGAATTTATAAAATGTTTGAGTGCTGATGGGAAATATTCCAGAATGAATAAAAATGGAGAATTCTAATCTGTTTGAATAGGTGAGAAAGATTAGAATCTGGTTCTGAAGTGATAAGAAGCATAAAAATTTCACCTGAAATAACAGGAGAAAAGGCAATGGACATGAACACAGGTGATGTTTAGTGCTACTGTTTGTTTTTGTAAACTATCATGTATTCACCAAGATTGCTACAAGATCTTATTATGTATAATAATGTGGCTGTTGCTTTTTTGCATTTCTTGTTCATTTAGGGAAATACTCATAAATCCACAAAGAAGAAAAGTTTTGTGTCTTATCTTCTGTTCCAATTAATATGCTTCTGCGGTCATCATTAGTTAATGCCCACCAATATTTCCACATCTTCCCCTTTCTAGGTCCATGTCAAGATTTGACTTCCTAGCCCAGCCAGTGTTGCTCAGTGGTTGAACATCAACCCATGAACCAGGAGGTCACAGTTCAATTCCTGGTTAGGACTCATGCCAGGGTTGCAGGCTCCATCCCAACTGGGGGCGTACAGGAGGCAGCCAATCAATCATTCTCTCTCATCATTGGTTTTTTTTTTTACTCTCTCCCTCTCCCTTCCTCTCTGAAGTCATTAAAAATATGTTTGTTTTTTAAAGATTTGACTTCCTAGCTTCCCTGTTCTTGGGTGGACTATGTGATATTTCAGGCCAATCAAGTTTTGAGTCGAGTGACAGGTATCACTTTTGAAACCAGTGGATGCCAGACCCTCCCAGCTTGTCATTTCCCCTTAAATAATTAGCAATGCTGAGGATGGCGACTATTCCACTAGCCTACTCTCTGAGTGATAGTGAGCCCAGTCCCTCGGCCAAACCATAAAGAATATTTAGCATGAGCCAGGAAATAAACTCTTGTGGTTGAGCAACTAGAATGTTTAGTTTTTATCAACTGCAGCATAAGCTAGCCCATCCTGACTGATGTGTCTCTTATTTGTTTTTCTTAACTGGTTGCATTGGTCAGGATTTCCAACATCATGATTAAGAATAATGATGGGAGTGGGGATCCTTATATTATTAAATGGCATTAAGTAATGTTTGGACTAGATTTTTATCAAGTTAAGTAATTTTCCATTTATTTCTAGTTTTATGCACATATATATCTCAAATGCATTTTCTGCTTCTATTCAGATGACACATAATTTTTCTCCTTTAATCCACTGGTGCAGTGACTCTCTGTTATTAAAAGATACTTGAATTCCTGGGGTAAACCCTACTTACTCATAACATGTTACATGGTAGGATTTGATTATTTGCATTTTAGCACTTCTATTTTAAGTGCAAAGGGCCTAAACTTCCTTTCTCATATCTTCTTCATGTTTGGAAGAATGATTTTTCTAGCCTCATAAAATGAATTAGACATATGTCTCTCTGTTTCCTGGAAAAAAATTAGTTTGGTAGGAATTATCTGTTTCATGATAATTTTATAAAACTTAGAAAAAATGTCTTATTTATTTTAATTTATTATTTTAAAATAATTATTTTAACTTTTGGTTTGATTAATGTTCTCTATTATTTTTACTCAATTTCATTGAATTCTTCATTTATCTTTATTATTGTGGATCAAGTGAGTTGAGTATTAACAATGCCTGGGCCAATCAAATTACATATATTTTAATTTTCTTCCTTATTTCTTATTTGCTCTTAACTCTTGTACATTGTTAATTATTTTGTTAACTGAACAACTGGTTCAATTGACTTCAGTTTTTATTAAAGTAAATGTCTTTAATGCTATATACTTTTCACTGAATACTGCTTTAGCTATAGTTCATAAATTTTATGTAATAATTTCCTACATCAGTTCTAATTATTACATAATCTTAGTATTATTTATGTTTTTACCCACAAGGTTTTTAATAGTATGATTTTAGTTTCCAAATAGGTTAGTTTTCTAGCTTTCCTTTTGTCATTGATTTCTAATTTTATTGAATTATTCTGTGTGATGTTGATTCTTTTATTTATGAATCTTCTTTATCACAAAGTACTTGTACAGTTTTATGAATGTTTTATGGGCATTCAACAATACTCAAATTTTTCTATGTATATATTACATATCTATTTCTGTAAAAATCTATTGTCCTGAAGATATTAATTATGTCATTCAAATTTTCTATTTTGCTTAAAGTCTGTTTGATCAATACATTTCTGAGAAACATGTGCTAAAATACTACTGGTCTTCTTATATGCAGTGTGGCTGCTAGAACTGACCCCTTTGCCCACTTCTGACGGCCAATGCTCCCAAACTGAATTTCAGCCCCACTTAAATTTGACTCCATGAACTCTGGCCAAAGCTGAGCTGAATCTGTGGGTTTCGGGCCACACGATGATTCAGGCATAGACCAGCCACCAAGGTAAAAGTAGAAACTGAAAAGATCCCCAGCCTCTTTCCCTTGTATTACTCTTCTGTCTCCCAGGTTATATGGTCATTTATCTGGTCATGTATGGCTCCTGACCCTCCATCTGAAAGCAGGTGATTTGAGAGCAATTTATTGTAGACCCTGAAACCAGATTCCTGGGGTGGAAATCGAGGCTCCACCACCTACCTGCTGAGGGACACGGAGCAAAGCATCCCACCTTGTTGTGCTTCTGATTTGTCATCCATGAGATGAGGATTAGAATGGTAACACCTGGAACACAGGAACAAACAAAACAAATGGTAACGCCTCAGAGTTGTTGTAAGGAGTTAATAACCGCGAAGCCTCAGAAAAGTATCTGGCGTACAACCTACAGCGTACAAGCAAGCCCTGTGTAAGTGCCAGCTATTTTATGACTGTTATTATCACAATGATGATCATTATCATCATTATTATTATTTGTAACTGCGTAATGCAGTGCCCCTCAATTAAAGAGAGTGAGTCATTCTTAAGCATTACATAACAGGATTTTAATATAGCACTTGTTTGCCTGATCCTGCAGTTTTAACATGGATCAAACCACCAAGACATCATGAGAGCCATGATCACCTCAGCTCAGAATACTGTAAGTCCCCAATCCTCCTGCCTCATGCCTGCTACTCCCTTCCCCATCCCTTCTATCCCCACCTGTCCTCAGTTTCTGCCCTTTGAGCTTCATCTCTCACACCCAGCATCCAAGAAGCCCTAGAACTGATGATAGAGCTCTCCTGGGTCATTTGGGGGGTCAGTTCTCTGTCTTTCACCTGCCTCTCCATCTTATGGTAGTTTATCTGCATTATCACTGCCTGGAAATTTATACCAGGGGATCAACTAATAACCAATACAGTACAAGAGCATCTACTACACAGTAAGACTATAGAGCTACAATCAGGATTCACAATGTAACCCCAAGACACAGGAAGTGTCTAATACTGCATTTCAAAAGGATTAAGAATGAGAGTATAACTTCTCTTCAACTAAAATCCCCTCACCCCATGTCTGTTTTCTTACGATTTCAAGGAATTTTTCCATGCCAGCAATAGTCAGTCACATAAGTAGGATTAGGATACTGACTTGCTCTCTAAGGAAGGTGGCTAGAGGGAGGAGGGACCAGTTAGTTTGCAAATCATAAGGCTCACTGAACTCTATAGAATACAAGACATATGTATGACCTGGCCATTAGTGAGGGTTCCACACCATCACCCATCTGAATGCAGAAGAAACAGCCATCATTCAGAATGTTACCTGAAACAAAATGTGGGATATGTTTAGCAGAAGGCATGGAACCCATAAAAATATCCATGATTTAAACATGAGACGTTTCCGATGTGCTAAACGTGGAATGATGTGCTTACCCATGGTCCCGCTGGAAGAGATGAAATGCTGGGAAATGAAAAAAGGAAACTTCAATGTTTTGTTCATAACATAGAGAGTGGTAACTAGTAATACTGTTTTGCATATTTGAAAGTAGCTAGGAGAATAAATCTTGAAAGTTCTCATCACAAGAAAAAAATTGTAACTGTGTATGGTGACAGGTTACCTGGGTTTATTGTGGTGGTCATTTTGCATTATGAACAAATCTTAAATTATTACATTGTACTCCTGAAAGGAATACAATCTTATGTCAGTTATACCTCAATTACAAAGAACTCTCAAGGTACTATTGAGAGCAAAAGGAGGTAGGAAAATATACTGAAAACAAATATATTAATGACAAACAGTGGCTAACTCTATTGAGTGCTTACTATGTGCTAGACATTGGCCTCAGCCTGCATATATATAATTTATGTAATCATCACAACAAACTCATGAGAGAGGTGCAATAATTTTTGCCATTTTTACAGATAAAAAACCTGAAGCACAGATAAGTTAAATATTTTGCTGAAAGTTACTCAGCTAAGAACTGAAATTTTTAATCTGGACTGTCCAGTTAGTTCCAGAGTTTACACTCGTAATCATCACACCATATTACAGGGATATTAATGGCCTTAGTTTTGCTAAATTACCTTTTCTCCTGATCACAACAATATTTTTGGCTGATATTTCAAAAAATGATATTATTTTTAAATTATTACCTTACAGAGAATGATTTTTTCATGCAAGTCAGGAGATTAAAAATCAAGATTCTTTGGCTCCTATATTGGTCTGGCCACAAAAGTACAAAGTCGAGTTGTTGATGTTTAGTAAATGCAGTCATGCTGAGAATATTTTCTGTTAGAGTCTGAGTGAAGCAACAGTAATTAGTTACATTCATTACCCTGACTTATGCTGATTTACAAAACCACCTATAACTTACTGTGAAAATGTCTAGGAGGTTGGATCTATATGGAGAAATTTGGAAATTGACAAGATAGATTTGTCTTATACAATTTCAATCAAGATCTTAAATAAGTACACATTATGTGAGCAATTTGAAAATCATCTGCATATATATATAGCCTGGCTATGTCATATGAGTTCTCAGATAGGTAATCATATTTACCTCCATAAGTATACTACAAATATCTCAGCGTCCAACTGAAGCCTTCCTGAGAGCATCTTCTATGGATAAAAATAAAAGAGTTACTGAGGAAATATTAAAAACTGGTAATTATCTCTTGGTTTCCCACAGAAATTCTCTATAGAATTCATTCCCCTTAATGTTGGCAGTAGCTGAAGCAGTAGTCCTCAACCTCTAGCTTTCAAAGCAGCTAATTGTGTCTTTAAAAAACAGATTCCTGGACACCATTCACTCATTAACTCTGAGCAGGGCCCCAGAGTCTATATTTTAAACAAGTTCCTCTGAGAATCCTGATGCAGATGCAGGTGGCACCTGGACAGAAGGCTGTTTACCTGGCTTTATTCACTCTTTAGACCAGCCATTGCCTGATGTGCAGTTTGTGACTGAACTGGTGATGTTTTCTTTTTAACCATTGCTGAAGGTTTCAATGACTTGAAATTTTGAAAATCAACGCGAGGATTAGTTAAGAAGAACTGAACCTGGAATATAGAACAAAGTATTTGCCATTTACTCAATAGTTAATATAAGCAAACAAGTACAGAACCAATTTTTAGGAAGTGATGCTAATATCTAATCACTCCTAATTTGAGGACTAAGGAAAATTATATCCAGATAAGGTAAGGGGTAATGTTTTTGTCCTATAGTACTGCATAATTCATCACCTTTTAAAGTCTTACTTTAATGAATCTGCTGATTCTCATAGTTTCCATAGGTGTTGATGTTGATCCTGCCACTTGGTAATTTAAAAATATCTTTAGACTACCATGTTCATTCACTAATGTCTTCACCAATTATGCATCTATAACTCTGGTTTCTCATGTTTTTCTTAGCTCCTGCACAGATCTGCGTAGAATTAAAAAATTTTCTCCTCCAACTTGGTTAGACATGGCTAGTTGTGATAGCATGGGGACAGCTATAATCTTTATTATGACCAAGTGAAGATGACAGAGTCTTGTTTTTTCACAGGAAAATGGGTTGCCAAACTGAGTGATGTCTGAGAAAGTTCCCATGGATGGGCAGAAGGTTTTACTTTTTTTAGTGTGTGTTGCATAACACAGCATCTCAAATGGATGCTATTTAAACATTCATTTTCCTCCACTGTGGTTTTCATGAGCTTAATGTTACTATGTTGGTTCTATTGTGACACAGGTAGAGGTGAATAAAAATCTACTTGGAGTTGCAGATTGGGGTCAAAACGACATTGGAAAAGTTTGGGATTTTACAGATTAGACTTTTTAGGTGGGGGTATACCATCTTATAGGATAGGTCTTACATGCCAAGACCTGTAGAGAGACAGTTGAAAATGTTTCTCAATCACTTCTTCCAGTGGTAATTTTAATTTCCTAGGAAAATGAGGAGGTGTCAAGTTCTTACATATAGGAACCATTTTGATCCTCACAACAGCCTTATTTAATATGTTCCATTATTATAGTGTTCATTTTCCTAGACCCGTGGTCGGCAAACTGCGGCTCGTGAGCCACATGTAGCTCTTTGGCCCCTTGAGAGTGGCTCTTCCTAAGCCTTAGGAGTACCCTAATTAAGTTAATAATAATGTACCTACCTATATAGTTTAAGTTTAAAAAATTTGGCTCTCAAAAGAAATTTCAATCGTTGTACTGTTGATATTTGGCTCTGTTGACTAATGAGTTTGCCGACCACTGTCCTAGACAATTAAAATGATACTGCAAAAGGTTAAACAAGTTCTAGTTATCACAAGGTAAACTCCACATTGTTAGCATTTTAATGAGCTAGTTATTCATAATAGAAAGGAGCAAAAGAGAGGCCAGACATTATAAGCATGGTCATTTGGGAAGCTTCACCATGAAGCTGCAATTTCACACTCCCCAGGGAACTACCAGTCCATTCCCTGCAGATCCCTGGGCGGAGGGGAAGATGGATGCATGCACAGGAAAGTTTGTGTGATGTAGGGAAGTTGCCTGTTAGTCTAACCAGGAAACAAAAAATAATTGGCTAGGACAGTGGTCGACAAACTCATTAGTCAACAGAGCCAAATATCAACAGTACAACGATTGAAATTTCTTTTGAGAGCCAAATTTTTTAAACTTAAACTATATAGGTAGGTACATTGTTATTAACTTAATTAGGGTACTCGTAAGCTGACCTTTGCTAAAAATGTCCTCAATCTGATTGAGGTACGTTTGCTGAGGTCGACCCCTTCCAACTCTCCCATCCACACTCGTCTTGTATACTTGTTTCGTCTATCTCCTTTCGTTCATCCTCTCTATATGTCCAAACCATCTCAACATACCTTTCTCAATCCTTGACACTACATCTTCTTTCACTCCACAATGTTCCCTGTACGCGTGCGCCCACACGTGGTATTTTGTGGAAGAGCCACACTCAAGGGGCCAAAGAGCCTCATGTGGCTCATAAGCCGCGGTTTGCCAACCACTGGGCTAGGAGGTACAGAGCCATGGCAAGCATGCTGAAATCCTGAAGGCTTAATTGATTATGCTCCTAGTTTTAATCCTGAGACAAAGGAATCCTCTCCCTCTAGTTCCTCTCTTGTTTCTCTGGCTTTGCTCCTGCTTCCTCGAATTTGCACTAGTTCCTGGAAGCAGCATGGCCCACAGCCATTTGGAATCCACATGCACTGGACCGATGGACTACAGCTGGAAACACAAGCTAAGCTGGGCTGCTGCAAATATGGAACGGAAATGGGGCAAGGTCTTTATGCCTAGCTCTACTAAGGACACAGCTGAACTTCTTCCATGGCGGGACAGAGGGTTAGGGGACTATGGAAACTCAGGGATTTAATCCCACGCAAATAAATGCCATTCATTCTCCTGTGTGAGTCTCAGAAAATTCATTTTCTTTTGACATTGCAATAAGCCCAATTCCACCAGCAGCTCGTGGGGACATGGAGAGCTCCCCACTAATAACAGAAGGATTCCAGAAGTTCAGGAGCTCCCAGTCCAGTCTGAGGCTATGACAGTTATGTTATTGGTCTGGACCTTAACTGATACACTCATGAAGAGTTTCCTGGATTGCGAGCTCACCAGAAGCAGACCAAGTGGTGTACACAGAGGGGAAACAGGTAGAAAAAGAAAATAATAAAAAAAAGAGAAAGGGTATAAGAAAGGTACCAATAAATTACATCCCCCAATAAGATGCATTGAAATCCCACCCCCAGTACCTGTAAACATGACCTTATTTAGAAATGTAAAAGGATCTTTTCAGATGTAATCAAGTTGAGGTCATATTCAATTAGATGCCCATTCTAGCAGCAAAGAAGGCAGAAAATGTAGTTTCTAGATGAATGGTCACAGACCTAGCTCAACTCTAGTTTCTATCCAAGACAAGTGGCTCCATTGGTTGAAGTGTCATCCCATATACCAATAGGTTGCAGGTTCGATCCCCAGTCAGGGCAGGTAAGAGAGGCAACCCAATGATGTTTCTCTCTCACATAGATGTTTCTCTAACCCACTCTCTCTTTCCCTTCCTCTCTCTCTAAAAATCAATAGAAACATATCCTTGGATAAGAATTTTAAAAAATAATAAAATGAAAATAAACTCATAGGTTCTTCTACTAAAAGGAGAAATAATAAGATGGATACCGAAGGACAATTAGCAATCTCTAATTAGCAATCACTAATCCCTAATTAGCTTACTTCAGTGCCATTCTCTTCCCAGGTAGGTAAGAGTTGAGAAAATAGGCAAATATTTACTAAATATTTACCAAATAATGCCACAAGTCTTATTTTCAGAGCTTACACCATGTAGGAAAATCCTATACTAACAATTCATTCATTCCAAATATTTATAAATGTTGAAGTTTCTTGTTTATTGAACTGAAATTTTCAATGAGCACAACCTCATGATCATCCAGGGAGAAATAAGGCCCAGATGCCTCAGAGTAATAGCTCTGCCCACATATCCCTCTTCTTCCTGGATACTTGCATTCATTAGCTTTTGCTAAGTAAGAAATCATCCTCAGGCTTAATAGCTTATGATTACTTTTCATGATTCCTGGGTTTGCTGGGGAGTGCCTCTGTGCTGTGCTGGCACAGCTGGGGCTGGGTGGTGTAGGGTGGCTTCATTCATTTACCTAGTGGTTGGCAGGGTGGTTGGTATGGCAGAAGCCCCAGCTGGGACAGCTTGTGTCTGGTCCCCAGGATCTCTCCTCCTCCATATGCTAGTCCATGCTTCTCTCCATGGTGGTCTAGGGTTCCAAAGGAAGCAAGATCAAGTAGCTTCTGCCACTTTTGCTAATTTCTCATTTACTAAAGCGAGTTACATTGTTAAGCTTAAAGAGGTAGAGAAATAACTTCGCCTCTTGATGAAAAAGGCTTTGAAACATCATTATTTTTGTGATCTACCACTGTTTATTCTCTAGCCAAAATCGCTTTAAATCTTCCCCAAAAGAAAATTATATAAATCCGCATCCCTGGGCCCTGCAAAGTCTCAATCAATTATGGCATTAGGCTCGAAGCCCAGGATCTGGAGACCTGCTTCAAGTGCAGATGCAGATGAGGCTGCCTGGGTGTGAATGACCAAGAGCAGGTGTTCTGGATCCAGAAACCTGATGCACTCAAAAGAGAAGTTATCAACGTTCCGCCAATGAATGTGCATTAGTGAGAACAGAACAGGATGACTGCTACGGACACTCGCATTCAATAAGAAAAAAATCAGGAGGCAAATAGCCACTGGTCCATATCAACTCTGAAGTCCAGCCCAGCGTACATGGTGAGGGAGCAGTAAACAGTGCTTTCTTGGGGCCCGGTTCTTCTCCCTGGCAGTGGTTACTCTTTGTTCCTCCTTCTGAATTGATTTCTCCCCCTGAAATAGTCTTACCTTTCCATTAGAAATGTTCCATGTTCACAGATGATCCCATTTCTCAGGCTTCTTCCAGAGAAAGTGAAAATCCCATAGGCCTTTTTTCATTTTCAACTCCCTGTCCTTTTTAGCCCAAGCTAGCTGTACTTTTCCTAGCATAGTTTTCTTTAAAATTCTGTGCACATCCTATGAGAATTACTTGAATTCATTCCATCCCCTAAAAACCACATCCATCCACAATTCTTCCGGAGAGGCTGCACTACCTTGGGCCACCTGTGAAATGATTGAGTGATTAAACAGTGCTAAGTCTGGCTGGGGTAAATTTGCTTCCGGTTCTGATTTTTATTGTTCTTAGATAATTGTGTCTGCACTAGTGGCAATAGTGTAAAAGGTGGGCTTTATTATTATGGTCACTCCTTTAAGAAATGCATGTTAGGTTTAAGGTGTCGAGAATGGGTATGGCAGTAAGTGCAGAATCTGGTACATTTATTAGCCTTTATTTTGGTTTGTATTTGCTTTGTATCTATAGCAATATGGGCTCCTTTAACTTTGAAGTTTCTCCTGGCTTCATCTAAAACTCTGTAGCCATTTATATTTTCACTTATTATGTGTCTAATATTTTCACAATCTGTGAAAATTGAATTTCTATAATAAAGATGAAAAGCACCCAAATCTTTATCTGGCTTTGATTCCTCTAAATGAATGAATAATTCCAAATTAATGTTCCCTCAGGGTCTTTAGATAATTTCAAATTAGACAAATTGGTGCAGAAAAATAAGGGTTTCTAAAAGCCATGAAAACAAGAATTAATGGTTCCTCAAAATATAGTCAAGTTCAGCCTTTAAAAATGATGAAAATCAATGACATTATTATAAGGCATATGAACAATGAAAAAAATGTTCTTCCAAATTCGGAAGAGGTTAACAAAATTGCACAGATCCTCAATAAGGATGCTTCCTCAATCCAACTAATGGTGCTTAATTATGTGTTTTTTTGTCTTGTTAACTGAGAAACACAATTAATAGCAACTGACACCTCCATTTCTACCTTAAGATCTGTAGTTATCACAATTAGCTCCTCTAATTAAATGAAGAGTTGATAAAATGTTCATTTATGAATAGGAAATACATTTAGAGCAAACAGTTTTGATATACCTCGGTTATCAAAACTGGAGCAAATTAATAAACCACATTATAAGTTGTCTCAAAATATAATGGATTAGGGAATTTCACATTCAGCTATTCTAGAGTATCTGAAGCAGACTTGTCCACCCATCATAAAGAATGAGAAAAATGGACAAGATATGTGAAACAACTGTTTTTGGACATTAGTGTACATGCAGCAAAGAACTGATCCCTAAGAGAGGAGAAACAAACATAGTAGACAATACAATACCACAGCTTTCTGCCTGGAGGCTCTTACTGACCATGCAGAGAAAGAGAGAATGCATGCAGAGCACAGGCATGTCACTGAGTCCACGAAGGAAATACTGTGATTCAGGGATGCTCAGATGGTTGGAATTTGCAGGAAAGAATCCGAGGTGAGGAAGCTTTACAAAGAAAGAGCTTCCAAAATCTGCATTGGGATCTACTCCAGACTATACTGAATACTAAGTTGTGCACACATAGGGTGAAGAATAGAGAAATTATAAGAGCTCACATGGGACTGACAGATGTTTGAGATTGAACCAGCCAGTGAGGAGAGGCTGTGTTGCCACCTAGAGTAGAGACCTGAGAAGTATTATTGCTAAGCAGTAGGGTAATCTAGCCTTACAACGAAAGCTACATGAGACAAGACCTCAAAAACAAGCCTATAATATATCAAGCAAATCCTCAGGTAACTTTATTGTCACCCAGAGAAAACACCAAAGCTCCTTAAGAAAGACAGCAAACACTAACAACATAAGAATCACAATGCCCAACCTTCCATTAAAATTAATAGGCTGAGAAGCTGAAAAATGTGATCCATTTACTAGGCGAAAAAAAAATCGGTCAATAGTAAAGAACACTAAAGTGACTTATATGTCAAACTTATCAGACAGGAACTTAAAAAGAGCTATTATAAATGTGATCAATATTTTTTAAAGAAAAACATACACATAATAGAAAATTCAAAGAAGAACCAAAATATGTTCTGGAAATGAAAAATAAATATCTAAAATGAAAAATTCACTCCATGGTCTTCATAGAGATTAACCTCTGCAGAAGAAAAGATTAGTAAACTTGAAAATATACAATATAAATTACCCAAACTGAAGAACACAGAGAAAAACAGACAAAAAATGAACAGAACTTCAGTGATCTGGAGCAGTATCAGGCTGTCTAACTTATGTGAAAGGAAGAGAGAAATAATCAAAAAAATAAGGCTTCAAATTTTATAATTTTAATAAAAACAATAAACACACAGATCCAAGAAATATATACAGAAAGAAAACTACACCAAACAAAATGTCATAATGAAATTGCTAAAAACCAATAATAAAGATAAAATTCTTAAAAGCAACCAGAGTAAAATAAAACTTTTTATAATAAAATTATCAATTCACTAACAGACATAAGAGTCTTAGGTTTTTATGTCCCCAATTACAGTTTCAGATATATGAAGAAAAAAACCTGACAGAACAGAAAGAAGTAGACAGATTCGAAATTATGGTTGGAAATTTCAATACTCTTCTCTCAGCAGGTGTTAGAACAAGTAGACAGAAATCAGTAAGAATAACATCTTGGATAAAAGCATCAACCTAATTAGTCTAATTTACATTTATAAAACATTCTATCAAACAATAGCATAATGCACACTTTTTTTTTAAATCATCACTTGAAGATATTTTTTCCTTTTTTTTTTTTTTTTTTTAGAGAGAGAGAGTGAAGTGGAAGGGAGAAGGTGGGGAAGAGAGAGACATGGATGTGAGAGAGACACATCTATTGGTTGCCTCTCCTTCACATTGTGACTGGGGATGGGGATTGAGTCTGCAACAGAGGTAGGTACCCTTCACTGGGAATTGAACCTGTGTCCCTTCAGTCTGCTGGCCAAAACTGGCTAGGGCTCATAATGCACATTCTTTACACATGCTCATACAAGATACAACAAGATAGTCATATGCTGAGCATCAAATAGGTCTCAAATTTGAAAGGACATATAAAGTATGTCCTCTGATGACGAAGGAATTAAAATAGGAATCAATAACAAAGATATATGGAAAATCGAACACACTTCTAAGCAATAATGGGTCAAAGAAAAATTAGAAAATATTTTTAAGTGACTGAGAGTGAAACAAAATGGGGATGAAGCCAAAGCAGGATTTAGAAGAAAATGCATAGCTCTAAATTAGAAGGTGTAATGAACAGAGTTTCCACTATAAGAATAGAAGGGAAGCCTGGCTGGTGTTACTAGGTGGTTGAGTATCTACTTACAAACTATGAGTTCACAGTTCAATTCTAAGTCAGGGGACATGCCTGGGTCAAGGGCTCGGACCCAGGTGGGGATGTGCAGGAGGCAGCTATTCAATATCTCTTTCTCCCTCTCCCTTTCTCTCTGAAATCAATAAAAAATATATTTTAAAAAAAGAATAGAAAGGAATAGCCTTGACCTGATAAAGGACACCTACAAATATCTTATACAGTACCTAACTCATATTTAAGGTGGAAGACTCAATGCTTTTCCTCTAAGATTTGAAATGAAGCAAGGAAAAAGAAATGAAACACATAGAAATTAGAATTAAAACTGTCTTTAATTGCAGGCAACATGACCACATGCAGAGAAAATCCTAAGGAATCTACAAAACAGTTACCACAATTAAGTAAATTTAGCAAGTTTGCAGGAAAAATCAATGTGTAAATGCCTATTGTCTTTCTATACACATATTTTCTATGTATAAACAATTAGAAACTTTTTCCTTCTTACTTTTCCTGTTGATCTTATTTTGCTTTGTTACACTGCCAATTGTTAATTTATTATCCAGCCTCTTTATATACTATTCAAAACAAAATCATCCATTAATCATAGCTCAGGAAGAGCCTCAAATTACCTGTAGCAGATTGCAAAAATGGCCACAAACTCTTCCCATCCTATATGCACACTCCCTTGAAATATGACTTTGAAGCTCTTCCCATTAAGAGCTGGAGTCTATTCTCTTCCCCCTTGAATTTGGGTGTGGCCACGTGACTTACTTCAGTAGACCCATTTAGCAGATTAGTAAATGTGTCAGAAACAAAGGCTTCAAAAGTGCATGTGCATTAGAGTTTACTTTCTCTTCACGCTCTTTGAAACTCTGTGACCACTATGTGAAGAATCCAGATCTAGTCTATTGATGGAAGAGCACATGGGGCTAAGAGGTCATTTTGACTGGGGTCCTCCTGTACCATCCAGCCACAACCAAGCTGCCAGTGGACCACAGAGATAGGACAACTTGTCTCAGACCAAAAGAAATGTCCACCCAACCCAGATTGTGAGAAATAATGCTTGTGTTATGCTGAATTTTGGAGTGGTTTACTACACAGTAGTAGCTAACTGATACACATTATTACTGTTCTCATTTCAGTGGTGAAAGCAAATAAGGTGCCCATAATTCACTTCAATTTCCAGTATACACAGCAGGTTTTGGGAGACCGTAATGAATAGCAATGATGTATGCATCAGGTTAGGTTTTAAAAGATGCATCATCTTTGTTCTTGAGGGATATATGTAGATATATTTAGAAGTAAAAATCACATGATGTCTAAGTTTGATATGAAGTAGTCATTATGGAAAAGGAGGATGAAAGAAAGGAAGACAATAGGAATAAATGAAGCATGACATAATGTTGGTAATTATTGAATATGGTGTATGGATAGAGGGTGTATTCATCTGCTAAGGCCGCCATAACAAAACACCAGCGTGGGTGGCTTAAATAACAGATACTTATTTTCTCACAATTCTGAAGGCCGGAAGTCTGAGATCAGGTGCCAGCATGGCAGATTTCTGGTGAGAGCTCTCTTCCTGGCTTGCAGATGGCTACTTGCTGACTGTGTCCTTACATGGCCTTCCTTGGTGTGTGCCTGTAGAGAAAGATTTCTCTCTTCCTCCCTTTATGAGGCCAACAATCCTAAGGCATTAAGACTTCAACCTTAAAAACTCATATAACCTGAATCACCTCTGACAAGCTCTAATCCCAAATACACAGTGACATTGGGGATCATGGCTTCACATATGAATTTAGGGTGGGGGAACAACCCAATTCAGTCCATAAGAGGGGGAATCCATACTATAATTTCTCAAGTTTTACACTTGAAAACGATCATAAAATTTAAAAGATGCAACTGTATTTTGTCCCTATTGTCTGTTTATACTTTATTCGGTGAGAGACAGAAGTACTCCCAAGAAGAAAATTCTGGAAGGCTCTCTGGTCCCTTTACACCATTAAGAAGTCTTAATTAGAAATTCCAGTTCAAGATCATAAAGCTGTAAACTTGCTTTAATGTCCAATCTTCTACTCTCTTCCCAGAACAACTATACTTCAAAGCCTGAAATAGGAAAGTGGTGATGGTCAGCTCTCCATTTCTGCATCTTGTTTCCCTCATCTACCTGAAGGACAAGTTCTATCCAAATGGACAAGTTGGAGAAAAAAACAAGGAATGTTTTCCTTGAATTGGAACTGTCATACGTTGGTCTTGAGCTCTCTGGGTCCTACTCTGCTGCAGTTTGCTTGACATAGATGGATGCTCACCCTTAACAACAGGCAGTCAATGGCCAACCTCTAGACCAGCCGTGGGCAAACTATGGCCTGCGGGCCGGATCCGGCCCATTTGAAATGAATAAAACTAAAAAAAAAAAAAGACCGTACCCTTTTATGTAATGATGTTTACTTTGAATTTATATTAGTTCACACAAACACTCCATCCATGCTTTTGTTCCGGCCCTCCGGTCCAGTTTAAGAACCCATTGTGGCCCTCGAGTCAAAAAGTTTGCCCACCCCTGCTCTAGACTCTTCCTGGTGAGACCTCCTTGCTCCTCAGAGGCCACTGTTGAATAGGCCTCACAAAAAACTCTTGCCAGCCCTCTCCTGTGAGATCCTTATCTGGTCCGTGGAAAATACTCATCCATCCCTCTTCCCATATTCTGTGATGTAGGTCAACCTACATCACAGCAACAGATCTGAGCTTTGTCACCAAAGCATCAGCCTATATTAGTTAATTACAACAAATAATCATACACTTACTGTTTTATAGTAATAGAGGTCAGAAGTCCAAAATCTTTCACTGGGTTAAAATTGAGTTTTTGCTCAGGCTGTGTTACTTTGGAAGGCTCTGAAGAAACAGGGAGAATCCGTTCTTGCCTTTTCCAGAGTCTAGAGGAAGATTCTGCATACGGCTCTGACCTCTGCTTCCACCACATCTCTGATTCTGACCCTCCTGCTTCCCTTTCAAAAAGATCCGTGTGATTTCATTGGGTCCACCTGTTTATCCACGATAACCTCCTCCTCTCAAGATCCTTAACTTAATCACATTTGCAAAGTCCTGTTTGCTATGTGAGGTAACATATTCACTGGCTCCAGGGGTTATGAAGCAGACATCTTTGGAGAACCACTGCTTTATCTATTACATCCTGTCTTTTCCTACATGTCTTGAGGGTAAGGGTGAATTGGACCCCCAGTCTCCTTAGGAGCATCCCTGCCACCATGATGGAGGAAAAGGAAACGAATTCCAGTCCTTTCCCAAGGATGGCACAGCTCCTCCTAAGGCCTCTCTTCTCCAGGCTCCTTCACAAGTCCGTCTGACCTCTTCTTGGATCCTGAGCATGTCAGGTGGACATAAGGTTGTGGAACAGGTTCCTCTATGTTTATTTTATAAAATTGGCATCTGATGCTTTCGTTCTGTTTGGTATCCTCATATTCATAGAATTGGCACCTTAGTTGAAGTTGAGGCAGGGGAGTTCCATTCTAACACCTTGTCTATAACTATTTCCTTAAAGCATAAATATGAAATTATAAATAGATCTTCATGAATTATTAACTTCTTAAATATGTCTTCTATTTTGTGACAGAAAAAATGTATTTGATGAGTCAAAAAGAATTTCACTATTCAAATGAATATAAATGGATAGTATTCAATGGAATATGAAAGTATTTTAAGAATATTTTTGCTTCTGAAAAGCTTTTCAGTCAGTTATGGTATACTGTTGCTTCTTGAATAACTACCACTCAACCAATCTTCTGTTCATATGAAAAAGAGTAATTTTGGCTCAAGAGCAAACCTCACCTGCAAAATATTAAATATGGCATGTGATGTTGGTATACTATTTAATGCCCCCCAAAATTCCTTTTTCTTTTTAAAATCTCTCTCTAGTAGTACGATGGTTAAAATCACTTATAAAACCAACAAAATAATGGTGCCAAAATTATATTTACATTATCAGATATTTTCACTCAAATCATGAGAATGAATTAGAATGTTTATCCAAAAATGGAACAATAGCATTTACTTGTCAGAGCTGAAGTATTTCTTCCATCAAAACAGAGATGTCTAATCTTTGAGAACATGCAAAAAAAAAAAAGAGACGAAGGCTCTACTGGCATATTTATTTGAATTCTTGGGATATAAGTAACAGAAAACAGCAGCTTTCACCAGAAAATAAAAAAATAAAAATTGGGTGATTGGGGGAGATTCAATGATAGAATATATGTCACAGAATTCACAGGTAGAAAATGTAAGAAGACTTCAGAAATTTCTAAACCCAGGCACTCAAAGCATTTAGCACTGTTTCTTGTCTCCACTCCCTCTGGTTTTCTACATCCTTCTCTCTGGCTGTAGAGTTACATGGCATAATACATGACAGGCCTAAGAATCCCGAGTCTTTAAATTACCAATCAAATGACTAAAAGAGACTGCTTAGTTCAAATTCTGGGGGAACATTTTCAGAAAGGGAAATTTATTACTTCCTGTGGGGAGGTAGGAAAAAAAAATAGGAAGATGTTCTTTCCCTATGAGGTATTGACCTATGGGTCAAGAAACAGGTTAAACATTGGGAGGATGCATTGCAAAATAACAGAGCAAAATTAAATAGCAACAAAAATAACTATACACTCCACTTCCAATTAGTTTTTCCTTGTCATTAGTAAACATCATCCTGCACATATGCATGACTTACCAGGAGCTCCTGGCCAGACAGTGGTCCAGAGTACAAGGGGCACATCCATCCATCTGGTCGCCTTGCTTCCCCCACCAAAAAGAATGTCTCTAAAACTAACACCTGATGAAAGCCTTAACTAGAACTACCAGTTTTCTTATTGCAAAGCACAACGATTTATTCCTAATGCAGTAACCTAATGAAAAGAACGTTTATACTCTAATGGGTGATCTCCTGGTGTCTGTGAGAATTACTCTGGGAAAATAAGCAGTAAATCAGATTTCGAGGTTTATCAAGGTAAGCTTGACTCTTA
The DNA here is from genome assembly GCF_000412655.1 of Myotis brandtii. NCBI lineage: Eukaryota > Metazoa > Chordata > Mammalia > Chiroptera > Vespertilionidae > Myotis > Myotis brandtii. The sequence continues at coordinate 5,062,186 of NW_005369915.1, read as the reverse complement.
GCATTTCTTGAATGTAAATTTTTGAATCTGATCTGATTTAAACCTGCAGACTGCTGGCAATAACAGATCTACATGCAATGTACTACACATGTTGTATTATAGAATCTTACAGTTGAAACCTATATGATTTTATTAACCAATGTCACCCCAATAAATAAATTTTAAAAAGCCAACAGATCTAAGCTGTCCAGTCTTTTCAGGCATATCAGAAGGACGGGATGCACAAAGGAGTCAGGGCAGACCCCACCCACCTTTTCGGAGAGTTCCAGAAATGGAGCGCAGTGAGACTGGACTGCAGATGGACAAGGACTATCCTGCACTGATGATCAATGTTAACTTTTGGATGAGACCTGCTTTTATCTTTGCAATGGAATTTAAAAATCAGTACGTTAGCATGAACCCAAGGAACTTCCTCTCTTTAAGAACAAAATATTAAAGAATTGAAGAATCCAGAATAAGTGAATGGGAACCTTGTATGGTAGCTCTTCATTTACATTCAAAAATCATATGCTGAGAAAAGGAAAAAAAGACTGAATAAGAAACTTAAACCCAAAAATAAACCGTGGAAAAGCCACAAGAGTGGTAATAATATTAAAAGGATCCAATTGATATGGCAAAAGTAATGAAATTTAGAAAGACCTTTTTAGAAACATTCTGTGAGCTTATAAAACACTTGAAGCATTCAAAATAATATTTATAAAACATCAGTCCAAGAGCCCTTTGATTCATATGCCATAATCAGTGGAGCTAATCATGTAAACATCTGCTAACCAACCTGTGTATATATCTCATTAAACTATCCCAATGTGTAAAAACATCATTAAAAAAGAATTCGATGCTTCTATTGTAAAATATAAAAATGTACGATTGACACAATGACCAACACCTATTTATTGTATTAAATACACATCTGAAATGTTAAGTCGTTATTACAGATTTCAAGAAATTACATTTCAGACCCAAATGTCCTGCTCGTAGTCTGACATCTAAAACAATGCTTTTGAGGTTTTCTTCCTTTCTTTTCTTTTTTTTTTTTTAATTCATAAAAAAGCAACGACTGGGGGGGTATAAAATAACTAAAATCCAAAACTTTGAAGTTTATTCAAAATTCTTTTGGATCCCTAAGGTGGCTGTAAACAGTTTGTTTTCCCGTGTCCAGAGCTTAAAGGAATGTGACTCTCAGGGTTTGCACGGCTCTCTCTCTGCCCAGGAGGCCCACCACCGCTACACAGTCGTTTCGTGTTTCCATAGCCCAGTCCTCACATTGCCCGTGCTGTCCGCACCCGGCGAGGGCCCCTCCTGCCCGTTGCTTTTGATGGGTCCATTCTGCGTGGCCAAGTTGAGGCCGTAAGACTTCTGCTGACTTTCAAGTTCAACTGCAGTTGGCTTCCTTAAGGCCTCTTTCTTACTGCTACTCGACACGGTCTTGTCCGCATTCCGGCTGCTTTTGGGGAGCGTGCTGGCAGCGTCGCTGCTGTCTTGCTGGGGTGGGTTGTACTGTCTCTCTCTGTAGGCGAGGTAAGCCCTGCGACTCCTCGAGTGGCCCTCGCTGTTGGCCGGCCGACTCTTGGGCAAGCCGTTCTGCACGCTGCCCTCCACGCTCGTGGGGACGTCGTAGGCGTATTCTCGGAGGACGGTCAGCCGGCTCGCCCGGTGCCCTTTACTTCTGTTTTTGTGATGGCGGCTGGGGTGCACGTTTGTTCGAAACTGCACTTCCAAAGGCGCCACGTGCATCTTGATGTCGTTGTCCATCGAGTGTTCCGTCAGGCTGTTGTCCAGCTGCGGCGCGGCGTTCACGGGGAGCGCGTTGGCGTGGCACTGGGCCGCAGCAGCCTGCAGGTTGGTGAGTTTGCAGCCCTGGGAGGAGTTTTTGAAGCTGGACGCACTCTTGTTCGTGCACGAGGATTCGGCGCTGCTGTTGGTGCACTTGGGGGCCTCCCCGTTCGTCCCACTGGAGTTGGGGGGCTGCACGTTGACCTGCACCGAGTAGGAGCTCCGGCCTGGGCAGCAGGTCATGATCCACGCGAGCCGCACGTCCTCCCGGTTGACGCAGTGGTGCACCACGATGAACGCACTGAGGCTTAAACACGTGGCTCCGAAAAAGAAGCTGAACACCAGGTCCAAAGGGTAGTACAGAGCGACCGCCAGGGCCCCGAACATCCACAAGGCGACGTAGAGGAGCAGAGTGAGGCCGGCCCCCAGCAGCTGTGCCTGGAACGTGTGCTCGTTTTCCAGCGCCGACGTGGAAATCAGGGACAAGGACATGGAGTCCTGCTGAGCCACTTCGCCGTTCTCGTTGGCCGCCAACCTCTGCTGCTCCTCGGCCGGCTCCTTCAGCTCGTACTTGCGCTCAGGGTGTCTTTTCAACTGAATAAATATGCTGAGAAAGTACATACAGTTTACGAAAGCGATGAAGCTGGCAGGCCCGTAGAAGGCTCCCAAGGACGGTTCCCACGCCATCCAGCAACTAGGAGAGAAAAGGGTGAGCCAGCTCAGATGCTACTACATATGTCAGCAAAGTGTTTACGAAATTGCAATAAACTTTAGTGAAACAACTGGATCAGGCCAGGTGCACAGAGAGCGCAAACTACTCACTAGGGCGCACTTGGCCGGCTGCCGTAATTCTTGATGTTTGCTGCCGCAGTGATCCCACAGACGATGACGGGGATGCCGCCCCCGATCAGGTAAAACCTGGGAGGAGGAATAAAAGAAGTCACAGCTCATCATCCCATTAGTTAAGGTGGACACATCCCATCACGGCACAAGCCATTCCTTAAGGACTGTGAATCCTCTTACACAGTAAACTGAAGGTTAACTTTCAGAGGCTGCTGTGTGAGCAACAATGTTTTTTAAAAAATTTTTGTTTAGATTTCCTTTTTTCAAAGCACGTGGTCCACCAAGTTTCCAAGTGGAGGAAAGCTGGTCTTTTTCTGCCACCTTGTGGACAGAAATGGTAACACAGCTATAGCAGGGACGGTTTTAGTCAATACTTTTTCTTTTAGGGGGAACTGTGTTTTTGTTGTTGTTGTTGTTGTTGTTGTTTTGTCTTAGATGCAGTTGGTGAACTGGAAAGTGAGTCCAATAAAAAATGGACTTGAAGATCTCACTGTGCCATACATAGTGCAGCCAAAACACAGAATGACAAATAAATTATTTATTTAAAATATATTTTTATTGATTTCAGAGAGGAAGGAAGAGATAGAGACATTAATGATGAGAGAAAATAATTGAGCTGCTGCCTCCTGCATGCCCCACACTGGGGATGAAGCCCACAACCCAGGCATGTGCCCTGACCTGGAATCGAACCATGACCTCCTGGTTCATAGGCCGACCACTGAGCCATGCTGGCCGGGCTAAATAATTTATCAATGTCCAGCTAAGCCTGTATTTCCAGGACGTTCCAGTGCTGTGCGTGCTTATTCCTAGTCAACTGTAGGCTAGAGAGGTCCCTGGATCCCAGCAGCCCTGTCTGGCCCCTCCTGGCCCCTCCCTCAGACTAGCTGAGGATGGCAAGACAGATGACAGTGCACTAAGAACTGAGGGGGGCAGTGGTGGCTGAGCCTAAGTGCACACCTTCTTTTTATGGCCCGAGCTTCCCTGAGCTCTCTGAAAAGGGAAATAGGCAACTTTCCACCCTGGCTGGGTACCCTCTGGGCACAGAGTCTTAATTCTGCATCGGCCACTCCCTGGACACAGCCCCAAAACTGAATTGGCTGGATAAAGGCAATAGTCATGACCCATTTCTCTGTTTCCTGGTCATGCTCACAGGTACTAAACCCCTTCAATATGATATTAATTAGTGTTGCTGAAAAAGACAGCTAATTACACTATAAAACCATCACCCTGTCTTCTGCTTCACACATTAGAGGGAGGCCAACATAGGAGATCCTCTCCCTTCCTGCTGTGCTAATTCCCATCAATTCTTCCCTGAGAAGGAGGTGTCATTTCCCACATTAATCATAGGTTCTGCCCTTCCCCCTCCCACCGCCAGGACTTCCTGTTATCAACTAACCCTTATTTTGCAGCTTTAAATCTTCTCCACTGCCTCATACTTCCAGCCTAAAAATTTACGTTCACGTTTTCTCCTCTCTTCTAAAACTCGCCTTGGCCTACCACCTTCTTTCTCTCTCCCGTCAGTGACAAACTCCTGGAAATAACTACCATCATTATTTGCTTCACCTTTATCCCTTATTTGAGGCTGTTCCCATGTATATGCTACTGAAACTGCCACCTCTGGGGCCAGGAGAGACTCAGGCACCTCCGGCCCAACCTCCGGTGGCCAGGTTGCTGGGGCTTCCTCAGGCTCAAGGTCATGGGGAAGGAGGAGCTTGCACTGTCTAAAAGTAAAGAGGTACCTTTGGGTCATTCAGGGATCACATCAGTTTGGAGGCTAACCTACCTTTTACTTACAGAGGCAACAGCTGCTTGAGGACAGGATCCCCGTCTCTTAGCCACACACCTTTGCTCAGTTCTTGTAATGCAAGTGACAGAGATGCTAAAGCCCTCACTCTCTAACCTGACTCTGGTTGGGCATGCTGCTGCCCTCATCGTCCTGGGCCTCTCTTCCCGAATCTTCTATGCTCTTAGGTGCTCTTTTCAATTCTTTCTTTTTTTAATTTTTAGAGATTGAAACATCAATGATGAGAGAGACATCGATTGCTGCCTCCTGCATACCCCGCAACTGTGGAGCGAATCCGCAACCCAGGCATGTGCCCTGACTGGGAATTGAACTGGACTCTCAACCTCTGAGCCTCACTGGCCCCCTCCCCCCCATCAGAATACTTTTATGTTTCACATTTTCTTTTTTCATTATATTTATTGGGATGACGTTGATTAATAAGATTATATAGGTTTCAAGTGTCCATTTCCATGACACATGATTCTTCACCCTTTTATTTCCCAGGGTCTGACTATTAAACACCGGCCTGGCCTGGGAATCATTCTCTTCTTAGCTAACTTCTCCCTGGGGGTCCCACTGCAGGACCACACAGGTAAATGTCTCCCGTCCCACCCACAGCACGTCCAGCTCCTCTTCCCTGCTGAGCACCAGACTTCCACAATCGTCACGTTCCACGAGAAAGCGGTGGTGAGCCACCTTCCCTCGCTTACCACCCCGCCCACCACACCCTCCCCCATTTACTCTCTTACATGACTTCCTCACTTGACGAAAGTGCCACTTGCTGGCAGCCTCGTTCATTGAAGTAGACATTTGCAGCCATCTTTGTCACCTCCTCCTCACACACCTCTCAAATCCAGGTCATCAACCCTAGAGAAGCTGCCTGGAGTCTCTTGAACAGGTGTCCTCTCCCTATTCCCCATGTCACTAATGTCACCATCAGCCCCCAGGGGACCCCCTAATGCCCTCGGCGGACTTCTTCATTCTCAGGCATTCCAATTCATATTCCAGGCCAATACATGGTGCTGCCCTCATGTAAAATCCTCAGTGCTGCCCACATGTCACCAGGGCACCCAGGGGCCTGAAGCCCAGCATCATCCTAAACTCCTGCTCCTCTCCACCATTCACCGGGGCAGTAGCTACACTGCATTCCTCAAGTCCCTTGGCTCACCACCTAATCCTGTATCTGAAGTGCCACCTCCACCCTCTGCTCTAATCACTCATGAAGGTCCATGCCAGTGGTCTAACCATTAATAATAGCCCCTCCTGCCCCCGCTCACAGCTGCTTGGTTTGCACTTTCAGAAAATACATCTCCAAGGCAGGTTTTTTGTTGTTGCTGTTAATCCTCACCCGAGGATATAGTTTTCCATTGAGCAAGAGTGGCAGGGAGGGAGCGGGAGAGAAAGAACCATCAATGTGAGAGAGATACGTTGATTGGTTACCTCCTGCACACTCCCTGACCAGGGCCGGGGAGCAAACCCGCAACTGAGGTACGTGTCCTTGACCAGGAATCGAACCAGCGCCCCTTCGGTTTTTAGGCCAACACTCTAACCACTGAGAACATGGGCACACGAGTCAGGGCTCCACAGCAGTTCTTCACAGTCACCAGTCAATCCCTCCCATGCCTGTCTCCTCAAAGACTATAAGCTCCTCGTGGCGGGAGGGTTTCTCTCAGTCACATACAAACCCGGCACTTAACAATCTCAGAGACATTGATCAATTTTTACTTATCAAGCACGATGACCCACTGACAACTTTTTTTATGCTAATGAGTAAAAAGGGCATAACTCCAACACTGTTCTGTCTTTTGCAGAGAATAATAAAACTGATGCATACCTGAGCGGAGTAAAATCTGTGCCCTGACCCCAGGAAAATTAAACCAGCTGCCATTTACCCATGAGCTCATTTCTTCTGCACAACAGCTCTGCTTTGCAACCACCCCACCTTACAGATGAGCCAGAAAGGCCCCGAGAGGGTGAGAACTTCACGGAGGACTCCCGGCTGGAAGGGGCCCAGTCAGTACTCCAGCTCAGGAAGCCCAGCCTCCAAGTCCATTCTTCTATTTTCCAAACTTCACTCAGCAATGTTGTTATGACGATGCTTCACTAAACGTAACGGTTAACACTGTTCAGTAAACGGAGGTATCGGTACCTGAGCATGGGTCTGGGTGGCGGAGGCAGTTCATCGGGATCCTGGCATCTTTTCGCTTTCCTCGTGACCTGCTTGTAGATATTGCGAGCTGTCACTCCCACCCACAGCACTGTGGCAAGGGTGGAATAATGAAGGAGAATTCCAACCTAGAAAGAAGATTGAAATACACACATAAACTACAGGAAAACAATCCCCCATTCAGTCATAAAGCATAGTAGCTGCTAGCAAGGTTTATCAAAATGATTGGTGAGTAGCTTCCAAAAATCTGGTTCACAAACAGTATGGAGGTGAGGTCTAATGGTCAACTCCTTTGCCTGCGAATGAAACTAAGAAAGCCCTCTAACTGCCTATTAGAGAGGATTAGGTCTGAGGACATGCTAACAGCTGGATCAAGGACGCCACATACCACACCTGATACCTAAGGTGACCCTTGGTACACCCCGGAATTGGTTACTCGACAACTATAAATCAAAGGCATGTTTCTCAGAGATGCAAGGTTATAAATTAGAGTTCTGTTTCTGAAGCCCATGTTAAGGAGTAATAGAGGGGGCAAGGTCACTAACTAGAGGACAAAATCACAGCACACAAAATAAGCTTTCGAGTAAGAGACCCAGTTCTAATTCAGAGCTTTTGGACACAACCGTGGTGGGAGAGCAGTATCGCATATTGCTGGTTAGGAGGATGAGATCTGGAGTCAAAAAGTTTTGCCTGATCCTCCCTTATCTGCCCTGACACCGTCGCAAGTCACATGACATCACAAGCATTGGTTTCCTCATTTGTAAACTGAGAATAACATGAAAGTACTGTGAGGTTTCCATTCAATGCGACAGAAAGCATTTAACACACTGCCTGGCACATGAGGAGCAATCAACAACAACAACAAAAAAGACCTGTATTTGTATTATTATTTATTAGGGATGTGTCTTTAATAAGATGCTACCTGTCTGAAAGTAACTTCCCTCTCTTGAACAGTGCGGGGATTATCAAAACTATCTCTAGGGTTTTTGTAGGGATTGAATGGGCAATATCTAGAACATAATACGTGTTCAATAAAGAGTGGACAACTGGCCCAGCCGATGTGGCTCAGTAGCTGAGCATTGACCTAGGAACCAGAAGGTCACAGTTCGAATCCCAATCAGGGCACATGCCTGGATTGCAGACTTGCTCTTCAGTAGGGGGAGTGCAGGAGGCAGTGGATCAATGATTCTCTTTCATCATTGATATTTCTATCTCTCTCTCCCTCTTCCTTTTTCTCTTATATCAATAAAAATGTTTATATATATATTTTAAAAAGAGTGGATAAACCATGTAAATCATTACACTGAGTTTCTTCAAGGGAGATAATGTGGGCATGTTTATTGTATGACCTGTGTTTGAACCAACCCTAGTTAAAGATACAATTCTAAATGAAGATTTATATGAGGCTAAGAGTTTTAAAATCTATTTTAAGAAAAATAAATGCATGTGTCATTGAAGCATCAAGGACATAAAATCAGCTTTCTTATCAGACTAATTACTTACTATCTCTTTGATCATTTCTTCTTATATAACTATTACAGATAAAATCCTATTACTAACAATCTCCAAGAAAAAAATATTTCATTCTAAAAGGATGGCTCTCCAATCTCAAGAAAATCAACTTGATTGACGTTATCCAACCTAGGTTAATCATAGGAGCATTTAGACCGCTGCCCGAAGTTCCTTTTAACGAGAAGCCCTCTGCAAGTGAAACGTGGAGGCGTGAGAGCTCAGGGAGTCTTTTGCAGGGCAACAAACTAGGGTGGTCAGTGTCCTTGCGAGGACTGGGAAAGTGCTGAGGGTGGGTCCAGCATGGCCAGAGGAGAAAAGTCAGATATATTCCTCCTAAGGAGCAAAGTGGCTCCTCGGTGCACGCTGGCTTCACTGACTGCACTGTAAAAGCAAAATTTACAGATAGAAGTGGAATAAGAAGCATAACATGGCACTCTGAGTTACCTGGAGTCCCCCCAAATATTGCAAGTAAACATAGCATAAGTGAATTTGGTCTACAGGAACCAACACCTTCAAGATAAATCGCTGACACTGAGGGAAATGGCAGCAGCTACTATAGCTGGAGTTTTCTCTGGTGCAGAGGTCGAAAGAATGAGACTGTCAAGTAATAAGGGATGTAAAGTAATAAAGGCTGTAAAGTAATAAGTTAAAAAACAGCAGTTAAAAAGATTTTCAACCCAGGGGGTGCAAGACGGGAACCTCTTTTTTATTGACGTATAATTGACATACAATATCCTATTTGTTTCAGGTGTATATTCCAGTGATTTGATATTTATACACATTAGTAAATGATCCCCCCGATAAGTCTAGTTAGCATATTCTTCCGTACAGAGTTATTATGGCATTCACTACATTACCTGTACTGTACATTACATCCCCATGGCTTACTTATTTGATACCTGAAAGTTTGTACCTCTTCATCCCCTTCACCTATTTTGACTGCCCCCAAACCCCTCCCTCTCTGGTAACTACCAATTTGTTTCCTAAAAATTTCTATGGAAGCATAAAAGACCCTGAATAGCCATAGCAATCTTGAGAAAGAAGAGCAAAACTGGAGGTATCACTATCCCTGATTTCAAACTATACTACAATGCTATAGTAATCAAAACAGTATGGTACTGGGATGGAAACCAACATATAGATCAATGGAATTGAACACAGAGCCCAGGGATAAACCTATGTCTATCTGGTCAATTAATCTATGACAACGGAGGCAAAAATATACTGTGGGGAAAAGACAGTCTATTCAACAAATGGTGTTAGAAAAACTGAACAGCTACATGCAAAGATTAAACTGGACCATTATCTTACAACACATACAGAACTCAAAATGGATTAAAGACCTGAAACCATAAACCTTCTAAGAGAAAATATAGGCTGCAAGCAATTCTTTATCGGTCTTACCAACCAGTCTCCTCAGCCAACAGCAACAAAAGCAAAACTGCACAAATGAGACTATACCAAACTAAACAGCCTTTGCACAGGAGGCAAACCATCAACAAAACACAAGGCACCTACTGAATGGGAGAAGATATTTGCAAGTTCAATCAGGGGTTCATTTCCGAACTATATAAAGAAATTATACAACTTAGTATCAAAAAACAACAACCAACCAATTAAAAAATGGGCAGAAAACTTAAACAGACATTTCTCCAAAGAAGACATGCAGATAGCCAATGGGCACATGAAAAGATGCCCCACATCACTAATCATCGGGGAAATGTAGATCAAAATCACAATGAGATAGCATCTCACACCTGTGAAAAATGGCTATTCTCAAAACAACAATAAAATAACAAGTGCTGGCGAGGATGTAGAGAAATAAAACCTTCTGACACTGTTAGTGGGAATACAGACTGATGCAACCACTATGGAAAACAGTATGTGTTTCCTCAAAAAAAATTAAAACTACTATACAACTATAAACTACTATACTATATGATCCAACAATTCAACTTCTGGGTGTTTATTCAATGAAAATACTAATTTGAAGATATTTATGCACCCCTGTATTCACTCCACATTATTTACAATAGCCAAGATATGGAAGCAACCCAAGTGTCCATCAATAGATGAATGGGTAACGATGTGTGTGTGTGGGCGGGGGGAGGGGGGGATATATGTATTTGTATATATATTAGAATATTATTGTACTCTAATAATATTGAAATATATACAATTCAATATAGGCATATACGCATACACAATGTAATATTCCTCAGCCATAGAAAAAAATTTAAACCTTGTTATTTGCTACATGAGCAGACCTAGAGGGTATTTCGTTAAGTAAAATAAGTCAGAGAAAGACAAATACTGTATGATTTCACCGATATGTGGAATCTAAAAAATAAAGAAACAAATAAAACAAAAACAAAAAACAGACTTACAGATACAGGAGAATTTTCTTGTTTTAGATCTAAGAGGGAAAACTCAACCTTTAGATTTCTGAAGTGTTTTCTAAAACATTTCAACATTTCTAGAGACTTGTTCATATTTGAAAGATAACAACCCTTTCAGTTAAACAATTATGACCAATAGTGGAATTTTAGTCATTTGATGTCATCAGTCAAGTAAGCAAATCACCAAACATTCCATAGGAACCAGAAGAGAATAGGAAGTGAGATCTAGTAGAGAGGGCACTCTTAGCTTTTGGAATGAGGTACTTCCTATTGTATTCCCCATCAGATATCCACCTACACTTCAAATACAACTCTATCACAATCTCTTCCAAATAAACCAGAAATACAAGTGGAAAGTTTGTAAATGCTTTGGCAATAGGTAATCTAATTCATAGACATGTAAATGATATTGAATGCAACAGATGATCACTTAAGTCACCTTACTTCAGGACATCAATTTCTAATGCTGCAAAATGGATATTAATTCATTATCCTAAAGAACTGTACTGAATATATAGGTATGTAACCATACACTCTCCTATACTGGATATCAGAAATTATAACAATCATACTCTTAACCACCAAAAACCCTAAGATATTGCAGCATTCATAGCAAGTGTGCAAAAGCAATGTTTAATATTCACATAATCATATATGAAAACATACAAACATTAAAATACTAACAGCTTCCACTACTGAATGCTTGCTATATGCCCAACATTGTATTAGACAATTATGTACATGCTTCTATTTTATACTCCCAGCACCACCATTCAGTTAGTCGTAATGACCTTGAGTTACAGACAAGGAGGCTGAGTCTGAAAGAAGTTCAATCATTCACCCACCAGAGGTCACAAGGTCAGAGGCAGGGCCACAATTCAAACCCAAGCCTGGTGGTTTCCCTTTTATTAGTTTAGACTAGAGGCCCGATGCACAAAATTCGAGCAAGAGTAGGCCTTTCTTCCCCTGGCTGCCAGCACTGGCTTCTCTCTGGCACCCTGGACCTGGGCTTCCCTCCGGCCACTGGCAGGTACCCAGGACCCGGGCTTCCCTCGCAGCCCTGGCTTCATCCAGAAGGTCATCTGGAAGGATGTCCAGTCTAATTAGCATATTATACTTTTATTATTATAGATTATTATTACAGATTATTATAGATGAATAAGAAGCGTGGTCTAGGGTTAATATCTGAAAGTTAAGATAACACATTTGCAGCAGTTGGCAAGTCAAAAGCTCGTACTATTCCCTGACTAAACTTCTCCCAACGCACCTCCCCTGCCATTGCCGCAGTCTGCTGGATAACAGATATGAAAGGACACCTGAGAAGGTCAGCTGGCACTATATTTAGTTGATTAAATCATGAAGTGGTAGAGCAACAAGGTCACTTAAATGAGTCCCAGCCAAATCCTTTCACTGCAAGCTAAGGAAACCAGGGACCAGAAAATTAACGATGAAGCAATTATTTGGCGGTGGATCGTGACCCAGAGCCTCGATCCCTTCCAACCTGCAGTCAACAGCCCCTGTTACTCTATCATCACTCATTCGGCTCCTCTGGCAAAAGAGAGTTACAGGTTCTAGTAAGCACCCAAGGTACCACCTGGAACTGACTTGGAACCCCAGTGGGAAATACCTGATTGTTTTCAATCCTTGCGGGCTGGGAACTGTATCAGAGCCTGCTCACACTGTCCATAAAATAGGTGAGCTCTAAAAGGCAGACAAGGAAGACAAGACTACACCAATGATGTGCACATATCAAACATGTGAAATGTGTCCATGTTAGAGTTCAGTTTTAGAGATGGAAGAACCTTAATGCTTATTTCGCTTAACTAGCCCAATCCATTGTGTTTGAGAAGAAACATAAAGCCCCTACTGGGTTAAGTGACTAGCCATACTGGCTGTTAAAGAAGTCACAGAATTAGAACCTGCTAGTACCTGGCATCCTAGGTGGCTACTTTCTGCATTTACCACTCCCCTCTCAGCAGGCTACCAACTGAATTAAGTACAGATTGCATTAGGCAAGTGCAGCCAGTCATGCCCGAGTCAGAAACAAGTGAGGCTATGTCTTTCAGAAAAGGGGAGGACTTTGTGAGAACAGAAGGACATGTGGAAACAGAGACAGACTTGCCTTTCCCTTTTCATGCAAATCTTTAACAAATGGGCACTGGCCAGCAATTGTTCTCCTTTTCTTTCTACAAACGTAGAAAACACCCTTCAGGACAATGAATGGCAGCCATGTTTACAATGGTGTTTGTTTTTTTTCTATTGCCGTCCTTAGGGAACTCAATGTATGTATGTATGTGCCTGCTTCAAGAAAATGAGTATTTTTCAATAACTGATTACTATCACGGTGTGCTAAGTACTCTCCTAATAGTTCATGCTCAAAACGGCTCCAGGGGTGAGTGATTTCTACTATTTGCAAACAGAGGCCTTTTGTTCACTCACCCAACAAATATTTGCTAAGCACCTACTGTGGTCAAGTCCCGGACTGATCCTTAGGTCAAATCAATGTGATTCCTGCCCCTGCAGAGCTCAGAGGCCAGGACAGTGAGTAAGCAAACACCAGCCAGCTACAGGGTTTTGTAGGCACCATGGAATTTTAATAAGCTCCACAGGAGGATGAGGGAGGTGAAGGAAGTGTCTCTGGACCAGTAACAGTAAACTGAGACCAGGACGGTAAGTGCAGTGAGCCTGTGAGGAGGGAAAGGCTAAGTTGTACTATTGACCTGAGTGAGAACCATTGCCTGACTTCTAAGGGGCTCCAAACAAGGTGGTTTTCAAGTTACAGTAATAGCCTAAAACAGGGAAATGCTCTGCATAGCTGAGAGGCAATTTCATCAATAATAACAGTAATAGTAAGAGCTAGCATCTACTGAGCACTTACTGTATGCCCTGTACTCTCTAATCATTGAATCCTCTCAATACTTCTTATTTTGTCCAGACTCACATTTTATTTACTAGTATTTTATTTTTTAAAATATATTTTTATTGATTTTAGAGAGAAAGGGAGAGGGAGAGAGAGAAACATTAATGATGAAGAGAATCATTGATCGGCTGCCTCCTGCACACCCCACACTGGGGATCAAGCCCACAATCCGGGCATATGCCCTGACTGGGAATCAAACCATGACCTCCTGGTTCTAGGTCGATGCTCAACCACTGAGCCATGATGGCCAGGCTACACTTACATTTTAAATGACATCTCAGATACACACAATTGGATAAATCATCTGCCTTTAGGTTCATGGCACATGTTAATGATTGGATCAAGCATGGCCTGCCTTCATGTAGTCATTTATTTAGTTACTAGAGGCCCAGTGCACAAAATTCATGAATGTGTATGGTCCCTAGGCCTGGCCAGTGATCAGGGATGATCGGGGCCTTCCTTCTGGCTGCTGGCTAGGGCCTTCCTTCATTCCGCACTGCCCCCTAGCGGTCAGCACACATCATGGTGAATGACCGGTCTCCTGG
>NW_005369915.1:5031489-5047961 GCF_000412655.1 Myotis brandtii | reverse complement strand
AAACCAGTTGTTTTATTGCTAGCTTTACCCAGTGGTCAGATAAGTTTCTATTGAATGAGTACAAAACACATTTTACATAAATGTTAAAGGCACGCTTTAAAATTAAATACCCATTGCATTTTGAAGTTATTTATTACATGTTCTTACAAGCTAATATCTTTTTAAAGTATGATACTTTGTAAAACACTGTGTAATATGAAGCAAGAATTCTCATGATCTGTCCGCAATGTGTTAATAAGTATTCAAGAATCTACCAACAAGACAAAAGGTAAGACCTGGACAAAAAACCCATATTGAAACAGGATCCCCATCACCCAAGGTAACCAGCACCTGACATCGTATGTTTATCATCCCCTTGCTTTCCTTTTATGACAGTTTTATTGCACACTTCATTAAAAGTGTAATTTCATTTTAGTTACCTTATCTTTATAAAAAAAGATAACAGGAAATGTAATTTATGGTACTATGACATATTCATAGTTACACATTGCTGCAATCCATTAGTATTGACTCTCGTATAATATCACGGTTTATTCATTCACTCTCTCAGTGATAGGCATTTGGGTTGCTTCCAGATTTCTGCTACTGTGTATAGGGCTGCTATGAATATTCATATGCACATGCATACTCATATGCACACCAAAGTTACATATGGGCAAGCTTACTCTCTCAGCCCAGGTGTGGGACTGCCATGTCCCAGGGTATGTGAACGCCTAGCCTGAGAAGGGAAAGACTCCCAGAGTCACCCAGCTACATTCCCACACACACTATGGATAAAAGGAGCCTGTGGATCCACATGCTCAATGCCTGGCAGTGTCAGGCTTGGTTTCTGCCCACAGAAAAGGCTAGTTAACTAAGTGTGATCTTAATTTGCATCTCCGTGACCACCAATGGTGCTGAACTTCTCTTTATGTGCATATTGGCCCTGGGCATTTACAGTTCTACGAAATGCCTGCTTACTCTCATGTCATTTTGTTCTACCGGGCTTTCAGTGTTGGCCTTCTCACTGATTATATATTTTTTATTCTAATGCTGTCTGTGGTATGTATTGAGAACACTGTCTTGTGTTTCCACTTTTGCTAAGAAATCTTAACCAAAAAAGGTCTTATTTTTAAATTAGTCAAATTTATCTCTTTCCCAGTCAATGCCTTCTTAGTGTCATACTTAAGAAATCCCTCCTTATCCCTAAAGGTCTTATTTTTAAATTAGTCAAATTTATCTCTTTTCTAGTCAATGCCTTCTTAGTGTCATACTTCCCCAAATTGTGATATTATCGAATGTGAATTTTAACATTTTGGCTTGGGCATGTAAGTTTTTAATATACTCAGAGTTGAGGTTTTTGTTTGTTTGCTTGTTTGAAATATGGCATGAGGTATAGATCCAGGTCCACCTTTTTCCAACTAGACTTTGCCAGCTCCCTTTACTGAACAGTGGTCTCTCTTCACCCAACTGATGAAGCTCGCAACTCTGTCTTCTACAAAGTTCCATACAGGCCTGCTTCTGATCTCTCTCTTCCATAGCATTGGTCAAGTTAATGATCGCTAAACCAAATGCTAGTTTCATTACAATAGCCTACTTAGCTCTGATGACTAGAAGGACAGACAACCTCCCCACTCTACTCTTCTTCTTCAGAAGTGTCCTGGCTATCTTTGATCCTTTACTTTTTTTAAAAAAAAATGTTTTTATTGATTTCAGAGAGAGGGAGAGGAGAGGGAGAGAAGGACAGAAACATCAATAATGAGAGAGAATCACTGATTGGCTGCAAGGGATCCCAAAACCCAGGAATGTGCCCTGACTGGGAACTGAACCCTGACCTCCTGGCTCAACCACTGAGCAACACCGGCCCAGCTGATCCTTTACTTTTATATAAATCTTACAACCATCTGTGGAGGAGAAACTGGCCCAGATGTGACTGACTGGTCCAGATGTGACTGCTGCTGGACCTACGAGCTAGACTGGGACCAGGATGGAGATTACTTCCTGTTACCCCCTCGGAGAATGTGGGATCCTTCCTGGATGCTCTCCTGACAGAAACCAGTACCTCTCCTATGTGTCCCACAGCGTGCTGGTGCCTGGAATAGGCCATTGTCCTGACCAGGTCACGCATGTAAGGCATGTTCCTATACCTGGGACTGGTCACACACCAGTACCCCTGCCCATCCTGCCCTATTCTATATAATTCTTTGGCTACATATATAACAATTATTTAAAATTAAGTTGAATATTTTTTAATTCTTCATATTTACCACACCTAAGAAGAATCTTGTTTTATCTTACAGTTAAATCATTTCTAACTCCTATTGTTTTCATCAACAAATAAAATAATTTTTAAAAAATATATATTTTTATTGATTTCAGAGAAGAAGGGAGATAGAGAGACAGAGAGGGAGAGAGAGAAACATCCATGATGAGAATCATTGACCAGCTGCCTCCTGCATGCCCCCTACTGGGGGTCGAGCCCACAACACGGGCATGTGCCCTTAACTGGAATCAAACCCGTGACCCTTCAGTCCACAGGCCGACACTCTATCCACTGAGCCAAACCAGCTAGGGCCAAGTAAAATAATTTTAAAAATCCTACTGTCAGAAAATGTTGCTTCCCCTTTAGTCAAAGTCAGGATTTGGTAAAAATTTTAAATAAAATGCTCAGCATTATAACAGATGTAACAAGTAGCACTGAATTCCTAAAGCTACAGAGACAAGACCCTTCAGTCATTTACTCCTTAGGAAATGACAAGTGAAAACCTAAAGCATGCTGGCAACTGTTTAAGGGACAGACATTCCGTTCCACTTAAATTAGCTAAAGAAAAAAAATAAAGGAACATTTTCCCTATTATAGTTCTTGAAACATATGAAATCACTTTCCAATAGCAGCACTTTTTTTCCATTTCAGTTTTTTGCTCGGACTTACCGCTTGGCAAACGCTGGCGTTTCTGGTTTGGGTTATGCCTCCCACAAAGACCACACAGGTCAGGAAAATATGGAAGCACAAGTTCACAAGCATGTGCCAGCCCTTGAGACTGATTCTGATCAAACTGTTAAAAGAAAAAGGAAAATATTAATATTCAGGCTAGTATATTTGAAGCAGGACACTACAGTTCCTGCCTTCAAAACTTTAAGCTTAAAACACCAAATTTCATATGCTATCAGACCGACAGACAGAAACACACACACACACACTCTTTGAGAACTCATTTAACTCAATATCGTTTCTTAACATTTAACACACACACACACACACACACACACACACTTTGAGAACTCATTTAACTCAATATCATTTCTTAACATTTTACTTTACGCACTAAAAAAGACAAGTCATAAATGAAACTACTGCCCCCAATGAAGGCTAAAGAAATTAAGAAACATGTGGGCTTTTGTTACTTCCGATGTCTGTGACAGATGAATGACTTGTCTGCCTCCTAGCGATTTCTGCAAGGTGCCAATCTCTACTTCCCTGACCTACCCCTGCCCAGTGCTTTTCTTCTTGGCCTTTCCTAATAAAATGCTGAAGTCTTTCATTCTTTCTTTTATTTTAATATCAAAACTTCCTTTTGTTTCTTAACTAAATGTCAAGAAATGCCATGCAGGTCCAGCTTGAATAGGAAAATACATTCTATCAAAACCTCTTCTAAGGTGAGTTGCTGCTTAGCAAATCCCTTCAGTGCAGTTTCCTACCATCAAAGTTTCTGTAGCTCTGCCCCCAATGAACAAAAACCATACCTCGTGCTTAAATGCCACAAACGTTCTTAAAAATGCCATCTATAAAATAAAGGATGTCGGGACAGAGAGAAAGTCATAAACCAGAAATAACCCCCCATTCTGGTTCTGGAAGACAGGGCTCCAGGTAACAACCTGCAGCTGACCTCACCCCTGGTGGCTGCCCGGCCCCCCTCCCAGCCTCCCTCCCAGACCTGCCATGTTCTCTCCCAGATACAACTGACTGGAGGCTGTAAAAGCTAAACTGACCATCTCATGTACTAATTATGTCGCAAACTACATGAAATGAACACAGCTTGTATGAATTCTAAAATAATTGTTCTTACCCTGGAAAGATGGCAAAAAAGACACAAAAACGGTCAGTGTTATCCTAGTGAAATGTAAAATAAACTCCTCTCCATCAAAGTCCTACACTCGCCAGGCTTTATGTCTCACCTGTGATGGTACATGTAACTGACGATGACCGCTAACAGGCACAGGAGAAGGATGACGGCGGTGGTGTAGACCACGGGGTGCAGGAGGCTGGCGGCCTGGGTATAGAGTTCAGATCCTGTCAGGTCCTGAGGGGAAAGAAAACATCACTGTAGCTGAGCTCTTCCGGACACGTAACCTCTGAGATTTTCTCCTGTGAAAAATCACTGGTAACAAAACTCTGGTCCCTGCATTTGGCCTCTAGGCTCCTTCCAGGCACTGGCTGCTTTGCCTTCTGCTAGGAACTGTTCAACACACATCGCCACTTTCTTGCTGGCTGTGTAATCTGGGGGCAGTTACAAGTGGAGACGCCACCAGTGTCTGGCAGGTTTGGGGTAAGGGCAAGAGGAGGGTATGAACATGCCTTCCAAGTCCCTGGCAGAGAGTAACAACACAGGTAGCTGGATATTATCTGATAAGACATTGGACAAAGCACCAAGTTCCTAGAATACATCATAGATTGTAATATTTACATTGAACAGAAATAAGTGTTTCTCAAAAGCCAGATGAATGTGACGTAGTACATGAAAGTAACGATTCTGAAACAGAGGGCAGTGACTCCTAATTCAAAGTGACGAATGGAGAAAAACACGAGGACTATGTCCCTGGTCACCGCGGGCACGGCTTCCACAGGCCATTCCCAGTGGCCACAGCAAACCGACCTGGCCAAATGCAAGAGACGCCCCACGGAGACGCTGACCAGGGGACGGTACAACGGGCCGGACAGTGAATGGTTGGGACTTTGCATGCCACGAGGCAAACCAAGGCCATGGTGTGGGTACTTAAAACCACTGGCCATTTACAAATTTTCAAATCACTCTGAGCTTTCCAGCATTTAAAACCAACAGCACCTGCCTGAATTGGTGGGTCAAATGCTTGCCAGGGTTTACCGGCCGCTGGTACAGAGAGAACAAATAAAAGAAGAAAAGACTATCTTGATGGCCCACAATTCTTGAGACTATACAACTATTTAAGACAGTTACGATTAGGATAGGAAAGATGTTAAGATCTCAAACAAGAGAAGTCAAGTAGAAACCTGAATCAAAATCATTTTTAATTATACTAGTAAATAAATACAGACTGCGATGCTAAAAGCAAAACATTTCTAAATACACTGCCCAAAAACGGCCACTAGGAGACACCCTGAGAAGGAAAAGTGAGACCTTCAGTCACACTTGCAACACAGTGATGAGACAGGAAGTCTCCATCTGCCTCAAGTGCTTGCAGGACACAGTCCATCCCCAAACTAAGTGGTGATCATAGTCACTCTTCTATAGGGTACAAAGTCCAAGAAAAACAATGAGCTCAGAGTGAAAAGCAAAGCTGTCTGCAGACATTAAGCAGTATTAGAACACCTGAAGGTACGTTAAAAATCACAAAGATTATTATTAAGGACACAAATCAATGAAAGAAGTGTTCTTCAAAATCTTTGTTTCCTTGACAGACAAATATTTCTTTATTTTCAAGCTACTTCTAGCCCGAGAATCACTATATAAATTCACTGGCAGTTTTAAAGAGTTCATTAGCATTGTATCAATAACAAGGACAAGTATAAATCAGTAGTCCTCTAATTTCACCAGGATCTGAACAATGGAAGAAAGTAGGGTACATTCTGTCAGAATATAAAGAATTATTCAAAAAAGTTTACCAATAGATTAAAATTTTAATATAGATCTGAAATCAGAAAAGTAAAAAAAAAAAAAAAAAAAAAAGACTATGACTTCTATGTTGCTTTTTAAATTTCCCCTAAGAAACAGGCATAATTTAAAGATTTTGCTCCCCTGACATCACAGCATACAAAGTCCTTTCCAGTCAAACCATGGACCTACATGTGAAAGATAAAACACAATAAAGCTTCTTAAAGAAAATAAAGGAGACTATCATTATGATCCTGTGTGGGCAAAGATGTCTTAAACAGAACATAAAAAGCACTAACTATTAAAAAAAACTTCAGGAAAATTAAGAAATTCCATCCATAAAAAGAAAACATTGAGAGAGAAAGAATAAAGGCATATCCATAGGCTTAACGTTTGCCCCCCACCCCATTCATATATGTTGAGATCTAACCACCAATGCGATGACATTAGGAGGTGGGGCCTTTGGGAGGTGATTAGGTCATGAGAGGGGAGTCCTCACAAATGGGGTTACTGCCCATACAGAGACCCCAGAGAGCCCCATTGTCCCTTCCACCATGTGAGTACGAAAAGAGGGCCCTCACCAGATACTGAACCCTGATCTTGGACCTCCAGCCCCCAGCGCTTTGGGAAATAAATTTCTGTTGTTTATAAACTACCTAATCTGCGGGATTCCATTACAGCAGCCTGAATGGATTAGATCAGGCACGGATGAGGAGAAGATATCTACAACACATAAATCCTACAAAAAGCTCCTGTTCACAGTCCATATCAAGAATCCCTGTGAGTCAATAAGAAAACAATAGATAACCAGATTAAAAACAGGCCAAGACTTATATGTGGAATAAAAAAACAAAAACAAACAAAACCTCATAAAGGGATGGGAGGCAGAGGGGTGGGAGGTGGGGAATTGGATAAAGCTGGTCAAAAGGTACAACTTCCTGTTATAAAATGAGTAAGTATGGGAATGTAACATGTAACATGATGAATATAGTTAATACTGCTAAATGGTTTATTTGAAAGTTGCAGAGAGAGTAAATTCTAAAACTTCTTATCACAAGGAAAAAAAATTTTCTTTTTTTTTTTCATTAATCCTCATCGGAGAATATATTTCTATTGATTTTTAGAGAGAGTAGAAGAGAGAGGAGAAGACAGAGAGAAACATCAATGTGAGAGAAACACATCCATTGGTTGCCTCCTGCATGAGCCCCAACGAGGGGCAGGGCCGGGGAGGAGCCTGCAAGCAAGGCATGTGCCCTTAGCCGGAATCGAACCTGGGACCCTTTGGTCCACAGGTCGATGCTCTAACCACTGAGAAAAACAGGCCAGAGCAAGTTTTCTTTTTTTAATCCCTATGAGATAATGGATGTTAACTAAATTTATTGTGGTAATCATATCACAGCATATATAAGTCAAGTCGTTAGGTGGTACACCTTAAACATATACAGTGCTGTATGTTGATCGTACCTCAATAAAACTAAAAAATGGTCAAAGATAATTTTTAAAAAGGGCAAGATCTGGGCAAGAACATCACAAAAGGGGGTCCCGAAACTGACAATAAGAAAATGAAGAGGTGCTCAGCATCATTAGTCACCAGAGGAAGGCAAAGTAAAACCACAATCATATATCATAATACCACCACCAAGACTAAAATTAAAGACTTAGAATCCCAAGCACTGGCAAGGATGTGAGGCTACTCAAACTCTCATTACGGGTGCGACTGTAAACCAGTACAACCACTTTGGTCAACTGTATGGTATTATCTACTAAAGCTAAAGATAGGGACAGCTTCAATCCAACTATTTCATCCCGTCCAAAAACATGCACATGAATAATCATAGCAGTGTTTTCTTGATAGCCAGAACCTAGCAACAACCCAAATGTCCATCAACAGTAGAATGCACAAGTCTGGGTATTTGCATACAATGGATTAGTATGTAGGAATGCTGCTTCATGCAAAAACAAGGATAAATTTCACAGATATAAGTAATGAGAAAGACAGGAGACACACAAAAAGTACATACTATAGGATGCTAATTATACAAGGCAAAACTTATCTATTCTGATAGTCATCAGAAGGGTGTCTATCCCTTGAGATGGTGAATGAAATTAAATAGAAAGAAACACATGGGAGCTACCAAGTGCTCAAGTAAGAATCTTGACTTTGATGGTAGCTAAATGGGTGTTTTAATGTAAAAATATCAGCAAGCCACATATTTAAGATGTGTGCACTTTGCTCAGTATCTCAATTGAAAGCATTGGTCCCCTTTTGACTACCAATCCCACTTGAGAATCTATCTTCCAGATTTTCTATTAAATGTGCAAAATAATACTGTATAAGCAAATTACTGGAACCCAACAAAATAGAGGAATATGTAAATAAATTATGGTAGGGACATAAAATAATATTCAAAGGTGAAAAGGGATGAGGAAGCTCTTTTATACCAATATGAGAAGATTTTAGAAAGATTTAGCAAAGTGATTAAGAACACAAGTTTTTGGCCCAGCCAGCATGGTGCAGTAGTTGAGCATCAACCTACGAACCAGGAGGTCATGGTTAGATTCCCAGTCAGGGCACATGCATGGGTTGTGAACTCGATCCCGAGTGTGGGGCATGCAGGAGGCAGCTGATCAATGATTCTCTCTCCCCACTGATGTTTGTATCTCTTTCTCCCTCTCCCTTCCTCTCTGAAATCAATAAAAATGTCTTAAAAAATACAAATTTCTGAAGTCTGAATTCAAATCTCAATTCCAACACTAACTAAATTTGTAAACTGGGGCATGGCACTTAAGCTCTCTATGCCTTGGCTCTTCCATCTGTAGACTGGGGGCAATGATAACAGTACTATACTCCATGAGGTTGTTATCATGATCAAATAAATTAATGCATTTATAAAGACTTCAGAAGACTGCTTAGTACATAAGTGCTTAATGTAAATTAGCCACTGCCATCACCACCGTCTCGGTCATTATCACCACTGTCATATCATCATTAGATCTCATCATCACAAAATTTCTTTTTCCATGGAAACCATCATCATTGTAAAATGTGGTTTCATGAAAAAAAAAAAGGCAGCACGGTATAGAACAATGTTTGTAGCATGGAAGCTTCCTGTAAACATGGAAGAAAATGTATTCCTTTTTGTTCCAATATGCCTGAAAATCTATTCAATAATATTCAAAAAACTGATTGGTGGCTACATATTTTGTGGAGAATGTGATGGGTGAGAGGGGTGGGAATCAAGGTGTCACTGTACATTAATGTGCAGAAATAATTATAACTTTTGATCCGTGCGCATGCAGTACCTATTTAAAAATGACATCAACAGAAACATGACTAGCTCTTATGTTTAATTACAGAGAAAATGAAACCAAACTTTGCTTTTATTCGGCAAGTTTTATATAAAGAATATTTAAAAGCAACACTAGAGAGTTGTAAGAATAAATGAGTGCTCTCTAGTTTCACATATTTCTAGGTGAATACAATAACAAAGAAGATTCAAGATACAGAGATGATTTTATCTTCACTACTCTTACCCATTAAAGTATTAAGTACTACATAAATGGTTTGACCCTAATCATTACCTACTTGATATTTAAGGTTTTTTTTGTTTGTTTCTTACTGGCCCAGCTCCTAGAATTCTTCCTGACCCAACTGGCTTTCTCCGATCATCTAATTCAAACAGACCCAATTTCTGTTTTACTTTTTCTCTGGCTCCCACAGAGACCTTATGATATAATGGGTTATGGCAGGATGTCTACTGAACCAAACTACAGTATCTGTTTGAGATTTAAAAACAAATATATTCTAAAAACAAACAAATGAACAAACAAAAACTATATATTCTTTTTATCTCATTTTTTTGTACAATATTCTTTAAAATCAGATCAGGAGGAGAATTATGGGCTACCTACAAAAACATAAATTTAGACTTGCTATATAAAACAATATATGAAGATCTTTTTCAAGAAAAATAGGATTTTATCTATTATTCAAATTAGTGTCAGGTAAGGAAAAAAGATGTTGAATTCTGATTTTGTTTTTTAAACCTCACCTGAGGATATGTTTATTGATTATTTGGAGAGCGAGAGGGAGAAACAGAGAAAGAAAAAAAGAGAGAAACATGGATGTGAGAGAAACATCAATCAGTTGCCCCCTCCATATGTGCCCTGACCAGGGATCAGACCCACAACCTAGGTATGTGCCTAGACTGGGAATTGAACTTGCAACCTTTTGTTGTATGGGAAGATGTTCCAACCAACTAAGCCACCTGGCCAGGACTAACTTCCAATTTTTAAAAGACATTTCTTCTATTTTAGACATTATTTATTTGAGAGTAGGTATAACTTCATTTAATAGCCTTTAATTAGCAACTCTAAAAATCCCACATACTAATTTTATTATGTACTAGTATGTTTGTCAACATTTTAGATACATTTCAACTTGCAGCCTCTAGGTGGCACAATTATATTTAAGAAAAGCAAAAGAAAGCATATTCTTTGAAAATAGAACAAAGTCTTAGTACTATATTTTAGCTTTAAAGAATTGTGTTTAGCATTTTTTAAAAGATTAAAGTATGAAAGATAAAAGAATAGCTTATTCCTTCTGGAAAGGGATTATACTAATTTAAATAGTTTAGAAGAACAGCTAGGAAGTTCAAAAAAATAGATGCTTAAAACGGGTATTAGATTAAATAAAAATAAAAGTTTCGCATGGTACTGTATCAGGTCATTACCAGTGGAGCTCATAAAATGCCTTTTTTGTGTGTGTTTTGTGTCTCATTTATTTTCCCCAACATTTTCTACTTAACTATTATATACATTTCAGACAATGTTGTATCTCTATTGTTTCTCCTTCAGTGCTTGATAGTTTCTGGTTATTTTATAATCAAAACCTGAATGAGAAAATACTTACAAAACGGAAAGGAAAAATGTTTCATACTTTCGTCAATGGTTCATGCTTTAATTTGAAAGGTTACTACAAGTTAATACATTGTGAACTTACAGAAACCAAACTCACACTTACAGAAATGAAACATCCTCTATTTGTGAGGAGATTCCTAAACTATCAACACAAACTTTAAATGCAAAAGGATAAACGACTTATATAAGCACAGCTGAGTCTAAACAGGATAGAAGACCCTGCCTCTGTCCCCTGGGATGAATAACACTTGGTAATGAATGTCAGTGGAAAAGGCAAGCCTCATACCCTTGCTAAACAACCTATTTACTCTTCCTGTTTGACAGTGGTGCCAGGTAACAGATATTAATTTGAGGGGCAAAGAGACAAACAAAACAAGAGTTGAGGAACATCTATTCTAATTGAAGCTTGCTTTAAGATCATTTCTAGTGGTAAAGGCTCTTTCATTTTTTTTTTTTCAAGAAGAGACTAAATCACCAAAAGCAAAATGTATCCTATTTCAAGGCTGGTTAAGGCTTTCATAAAATATTGTTGCGATAACAGATTCAGAGCTGGAGACAGAAATAAAACGTGGGCGACCTCACTCCCAGGCTAGCCTCAGGCCATTCCTGAGAAATGTCTTTCAGGTTCATTAGCCGTTCCTTCCACTGCACTCTAAATACAGGCATCGATACTGCAGGATGTTAGTATCTTATAGTAAGTGCAATATAAAATAAAAATTAGCATGATTAATTTAATACCTGCTAGCTCGGGATCAGATTCACATAAATAACGCATTCATGAAAAGACCTGTCCCTGTGCATTAATAACTAGTCACTTTGCCGAAGATTAATAATGATAAACAACATAAAACATTAGCCTGAGTAGCATTAAAATTGAAGACATGATTTGTGTCAGTACTGTTGCTTACAGAGATGAAACTGAAATGATCACTAGTCCCCTAAATCAGCGGTTCTCAACCTGTGGGTCGCGACCCCTTTGGCGGTCGAACGAACCTTTCACAGGGGTCGCCTAAGACCATCCTGCATATCAGATATTTACATTACGATTCATAACAGTAGCAACATTACAGTTATGAAGTAGCAACGAAAATAATTTTATGGTTGGGTCACAACATGAGGAACTGTATTTAAAGGGCCAGAAGGTTGAGAACCACTGCCCTAAATTCAAAAGGAAACCGAAGAAAAAAAATCTCTCACTGCTCCCTGTTTATCTGTGGGCAAATGAGTCACTTACTGGGTTGAGTTGGACTGTATAGACCCAAAGATGTCTCCAGATCTTAAGGTCAAAGTCTACCTAGGTGACCTGATTCACTTACAAAGTTTATTGAAAATTCCTATGTCAAATTCCATCAAATACGTTGCACTGGATAGGAACTTGATTTCCCTTTAAAATCAGAATTGCACTAAACGTCACCTGTTACGTAAAGGGAGCAATTATGTTAAAAGTTTTGGTTTGGTTTGTTTTTAAACCTTCATTTGAGTTTAACTATGCATAAGGCAAAAAAACGAGGAGACTCAGTGTTTATGCATGAAGTGAGCAACTGCCATACCATTAACACGGCGTAGTTACTCAGGGAGTAGCACTGGATGGTGGTGATATTCTCATCCGAGTAGAGGATATGGCACCCGTCGGACTTCCAGCCCCCTTGTCCGTTCAGCAAGTCGAAATCCCACTGGGCGGCCACGGCATCTGCTCCGTGCGCGATGCGACGCAGAGTCACATTAACGGGGATGCGGTGGCCGTCCACACTCACACCATCTGGAGGGAAGGGAAATGCAAGCATTTCTGAGACAAACTTCACGAACAATTAAATGTCAAACTTATACACAAATGGGCACTGTGCACTATCCTTCTGCGCTGGTGGCTCATTACAACAAGAAGGAACAACAATAAGCATTTGCAGGAACAGGGAATAATAAACTCGCGTTGCGCGGCCGCTACAGGATGGCATATGCCACATACAAACCTATTTTGGTGAGAATCACGGGCGTAACCACGGTGCGGCGTTTTCCATCATCAGCCAGATTCGTCGAGTTCCCGGTGGCTGGAAACAGCTTTCCGTTTCGGAAAGCGATGAGCTGAAGCTTATAGAGAGAGTCATCGGTTGGTCTGACTTCTCTTTTGTGCTTTGGTGAGAAAAGGGATGGTGGGAGTTGAATAGAAGCTTCTACAATAGTATTCTGAAAGAAAACAACAACAGCAGAAAAAAAAGGTTGTGGTATTAGTATGTAGAAACCAGAAAGAATATTTAACATAGTTTACAAATGTTTTCCAAATAAATGCTGAATACTTTTTTAAATGTATACATAAAAATTTAATAGCTGAAACAATTTATCAGTTCAGTGAAATGTCTGAACACATAACATCACAGAAGCAAAGACTATAAAAATAAAGAGAAAAGAAACTCTATTTCAAAGTTAAAGAAGTAAACAAGAAATAATTTCAAACCAGAGTGAATTTTCCCAGGATATCATCTACAGTGGAAGCAGTTAGCATTAAACAGATCAGGAATCTCTGATCACTCTTTATGACAATTTTACGATGACAAAATTTGGTAAATAAGTACAAATGTAGCATATCACAAATGTGAGTATAATTAATTTGGGTTTATGGAACTTTAAGGTGATTTATGATGGATTCAAACTGTCGAACAGCAAAAGAAAGAAATGACACAAACATAATAGAAGCTTAGATTCAGCAAATTCTTCTTTTAGACGTTTCCCTGAGACTAAGAAAACACATAATATTTAGAAAAACGGAGTACAAATAGGAACAACAGAAGATGCTGGCTGGTCACTGCATGTTTTTCAGACTGCTTTATTAGGAATTTTATACTAATAAATTATTCAGCATTCAATAAAAAATAAATCTATAAACCCAGGAGGCAAATAATAACTATCTCAAACAAAACTCCCTATTTTAAGAATTTATCACAGTCTTTCCCTTGGCACCAACCAACCTCTCTCTCCAATCCAATGTTCACGCTGCCAATGGAATTTCCTCTTAAGAAATAAATCTGATCATGTTCTTGGTTCTCAAATGATTACCGAATACTGCCCCCCAAAACCTAACAAAATACACCATATCATTTGGATAAAATCTATGTCTCGAATTCAGCGTTCAACACTCCCTATACCACAACTATAATCTGGCCACACGGAATTTCTCTATATGTGAGCTCTCCTCCGTTCTTTATGCCCCTGTGAAAAATACTGCACCGGCCAGTGTCCCTGGCTGAAATGCTCCACTATTCTTCTGCCTGGCAAACTCAAACATGGCAGATTTGATGTTTCGCAGGATAATTGTGTTGGCAAGGTAAAGGACAGGTCAGGATGAGGAAGGTTGGCAGCCAAGAGAAGGACTTTACAAAGTCCTTTACACAGGGCTCTTTTTTTTTATGATTAATTACCTGAGTCCTCAGTCTACTGCTTTTACCGTTACTTGCTCCCTCTTCTGGACTCCTGCGCCCTCCCGCACAATCTCTAGCATAACTCACACTGGCAGCCTCACAGGTGACTCACTGTCTGGCCCTCCAGCTAGAGCAGGAGGAATTTCAAGTGCAGATAATCTCCCTGGTTTTTCTAGACCCCTCTTCAGGTTAATAATAGTTCCTGGCAGTCATATTTGATAAAAGTAGCCTATTGTTTATAAAATTAATAAAAGTCCATGTCACATGTTTCTGTTTTTGTTTTAAAAAGGTTCTACTTAGGCAAGTGAATAATTTTGAGAGTTCGTTTTTGACTGCTGTACTTAGAACAATGTCGGAGCACAGCAGATCCCCACAAATATCTGTTGAATGAAAGTATTTTGGGAGTTTGAATATCGACAGTTTTTTAAACTGAAGATGCCTAGAAAATATTAGAAATATTTCATCTAGGAAAATGCATAGAAAGTTTTCTGCTATTGTCACAAATATAATCTGGGGAGGGGGACAGAGTGTATTATAAACTCATTCATTAATCTAATACAGTTCTATTAAGTGTATACATTTCTCTTAAGTATATAATGAGGCATTAAAAAAGGGAAAAACAGAGGGGGTAAATGGTGATTGGAAAAATAAAATAAAATGTTTTTAAAGAAAGGAAAAACATCAACAGATTGATTAAAATGTTTCTTGAAAAAGTGTTACACATACAAGATATTTATTAAAACTTAAGTATAAAATTCTTGAATACAAAATGATGAGAGCTCTGGCTGGGTAGCTAGGTTGGTTAGAGCATCATCCCAATACTCTAAGGTTGCAAGTTTGATCTCCCTTCAGGGCACATACAAGGATTAACCAATGAATACATAAATAAGTGGGACAACAAATACTTTTTTTCTCTCTCTCTCCTCCCCCTGCCCCCCCAAAACAATCAATCAATAAAAAATGACTTGATGCCTGGCTGGCGTGGCTCAGTGGTTGAGCATTGACCTATCAACCAGAAGGTCAAGGTTTGATTCCTGGTCAAGCGCACATGCCTGGGTTGTGGGCTCAATCCCCAGTAGGGGGCGTGTAGGAGGCAGCTGATCAATGATTTTCTCTCATCATTGATTTCCTATCTCTCTCTCTCCCTTCCACTCTGAAATAAATAAAAGTATATTTTAAAAAATAATAGTAAAAAATTTCTTGAAAATAAAGCATAGTTCTTAGGAAAGTATTACTTAATATAAATCATTTTTTAAAACAAATCATAGTAATATTTTCTAACAGAGAGCTGAAAAATGAAATGACACCTATAATTCCTAGAACTCCAAAAACTTTTTCTTCACGAGTTTAAACTTGTAAAATCAAACAAACAACTATTTAAAAAACCCAAGTGTATAGACAGGTCAATGAGAAATGGGAGCCTCATTCAAGACTGATCCATACTTATGGCTTCTAAAATATCCTGCAGAGTCCAATAAACAATACTACTAAATAATATTTATAGGTTCCTTGTGATGGAGACAGGGTAGCCTAGAGGTGCTAGAAAAGCAAACTTCAGGTGTATCAATAAAGTTTAGAGGTTTATACAGAATTTAATATCTGTATATTTAATTCGTTGAAAGAAGGTTTGATCATTTATTACAAAAAGGTTAAAAATCTAGTTTTTTTAAAAAATCACTGAGACACTTATTTAATTTTTTACATTTATCATGATTATGCCTTTTGCCACATGGCCTGAAGTGAAGAATCACAGCGTTTATAATTTCATTTAAACATATATTAATTTTTAAAAGTGTGGATCACAGCAATGGAAATAGATATAAACACATGAATTATAGCTAATAAGTGAGGAACATCTCTGTTAGAATCCTTTGGGAAGTACATGTTTTTGGTATCTGATGTTTATTATTAGAAGCGCCTATGCCACCCCAGGGGGAACGAACACAGGGCCAGAAACATGAAGCCAGGACCCGGGCCTCAGCTTCACCACACAGCAGCTGCCCAACACTGCCCAGTTTTGTTGTCCTCTCGGGGACACATCTCAAAACACAGCTAGTGAGTGATCTTTCTAACAAACACATGTGAGGACCAAATGTGATCATGGCCATGACAAAAACAGAAGGCTAAGGAACTGTGAGCGGGTGGGGTTTTTTTTTAACTATTATTATTTTTTAAATGTATTAATGTTGATTTCAAAGAGGAAGGGAGAGGGAGAGATAGAAATATTAATGATAAGAGAGAATCATTGATGGGCTCTTTCATGCGCGCGCACGCACACACACACACACACACACACACACACACACACACACAC
>NW_005369915.1:4985786-5031054 GCF_000412655.1 Myotis brandtii | reverse complement strand
AATCCTAATTTGTTTAAGTCTATGAAAGTCTAAGACTAAAATTAGAAAGAGTCAAAGAGCCACCTGATTTAAAGAATAAAAACTACTTTTTCCATGTTTTCTTAACCCTCAACCACACTGGATTTTAAACAGATAGATATGATGATGCATTCTAATTGTTTTCTTGTGTGTATTTAGTTTTGAACTGCATACCACCTTTTGATTATTTCACTGCGAAAGATGAACAGGGATTATGTTTGCCTTTAGAATTAATTTTTTAAACTGACTTTCTTTGATAATTAAGTATGGCTGTTAATTTTTATTCAACATTTACTGAATGTTTCATTGCTCTGTGCTTGGCACTAGAGATACACAATAAAATAAGCCCAGGTTCCCGCCCTCAAATATCTATCATTTAACGAGAGGGACCACAATTATAATAAAACAATAATACGAGCTAACATTTATTAGGAGCTTACTCTGGGCCAGGCACTGTTGTAAATGTCTACACATTTACCTCATTTAATCCTCTTAATAGTCCTTTGAGTTAAGTACCATTTCATGATTCCTGTGTAACAGATGAGGAACTGACATCAGAGAGGTTAAGTACTTGCCCCAGTTTGCACAGCCGTTAACTGGGGGAGCAGAATGCAAATCCAGGCTGCCTGGCTGCAGAAAGCCCACGTTCTTAGTCACCATATGCTCTGGCCTCTCTCTGCCCTATAACTCAACTCACCATCACATCGGCTTCTAATTATTCTGGAGAATGAACAAGGCACCATGAGACTGACAGGCAGTGATGAATTCTGAGGAAGAAAGGATGGTGCCATGCGCACGGAGGCTCACTGGGAGAGTAGCAGGGGTGGTGCTGAGGGCACGAAAAAGGGCAGAAACAAAGGCAGGAAGCAAAATATATATATAACTGCTCTGGAAAAGTAAAAGGACCTCAGTTGGGCTAAAGCCCCAGATGTCGGAGATGAGGGAAATAGGTGATACATAGGTAGATAAAAACTGATTTCTACATTACAGTCAAGAAAGGTTTAAAGAACCAATTCTTTCAAAACACCAAAAAAAAAAAAACCCAACCAATAAAACAAAGTCTTTCACAAGTAATATTTTGTGATGCTAACATATCTGAATTATGGTGCCCAAGGTGTCAGAAAGTGTTTGGTCATGAAACATATTAGATTTGGTGCTTTAAGAGTCAGATGACAGGTAATTCAACCTCCCACTGGCCAGGCAAGTAAGGCCCAGCACTGGAATCATCGATGGCTGCAGCACTAGCTCTGCCCGGGGACAGTCCTCAGTCCAGGGTGGGAGGCACAGAACCCAGCTTGTTCGCGTGTAACAGGTAATACAGAGAGACGAGCAGAGTGTTAGGGGCAGAGTGAGGTAGAGAAATAAAGGAAATAAGGATGGAGGAGTGAGGACAGACAGGGATGGAATTAGCTAAGACTTTGTGAAGGTCACATGTCTACTGGTGTTAACACACAACCAGGGAATTGGGGAGGGAGCAGAATTAGCTGGAAATTCCAGCAGCAGAATTAGCCTGAGCCTGGCCTGAGAAGGGCCAGTGGTTGGCAGAGGAGCCATGGGCAGCTTGCTGTTACCGGACAAAAGGATGAGGAGGTAGGAAAAGATATGCAGCGAAGGAATAACTGCCAAATGATGAAGCCACACAAAAGCCAGGCTCCAGAGAGACAGGAAGTATCTACCAGGGGGGTACAAGGTCATTTCCATGTCGGAAAGATTTAGAATGATGTTCACAATATGAACACCCTGACATGATGCACAAAATGACCATCAGAACAACCTCTGCAGAGGGAGGAGGCTCCGAGACTCACTCTGCTCTACAGACACCACGCAGATCTGGGTGGTGTCCCTGTAGGATCAGCAGGGCTGAGCGGGCACTCATGGGCTGTGGCAGCAGTTGGGTGCCAAAGGTAAGAAAGCATTTCAATACTATACTACCTGGCACAGTTGTATTGGCACTTGTTGTCCAAACAGCAGTCCTAGGTAGACTAATCTGTATGAGAAGGATAAATTTTTTAAAAATATATTTTTATTGATTCCAGAGAGAGGAAGGGAGAGGGAGAGAAACATCAATGATGAGAGAGAATCACTGATTGGCTGCCTCCTGCACACCCACCTACTGGGGATCGAGCCTGCAACCCGAGCATGTGCCCTGATCAGGAATCATATCTTGACCTCCTGGTTCATGGGTCCATGCTCAACCATGGAGCCACACCGGCCAGGCAGGGATCAATTTGTAAGGAACAGTCTGGAAACACAAAGATTAAAATAGGTCACAATGGTTTGGGCAACACAGGATAGGAGTCCCTCCAAACCAGGCTGTGATGCTTAGTAAATGGAGAAGGACAGAGATTCAAGAAACATGTGGAAAGCAATCAAGGACGGCTCCGACACTGCTAAGGACTGCGTTTTTATGGATTTAACTTCATATGCCGCATATTTTCTCACTGAAGGGCAATATAATCAATTATTGGATGTTTGAGTTATCTACTGCTATATTCAAAGCATTCGGGGGAGGGGGGGAGCACAGGCACAATGAATATAAATTGTCCTGGTATAAAGTTTCTGAATTTAGCAAACTAAATGCAAAGTTTTCTGTTAAAGTGCTAAAACATTTTGAGCTGCCGACATTAAACTCATTCTGTGTCACAAAGGATACATTCCTCTTTTACTCAGTTTGAATCATGTCCATGTATGAAGCTTGAATAATAGTAGAATGTGTTCTTGGTTTCTGGACACAAAATGATCATAAAAGGGTAGAATAGTATGAAATTGACACAATTGAATGCTCAGTTAAAGCTTTCTACTTTAGCAAGTAGAAACTTTTCTTACCCAGAGGGGTAGATTGTGTAATCGATGCAATATATAGGGTTTTGCCATTTTTTTACCTCTTTCTACCAACGATGATCCCCTCGGATGGAAGGACTCCTCAATTATAAGTGCTCCTCAAGGACACACACCTTTCTCTCATGGGCTTGTGTGCAATGCTGTTTCTATTCCTTTTGTGGTTTTTCTTACCAATAAAAAATGCAATAAGGCAGGGAGCAGGCCTGCAGCAGTATTGCTGGGTACATCACGCATGCTCACAGAGCCCAGAAGCACACATGCATCATGACAACTTCCCTCTGAGTATTCAACACCAAGTACATAGATGATCATCAGCCATCCTGACCTAGTTGAGAACGTGTCGGTGGTGGAGGAATTGGGCTGTTTCTGAATTTAGCAAACTAGCTTGCCCTGTGGAGGTCACCAGGATAAGGTACGACAAAATACATGAACTCTTCATTCTTTCATTCATTCACTCACCCATTCAATATTTATTGAGTGGCTACAATGCATCAACACCTAACACCTTTGTGATCAATTACTATGCAGCCACCTAAGTGACTGCAATACTGTCTGTGACCTACACTTCAGAAACAAGCCAAAGAAAGTACTTAGTAATTAACATCTACAGAGAACACAGTCACACATGGCCACACCAAGCTAAATGAAAAAAATGTGGTCCCATTAGGGACCTCTACTATTTGCTTCAATGTAGTTTAATGAAACACATCTAAACCCCAAATTAAAAAAAAAAAATCCATAAAAACGCTTTTGATTTTTCTTGCTGCAAAAAGCCACACATTTTCTCAAGACATATCACGTTGGACTTCTTTGCCAAAAATCTTGATATACAGGTTGCCTGATTAACTGCCTTGTCTCGAGGCTGATTTCCCATTAGATCCAGTGGGCCCAAAGCCAAAAGCACATGATACTTTCATGTCTTTAAAATCAGGAGCAATAAAAAAGAAATGTAAGGTCAAAGAAAATGTTTTAGTATGTAATATTAATATATTCATCTTTCTACCACTGCAGTCGTAAAAGATTCAACTTTGATATTTTTGTGTGGAGCAAGGCGTACAAGGGGCGAAATGCCTGGGCTCTAGAAAGTTATCACGTATCCCTTCCTGGTCTGAATTTATTTTACAACAACAGCAAAAGTAATACCAATACTCCCTCCCCACAAATAACTTCTAATAAGGTTATTTTGCAGTGCAAACCCTTTTGAGTGTTCTTATCTAACGGGAAAGGGTCTGAAATGCTTACAGGCGATAACGTACCTTCAGTGCCAGACTTGAAAATGTATTGGAAACGTTGCACTTGAAGCTCAGCTGCTTGTCCAGGCCTCCGTCGGGGTCCCGCCTCCCATAGTCGGAAAGGCCTGTGCGGTCCGAAGCTGCCACTTTCTGGAACACGGTGCATGTCATCCCAGTGAAGCCAGTCGCCTTGATGACATAAGCTTCCAGAGCAATATTGGGTGAATACTTCAAAAGTCAACCAAACAGGGGTTATAAAAGATTTATAATATGGAAAAAAAGCACGTGCAAAGAAATTTCAAATGCAAAACACTGTAAATTAAAAGAGAACACTCGGATTCTTACTGAACAAAGATACTGTACAAAACCAGATGGCAGAACTGGACAGGATACGTGCCGTAAAAGACGCTGGAAACAAAAGCTCAAAGTAGAAAGATACCGATGAAGAGGAAAAGAATAAGTCATCAGCTGTGGAGGATCAGACATAAATCCAAAGTCAATTAAAAATAATTTATTTTAAGAGCGCTTTGCAGAAAACAGTAGGCTGAAAATGAAATGTCTTATAAAATCAGGAGATATGGGTTGGCCCCTGTTAATGATCGCAGTACAAGAAGAGCAATAGGGGCTTAGGAGATACACTTAAAGTCACCTTGCTCAGCACTTCATGCCATACTCATCACTTTTTGCTTTTACAGGATGATCTAGTTAATTCTTTGCATTAGGTTTCACAGATAAAAATTTTACACAGGCTCACTCCAAAGGTGCTTCTGTCATTATACTGTCTACATGGGCACCCTAAGATTCCAACAAACAACTAGAACTGATAAGTAAATTCAGTAAAGTAACAGGATACAAAATAAATATCCAGAAATCAGTTAAAATTATATACACCAATACTGAACTATCAGAAAGGGAAACTAAGAAAACAAGCCCATTTATAACTGAATTTAAAAAAAATACCTGGGAATAAATTTAAACAAGGATGTAAAATATGGACATGTAGTCAGAAAATTATAAGACACTGAAGAAAGACACTGGAGAAGATATCAATAAGTGGAAGCATATACTGTGTTCATAGATAGGAAGAATTAGGATCAGTAAAATGGCCATACTACCTAAAGCAATCTATAGATTCAATGCAATTCCTATTCACAGAACTATAACAAATATTCCAAAAATTTATATGGAATCACAAAAGATACAGAATAGCCATAGCAATCTTGAGAAAGAAGAACAAAGTTAGAGGAATCACACTACCTGATATCAAACTATACTACAAGGCCATAGTAATCAAAACAGCATGGTACTGGCATAAAAACAGACATATAACAAGAGTCCAGAAATAAACCCATACTTTTATTGATGGCTATCATCAATAAATCAACAAACACCTGTTGGCAAGGATGTGCAGAAAAGGGAACCCTAATGCATTGTTGGTGGGAATGCAGATTGGAGCAGACACTATGGAAAGCGGTATGGAGTTACCTCAAAAAATTAAAAATAAAACTGTTTTATGATCCAGCAATTCCACTTCTGGGAATATACCTGAAGAAACCCAAAACATTAATTTCAAAGAATATATGCACCCCTATGTTCATTACAGCATTATTTACAATAGCCAAAATTTGGAAGCAGATCAAGTATCTATCAGTAATGAGTGGGTAATAAAAGCTGTGGAACATTTACAGAATGGAATACTACCCAGCTGTAAAAAGGAGGAAAATCTTACTTTTTACAACAACATGGATGGACCTGGAGGGTATTGTGCTAAGTGAAATAAACCGGCCAGAGAAAGACAAGTACCACATGATTTCACTTCTATATGGAATCTAATGAAAAAATAAACTAACAAACAAAACAGAAACAGGCTGACGATACTGAGAACAAACTGACAGCTGACAGAGGGGAGAGGGGTTAGGGGTTGGGTGGAAAAGCTATGGGATTTAGCAAACAAACAAACAAACAAAACCTCATAGATAGTCAACAGTATGGGGATTAGCAGAGGGAAAGGAGGGTGGAGGAGGTAGAAGAAGGTAAAGGGGTGATAAAAGGTGATGGAAGGAGACTTGACTTGGGGTGGTGAACACACAATACAATATACAGGAAGTGGTACAGAGTTAACTCAAAAAATTAAAAAAATTTCATTAACCATTGCCACCCCAATAAATTCAATTAAAAAATAAAAGCAAAAAAAAATAAAGAAAAAAGAAAAGGAAGGGAAGTGGTCGTCTAAATAGTTGTACCTGAACAGATGTTCAAATTAAGCCAGAAAAATCACCTGAAAAAGACGGCACTTGCCCAACAATTTTAAGAACTTCACAAGTGAGACTGAACTCAGGGGTCTGCCAAACGCAGGCCAAGTGGATACTACAGCCGCCATCCCCCTTCTGGGGGGCCTGCCAGCATCACTCCCATCTCAGAACCACGCAGAGAGGGCACAAGAAGTGACCAGTCTTCCACTCCCAGGAAGGTGACAGAATTGACCCTAGAGCCAAAGGACAATGCAGAGTCTCTTTCACTTTTAAGGTGGTTAAGTGCATGCCTACTCCTAGGCAAGGCACCATTCTAAGTACCACATGTGGACAAAGTCCCCTGATAAAAAATTTCCTGTAAAGCATAGGACTTTCCAGAATGGAATTCCAGAATCACGTTGCGCTTACTGTTGAATACACGTGAGCTCCGTTTGCCAGGCGGTACGTGGCGATCCGCTGCAGGCACTGCACGATCCTGCTGCAGGCTTTCGCCTCCCTCTGTGCCAGCCACAGGACTCGCTCATCGGCCAGCATGATGTTGCTTGCAATGTCGACCATCACATCCCCTAGCTGGCAGGCAAGCGGGAGAGAAAAGAAACATCTTAACAAGCTGCTTTACATCATCCACATCCTCCTGAGAAACCAAGATTGGGTCTGCAGTCTAAATTTCCCAGTGATAACTCAACAGGCTCTGTACTTGTTTCCCATTAAAACCTCTTCAAGTAAGAATAGCACATTCAGCCCTGACCAGTTTGGCTCAGTGGACAGAGCGTTGGCCTTCGGACTGAAAGGTCCCAGGTTCAATTCTGGTCAAGGGCATGTACCTTGGTTGCGAACACATCCCCAGTAGGGGATGTGCAGGAGGCAGCTGATCGATGCTTCTCTCTCACTGATGTTTCTGACTCTCCCTCTCCCTTCCTCTCTGTAAAAAATCAATAAAATATATTTTTTTTAAAAAAGAATAGCACATTCGATTATGACCATTGGTGATAGTTAAGTCAAAACAGGGTAACTACGTGACCACCAAATCATTGGTGAAAAGATTGACATGTGTCATTCAAATTGAGGGGGTGGGAGGAGAGACAAATTAATCAAGAGGAAGGAAAAGACATCACATGATCCACAAATAAAAAGATCTAAACTCACCCTAACCGGTTTGGCTCAGTGGATAGAGTGTCGGCCTGCAGACTCAAGGGTCCCAGGTTCGATTCCGGTCAAGGGCATGTACCTTGGTTGCGGGCACATCCCCAGTAGGGGGTGTGCAGGAGGCAGCTGATTGATGTTTCTCTCTCATCGATGTTTCTAACTATCCCTCTCCCTTCTTCTCTGTAAAATCAATAAAAATATATTGAAAAAAAAAAAAGATCTAAACTCTGGGAAACCATTTAGAAACATTTTTTGTGTGTGTGTGTGAGTGTTAGCTTAGTAATATTATGAAGAAACAACCACTGTCTAGCTTTTTAGTTTCTGGTCATGTTCAAAACCCTAGTCATGTCCAACCACAGGAAGTTCCCGCCTACACGGGGCCATGGAGTGTGTCCTCGCACAAGTAGCTTCCTCTACCTCGAATGAACTCGTCCTTCCCTTTCCCAATTCCATGAAATAACTGGATCCGAACACGTGCACACTTTTGCATTACTTGCTTTATTGAGTTAGTGGATTCTTTCTATTCACTCGGTTCATAACTTACAGATGTAAGCATCTGTCAGGCAATGCCAGTGAATGTCCACTGACTACTGCTGACTTGCATGCCCCATGTCAGAGAATGCATTGGAGGTGCAGGGCTAATGAGACGTACCGGTGTCCAGGGGGGCTGGTATTGAGCTAAATGTTCCTGAGAGGGAGATCTATGGCAGAGAGAACAGCAAAAGCACTCCCGGGGGCGGAATCAGAGGAGTTAGAAGCCGGCTGGCTCTCTAATCAAGACGCAAGCATCAAAGGTGTGAGGCCCCGAAGCTGAGCCGGAAAGCCAACGCTGCTTGCGAATGTCTTTTGATCATAGCAGAGGATCCCAGGGGAGCCTTCCAACCCCTTCTGCACCCACCACTCTTCCCAGGATGTATCATTATGAGGGCTGAGGTGGGTTTGGAACAAATTCAGTCTATCCCACCCAGAGTCCACTTCACAAAGACAGGCCTACGGAAATACCCCCGACACCAAACTCGGGAACAAGGGGTTGAATAACTAGAGTAAGTACAGGGGTGAAGACCAAGAATTCAAATCCTGACCCCTAGCTGTGCTGGCCATTTAACCTCCAGTACCCTCCTTTATGTGAATAAGGGGGACAATAACACTCCTGTCTGTCCTGAATGTTGTGAAGATTAAGTCCCGATGATACACATAAGGCTCCCAAGACCACGCCCGGCACACGGCAAACACTCAGCAAGTGTGAGCTCTCCCTGCAACTTTACTGCTCCTGTTTCTAACACTTGCATCCCAATACAGGCTCTCTTTGAAGATCACAGGCTCTGGAAGAAGTGCTAGGAAGGGCGCATTTTTAAGTCTGTCCATATGCAAACGGGACCCATGTGTCCAGCAAAACTGCCTCTTCCTCCTCATACTGGACCCATGCAATTAAAAAAATACTTCACTGGCCTTGCACTGCCCTGCACAGAGTGTATCACGATCTGTCCTTATTTTACTTTCAATGTAAACACCCCAAGGGCAGGGGCAACTCAATGTCCTACTTATATTTATAGCCTTGTTCACGAGGAGTCTAACCCCTGGTGTAAAAGCCAATAGCAATACAATATTCATTTGCTCACTGACTAAATATTTACCGAGGACCAAGGTGAGCAGGACATTGTCCTGAGGAATGGAGACATAGAAGTGAAAGAAACACACTTATAATCTAGTGAAGAAAACATGAAATAAGTACATTCTTCAAAAGTACTCTAGGCCCTAGCCAGTTTTCTCAGTGGTTAGAGTCTCAGCCCTCTGACTGAGGGGTCACAGGTTCAATTCCAGTGTATCTCACATGCAGGCTCAATCCCTGGCCCCCTGTTGGGGTGTGTGCAGGAGTCAACCAATCAATGTTTCTCTCTCTCAGTCTCTCTCTCTCCCTTCCATTCTCTCTAAAAATCAATGGGAAAAAATATCGTCTGGTGAGGATTAACAACAACAACAACAAAAAAGCGCTTTAGATTACAACTGCAATGAAGGAAATAAGCAGAGTAATAAAGATGAAGAGTAATGGAATTTAATTCAAGCACCCTGTTTTAATAGACTCACACATTCTCAAAGGGCAGTTTCCCCAAACTCAAGAAATTAACAGCATCAACTGACAGAGAATGAAGAGCCAATACTGAGGCTTTGCAGAATCCCGAGCCTGTTTGCACAATTCATGGACCATTAGCATCCCCAGCACTGATTCCTACTAAACAGGTGTGAGGTGAATTTAATTCTAGCAGAAGCCCTTATTTCTGAAGTTATGAAGAAGGGCAGGGACTCCAATATGTCAATTACTGAATATGCAGATCAGCTGTTTATGTAGCAGATCAGCTGTTTATAATAATATCTACCATCTCTCAAAGGAAATTCAGAGTAGCTGGAATATTTTTGCTAAGTTTTTGTCGATTATTTTTACTTACTATTATATCAAATTTTCATACAAAAATAAATAGGATAAAAGAGATGATGTGGTAAAGAGGCTCTCTGACTCTCATAAAATAAATCCCCATTGGCTGCAAAAACTTGAAAGAAAAACCACAGGAAAATACTAGTTCTACTCTAAGGAAGTGTTACCGGATTCTCACAATGACAGACTTCTTGTTTTATATGTTTTAAAAGTTTTAAATGTACAAACTT
The DNA here is from genome assembly GCF_000412655.1 of Myotis brandtii. Taxonomy (NCBI): domain Eukaryota; kingdom Metazoa; phylum Chordata; class Mammalia; order Chiroptera; family Vespertilionidae; genus Myotis; species Myotis brandtii. Next base: position 5,020,904 of record NW_005369915.1, on the reverse strand, counting down.
TATGACGATCTAACATGAGGCCTGCTGGCTACTGAAAAGCTATCTACACTAATAAAATACAAAGATGCTAATTGACCCTACCTTCACTATGCCCAAGCCACGCCCACCAGCCAATCAGAGTGACTATATGCAAATCAACCAAACCAAGATGGCGGCCGGCAGCTATGGAGATGGAGCAAGCAGGAGGCTTGGTTGCCCTGGTGATGGAGGAAGCCAAGCTTCCCGCCTGCTCTGGCCTCTGCAAAAGGCAACAAAGTTTCAATTATAGAAGCTAAATAAATCCCAGATACCTGCTTCCAGCCAGCCTCCACTGGGAGCTTGGGTGGCTGGGGGATGTGGCCAGCCTGCAAACAGCCATCAGCCCCTCACCCAGGCTGGCCAGGCACCCCAGCGGGACCCCCACCATGATCCGGGACACCCTTCAGGGCAAACCCCCTGGCCCCCACCCGTGCACCAGGGCTCTATCCTATATAACAAAAGGGTAATATGCAAATTGACCCTAACAGCAGAGCGACTGGGAATCACTGGTCACTATGACACACTGACCACCAGGGGACAGATGCTCAATGCAGGAGCTGCCCCCTGGTGGTCAGTGTCTCCCACAGGGGGAGCTCTGCCCAGCCACAAGCCAGGCTGATGGCTGCCAGTACAGCGGTGGTGGTGGGAGCCTCTCCCGTCTCCTCAGCAGCACTAAGGATGTCCGACTGCAGCTAGGCCTGCTCCCCGCTGGCAAGTGGACATCCCCCGAGGGCTCCCGGGCTGCCAGAGGGATGTCTGACTGCCAGCTTAGGCCCGATCTCCCGGGGAGCGGCCCTAAGCCAGCAGGTGGTTATTCCCTGCGGGGTCCCAGACTGCGAGAGGGCACAGGCTGGGCTGAGGGACCCTCCTGAGTGCACAAATATTTGTGCACCGGGCCTCTAGTGATTATTATAAAATCAAAAACCACTGCTATGGCTCACCTGATAATGCCAGTAATGGAATTTAATGTGTTAATAATTGTAAGACAAGAAATATCTCTAAGAAGGTAGGCAGTTAACTCGAGTGACTGCCTTAAGTTGAGAAAAACCTATGTTCTTCATTGTTGCATCCTAAATGGCAAAGAACTAAGGGAAAGGAAATGATGCCAACATCTTCCCGAGCATAGGGGATGATAAAATGCTGTAGGCGTGTGTGGCTGGGTTACAGAAGCAGTTCTGAATCCTCCACAGCGGCAAAAAGGGCACAAAAGGGAGAGCAGTGCATAAAACATTACACTGGAGTAAAAAGTATTCTTGAAATCTGACACACAGAGAGCTTCAAACCCGCAGCCGGCATGAGAAAGCATTGTACTTCCCCTTGACCCCATTCCCTGATGGCCACTGCAGCCACAGAAGGGTCAGAAGGCCTCACGCACCTGCTCTCCCACCTGTCACACTCAACGGCCGGGATCAGATGAAAATGCACGGGAACGCACTCTATCACAGATAAAGGCCAAAGGATGAAAATGCCACATTAATAACAATGAAACGTTAAATGTCATCTGTTTTAAGAGACAGAAATAGTTCTTGTTCTTCTCGATACGAGGGCTGAGCAAAAGGAGGTTCATAGTTGTTCGTATGGAAAAAGACATGCAGGTTATGATGATTACAAGATCTGGATAAACTCTGTGTTTCGCCTACTCGCAGCTGTAAACTTGCTTTGCCCACCCTTGTATAGTATATGTTTGGAATTCTGATCCGAATGAGACCAAAATCATCAGTAAATTTCATGAATTTGATGTGGTAGCATATGAAACACAGAAGATAACTACATAAACTAAACGTAATGATATTTCATTTCAATGTAGTAGGAGAATAAGATAACACTGAAGGCAGAATATTTATGTGTCTGGGAGTTAAATTCTCCTGGGTTAAGATTTCAATTCTGTCTCAAGTTAGATGCCCATGAGCAAATTATTAGCCTCTCCAAGACTCAGTTTTCTCATTTGTAAAATGAGGCTGGAAATCCTATGAAAAGTGCTGGGAACATCTCATTCTATAGTAAAGTAAGAGAAAAAATATAACAAAAGGTAAATATCTTTATTAAATAATTCATGCCTTTTTTTTTTTCGAAAAACCAAGGAATCTAGATCTTTCTGGACTTCTCTCCACACTTTTTCTCTTTCAAGCAGAAAGCAGCAGGGGGCACTCTTGTTGATTCTAATCACCCGAAAAGCAAGAATTACAGGCAGAGTGCGGATGAGGCAGCAAGTGAGGCAGTTGTTTGGGTACAGCTAAGATAGAAATGAGAACTACAGGAACCGACAAGTAGTCCAAACTGGACTAAATAATAGTAACAGCAGCTGATGTTGTTATTAAAGTTCAAGTATTCTTCAGGATTTTCTCCTAGGTATGAATTAAGTATATTACTGAGATGATGCTTAACTTAAAGAACGTCATTACCCTGATTGATTTTAAAGAAGAAACAGCTATCTAGTTCAAGTCAAGTTGTAAAAGCGTATTTATGTCACTGTTAGCTAGCTCCAGTGACCTGCATGTCTCGGGATCCCATTACTGGCTTCCGGCTTAGTTAAGCTGTCAATATTCAATAAGAGGTCTCCTTGAGATAACCATCAGGACCCATGGCAAATATTAAACCTCTGGTTCTACTGTGGTATAGAGGTGGTGACGGTGATGATGATGGTGATGATGATGATGGACCCGGAGAAACAGGTGAGAAAGGAAGAGGGGAAAGATGCTGAGAATAATGCTGCATTTATTCTTCATTACCTTTCAGAAAGGATTTGAGGTAGCCCAGCAAAATTTTTAAAATAACTATTTTTAATTAAGAGCACATAAATAAAGAGTGGGAAATACAGACTTAAGAGGAGAAAAAGAGACAGAGACAAGTGAAAAATATGCATCGAGGGCAGAGCTGCTGTGACTGGGGAAAAGGTGATTCTTGATATGTTTCCAGTCAAGGCGATAAAGGTATCTTTTCAGTTACCAACAGAAAGGTGAACATTTGGTCCAGGTAGACGAAGTTGCTTTTATGACAGATTCTAGGAACATGGGAGGTAACACTCGTCCAGAGAGGCAGGATGCAATGGACACCCACCTCAGCCACACCTTAACCACACATGGAAAAGCTTAAGATTCCTCCAATCCTCCCAGTGCAAGCAGATACTGCGTTTTCTGATTACAAAAATGTATATGCATCTCCCTTTCTGGAAGAATAGAGAGATGAGTACTCTGGACAATTCTGCTAAAAGAAAAAAACCGCTGAAGGGAAAAGAGTTGTCTTTTTCTACTTACCACTGACCAAGCAGAAAACAAAGACTCCTCCAGAGGCCAAGAACAAAACAACAGCGGGACTAGGAGCTCTGCGGGTGAACTCTGTCCCCATGGACTGTGCTTGGACTATGCCTTGACATCCACAAGGGAGCAGAGGAACGTCCCCCCAGCCCCCAACAGGCCTCACAGGAGCAGACCAGTGATGAAGCTAATAACCAAAGAGACACCTCCAGGGTCAGGGCACACCAGCACCAAATCAGCCTCACAGAAGAAGGACGGCAAGGAACTTGAAACTTGATCTTGGTTCAAGGTAGAAGGAGTAAGTTGTCCTCCCTCACACCTTATCAACACAAATTAACCTTCTCACAGGTCTGAGGTCAGATTTCATAGGACTTCCATGGTCGGAAAAACCTCTAGCTGAGAACTAATTTCAAAGCGACTGACCGATTACCCTGGTATTGTCCCCAGGCACTTGGCAAAAGCAAACATATCACACTTATTAATAATGATAAATTAGACCATTATCATTAATATCCTGTATCACCAACACTAATCAACATTGTTCTGAGGTCCTCACTAATGTATAACCGGAAAAAAGCAAAAAAAACATTTAATACAGGAACAGTTAGAAAAACTAATTGTTATTTGCTTGTGACATAATTGTCTGTCTAAAAAAAAAATCCCACATACCAACTGCAAAATTATATGGATGAATTCCATAAGATAACCAGACATAAGGTCTAAATTTTTCAAAAACCATAATCAGCCCTGGCTGGATAGCTCAGTTGGTCAGAGCATCATCCAGATGGATACTCCAAGGCTGTGGGTTTGATACCCATCCAGGGCACATACAAGAAGCAACCAATGAATGCATAAATAAGTGGAACAACAAATCAATGTCTGTCTGTCTGTCTCTCAAATCAATCAATTAATAAAAAACATAATTAAGGAAAACTGAACATGGACTAGATATTTCATGATATTAAGGACTTAGAACTCATTTTGGTGACATAATAATATGGTTCCATTTTAAAATTCCTTATATTGTAGAAAAATTATAGATAAAATATGACAACCAGAATTCACTATTAAATGATGCAGCATTGAGAAAGAAAGAGAAGGGGTGGAGGAGAGAAAGAAAGGAAGGAAGGAACTGAATGAACAAACAGGGAGGAAGAGGAAAAAGGAGAGAGGGATGGAGGGCAAAGGAAATGAATGGATGAAAGGAATACATCTGGTAAATACTGAAAATTGAATTTCATGCACTGGGCCTCTAGTGAACACATAATAGTGGTTGTCAAAGCCTGTGCCTTTCTCAGAGACATGCTGTCCAGCATCGCCTGGAACTTAACTAGATATGTAAATTTTGCTTGACAAACCCCCCAGGTGACACAGAGGCAGGGTGAAGTTTGCAAGACAGTGCTCTGAAAAGGATCACAAAGCCAGCAGCTGGGTCTCTGCAAAGCTGAACAATACAAACAAGTCTGACAAGCAAGATCAAGAAGAAAAAAAAAATTGAAAACAGTAAAAAGAAAATACAACAGCTGATACAGAAGTGACTATGTTTTAAAACGAATAAATAAAAGACTTTACATTTTTTAAACCTGTGCATAAACATGTGCCCAACAAGCTGCGTAGTAAACTAACACTAGGAGCTGCCTCACTTCCACTTTGGAACTAGAGCACAGGACAGGGACCACCACACAACCAGAGTAATCTCTCCTACCTTCTCATCTTCTGAAATGGGCACGTGATGCTTTCATCACACTCCTAAACATGGAACAGATGCTTCTCTGCCTGACTGGCAGCCTTCAGCTGTTTTTAAAAGGCCCCACTGAACACACCACGTGGACCTGGCCGTTTGGTAGTGTTTAGTATCCGCCCTCACCACAGAGCACCGGCTTGGGTCGGCCAGATCCAATCCCAGGTTACAAAGGCAACTGCCTCACAATATCTCAGCTGTGAAATTATGCAGAGCAGAGCAACTTTTTGGATATAAAACAAAAATCAATTTAATTATTTGTCCAATTTAAGCCATATGCATTTTAGGATACCTTAGTATAATTTTACGCTTTTGTAATTAACTTAAAATGGTGCCTCCCTTAACCCTCATAATTTCATTTTATTAGACTAATAAACAGTGAAAGCTACAGCCTTCAGTTTAACTTTCCAAAGAATCAGGTAGGATGCCTGTCAATGCACCATGAGTAATAATAGTACCTTTATACCTCAGTTATTCAATCCTGAATATTGTTCCTGTTTCTCCTTTCTACATCATTTGTTTTCAAAGATAATTCAATCTTTACCTCCCAGGCCAACCAGTGAAAGTGACAGGAATCTACATCAAACCAAGGTTTTCAAGTCACTAAAGCATTCTGATGATATTTTTTTTAGAAAGACCCTCACTCTTATCTTCTGAGATCATAAGAATGTTAAATTTCCAAAACCTACAAAATCACATCCTAGCTTTGCAGCTACTGCACATAATAGTTTCACCTGTATTTTCTCACTTGTGCGCACACATTTTGAAGTTAAGCAGGGCAAGCGTCATCCCCATTTTAAAAATAAAGGGCCCATGATTAATTAATAACTCATGAAACAAAATTCACTTTCCGTCATCAACAGGACACTTTCCCCTACGCACATTCCAAAGCAGCAGACCATTCCCACCACACATGGGCAAACGTGGTGAAATGCACACCTCTGGGCACAGCACTGCTCTTCAGGAGCGGGGAGGTGAGCCAAAGTCCCCGACATCAAAACAGAGAGGCATGGGAATACATATATATGATGGCAAAATCTTTTTCAATGTCCACATTGCAAATGTCATTCCAATTACTCCAGTGACTGGAAACATCCCACTTCCATGAATGGCTCGTAATCATGTGGGCAGCTAAACTGTGATTATAATCAAGAATGGAGAGCAGTATTACCACAGGCCAGAGCCAGGCAGCTTCTCCCAGGGCTGAGAAAACTCACACAGGCAGCAGGCTGTGGCCCAGAGGCACAATCAAAGTGCAGGACAGTTCACTACAAAACTGTGGTCTGAAGTTCAGATAACAACACTGAAACGTTTACCCAAGTCCCATTTACACACACATATCTATGTTCCTTCCCCCCCGCTCCTTGTTTTTAGGATTTATTGATTTCAGAGAGGAAGGAAGAAGGAGAGAGATACAAGCATCAATGATAAGAGAATCACTGATTGGCTACTTCCTGCATGCCTCCTACTGGGGATCGAGCCCGAAACCCAGGCATGTGCCCTGACCAGGAATAAAACCGTGACCTCCTGGTTCATAGGTAGATGCTCAACCACTGAGCCATGCTGGCTGAGCTATTTTCAATCCTTTATAAGCTACATCATATCCAGTAGAGTACCCGATGACCTGGGGCTGCATTTTCAAAACTTATCTCCAAAATGCAAGATATTAATAGATATTCTACCAAAAATTTTCCTTGCTTATTAAATGATTTAGGAAAACAAGGCTTATTTTTTTTTTTTTATCTTTCAATATATATGAATCTGAGAGGCCTACACATAGACTTTGTTTAGCACAGTATTTTCCCTACCACTGTATGCTGAGTACTTCTGGAATATTAGGACAGGGCAACATTGTGCTAGAAAGTAAATGTGAACCTGCAGGAAACTTCTGGATTAGACAGCAAGGCTCTGGTCTCTGTTTCCAGCCCTGCCCTACCCTAGCTGGATAACCTTGGCTAAATGATTTCATTTTCTTTGGGCTTCAGTTTATGACTTGATCTAGGTTTATTCTACTAAAATTCATGATTCCATCAAAAAAGAAACAATATATATGCCCGGCCAGTGTGGCTCAGTTGGATGAGTCCCATCCCATGAACCAAGAGGTCACAGTACTATTTGCAGTCAGGGGGTGTTTCTATCTTTTTTTCCCTCTCTCTTCCTCTCTTTCTAAAATCAACAAAAAAACATATTTTTAAAAAATGAAACAGTCTCAGTCTATATAAAGTTCCCGTGTAGCTGGAAACTTAAATCTGCATCTTCAAATTCATTCAAAGCATGATTTGCTGCTCATTCATTCTGAAAACTGCTGCAGTCAATGGTTTCCCCTACAGGATACCATGTGGACAAGCATATCATAGTTTTAATATGGTCCCATTAAAATGCACTCATTTTCAAAGCCACGGAATTTTCATAATGTGCCTATTCCAATAATTTGAAATTTCAAGAAAGTCCCTAGGACAGTCTTGCATTTCTCCAGGACATTACCAAAGGAATTAAGCAACTTAACACACAATCTGGGTGACTACAGCTTACGCAGAAGAAGGAACAGAGGGGGCTGTGTGGGGAAGAAAAATCTGGAAAGCCAGCCACAGGCAGCCCTGGCCAACCCTAAAGGATATCATAGAGCAAAGCTTCCTTCTCACAGGAAGGTTACGCTCTATCACATCCCTTTGCTTTCAAGAACTGACCGTTCACCTCCAGTCCTCGCAATGAAAGGTCACTAACAGAGCGTAAGTTTCTCAATGACAATTTTCAACACGGAAAGTGTGTTTATTTAGTTCAAATACAGCCAACATAACCAGGTGTTAAAAAAGATTCAAGTCTATCACGTGACCACTTGTTGACTTGCTAACAACTTGGAACTAGAAAAATACCTCTTTTGATTTTTCCTCTTTGGTAAATCTTCCAAATTTTTCTATCATTTCAGCCACAAATATGACATCCATCTTGTCCGAAAAGTTGGCTGCTTCCACGGTGTAAGCCAGTAACTGCCTGGCTGTGGCCACAGCGTTGGTAATATTGAGAGGCATCTACATCGAAAAGGTAAGAAGAAGCACTTAGCAAATGGATGAACAAAATTTTGGACATTTTTCTTTGCATTTCATAACATTGGAATGCATTCACATTACATCATTTGCTCACCATAACCTCCTTAACATGCTTATTCAAACTTTAGAAAATGAAATTTTAGTGGAAACAAACCTGAGTGCAATGTTTTGAAAACTTAGAATGAAATGTAATACATAAGACTCCACCAGGTAAACATGCTGCACCATCTCTTGGTCTCTGCTTATCCAAATTCTACACAAATGCAACCCCAATTGCTTAGTGAGCCCTTTCCTGAGAACGCCAGCTGGGAGGACCAATGCCGCCCCACACGGCAGTATGAGCCACTGACTTACTTGTCTGTATCTCCAAGCACTCACTGCCAGTGACCTTTTACATTCATTCATTCATGCATTCATTTATTCATTCATTCATTTATTGACTTAAACATGACTCGGCACCAATCATTGCAAAAAGGGTATACCGGTGCTAAGGATCATAAGAAAATGTGTAACAGAAACTATCTTCCAGGTGCTTATAACCTGGTTTGGTTTAAAAAGATGCATAGAACCCTGGTTGGGTGGCTCAGTTGGTTGGAGCATCGTCCAGTACACCAAAGGGTTGCAGATTCAATCCCCAGTTGGGGAGCACATGGGAGGCAACCAATCAGTTTCTCTATCACATCAATTTTTTTCCCTCTCTCTCCCTTCCTCTCACTCTCTGATCAACAAAAACATATTCTCAGGTGAGGATAAAAAAAAAAAAAAAGGGTGGATAGAAGTAAAGACAGGAAAAGGCACCTGGGTGGTACACGTATGACAAGGGGTCACTTGTGACAAAGGGACTATAGAAAGGAACCCAAGAGTTGGCTACCCAGGTGGATGTGAAGGATGGTTGGGATTTTGTCTGGTGGACAGAGCCGATAAAGGTATTCAGACAAAGGCACAATGTCAGGTAGTAACAGGAAAGAGTGACGCCACAGAGGGCCTTGATCATCAGTTGAGAAGAAAAGACCTTATTCCAAAAAACAGATCCGTCAACTGAAGTATTATCACCAAGTCCTTATGATTTATTCATAGGTAACAAAGAGACCTTACGTATATGGTCTGAACACCATGCTTTATCAGCAACCTCAGCAAACAGCAGGCTTTCTAGTTACCTGGTTAAACATATAAAGGACTCTAGTGACATCGTTCGCATACTGGCAGCGAGAATAGTCGTCATCTGCCCAAAAGCCACCTCGGTCACATCGGCGCCAAGCCTTCCTCTCATCCTGCGGGCTCCCTGGATAGATCCCACTGCCATGGGTATTCCGCGTGCACTGTAGGTAGGCAGTGATGCCCGCCAACGTCCTGGGCCACCTGGGCACATGAGGGCAAAACAGTGTAAGAAACCCACACAGCCACAGAGGAGGAAAACCCAGGAAGAGAACATGCCACATACAATCATAGGGGAAAAATCAAGAAGAAGAAACAAACAAAACTCCTTTAAGATTAAAGATCCGGTCCAGCCAGTGTGGCTCAGTGGTTGAGTGCCAACCTATGAACCAGGAGGTCACAGTTCAATTCCTGATCAGAGCACAAGCCCCGGTGTGGGCTCGATCCCCAGGGAGGGGCGTGCAGGAGGCAGCTGATCAATGATTCTCTCTCATCATTGATGTTTCTATCTCTCTCTCCCTCTCCCTTCCCCTCTGAAATCAATAAAAATATATATATTTTTAAAAGAATAAAGACCCAAATTACTTTTTTAAAGGTTCACATGGCCTAAACAGTTTAAAGCTAACAGCCAAGTATATTTTAAAAGCATAACAGAATAGGATATTTTCATAAAATATTCTAAAAGTTGCTATAAACACAGGGAAATTGTATCTTGTGCAGCAAAAAAGAAAAAGGATGCAACAATGAATTTTGCGTTTGTTTTTAATTACTGTTAAAATATTGTTGACTTATATAACCATGAGGAACCTTCTCCAGGATAATGAGAATGTGGCCTTTTGCAGAAGCAGAGCTAGTATATACTCAGAACAGAGTTCCCATGGCAGGGCCAGGACTGCCGTCCCTGGAAAGGCCTGCTTGCAACACTGACCCCTCAGTGGCAAGTGAAATCTAGGAATTTGGAACCAAGAGAGTGCCCGGGAACAGTTAGCTGGTAAGGGCAGCTCACTGTGGCTAGACTCCTGACACGAGCAGATGGGTTATGCAGAACACCTGCTTTCTTCCTGGAAGTCTGAAACTTTATGTGCCCACATGACCAGCAGTGAGAATTCTGGGTGCTGAGACTCCAATGGGCTTCCCCGGGCAGAAACACTGCTAGAGGTTGTTGCCTTTTCATGGCTGGAGAAGGAGTAGGCTCTGCGTGAGCCCCATGGGAGGGAGAGAGCAAGGAGGAGCCTGCACGTGGGTCCCTGTGACACTGCTGTGTACCTTACTACATCACCATAGTACACCTTAGCTGTCACTGCAACTATATGCTGAGTCCTGTAGGCCTTCTAGCAAATGTCTGCACTTGGGGTGAGGGGTCTTGAAGGCCCCCAACACAGTATGAAACCGAATTTGCCTGGGAGAAGCCCCTCCCTATGCAAATGACTAGGGCATCACGAACTGAGCTGGGAAAATCTTTGTTATCTGAGCTCCATTTCTCTAAAACTGGCAATGAAATTGAACATAGTTGATAAAAGTTAGAGCTGACAGGCAACACAGGAACTGCTAAATTATACCCGTCACAAAAAATATAATTCATCATCAAAATTGGCATAAATAGCCCTAACTGGTTTGGCTCAGTGGATAGAGCGTTGGCCTGTGGACTGAAAGGTCCCAGGTTCGATTCCGGTCAAGGGCATGTACCTTGGTTGCGGGCACATCCCTAGTGGGAGGTGTGCAGGAGGCAGCTGATCGATGTTTCTCTCTCATCGATGTTTCTAGCTCTCTATCCCTCTCCCTTACTCTCTGTAAAAAATCAATGAAATATATATTTTTTAAAAATTGGCATAAATAGATCAAGCAACACTAAACTAAATTCTTACAAATGCAGTGGAAGTTTAAATGCTAATACCTTAAGGCATGTCAAAAGATGAGTAATTCATTAATCAGCTGAATGATTAGATTTCTCTTCTATTTTTAAAAATATAAAATACTCAAATACTATAAGTAAAAATAGAAAATCCACCATAAACAGGAAACTATTATAATTATTTAACGAAATATTTTGACTATAACAAAATTAACAAATGTTATCTATTTTACTTTAATGTAAGTATTATAGATTAACAGTTAATCAATATAAAGGACTTATCCACTAGCAATAATAAATGCTGACTTCCACATATTCATGTCAAGAAGATTTTAAAAAAAGACAATTTTTTAAAAAGCAATGAAGAATTAGCTCAGCTAAAGATGTTGTATGGCTTCTTCACCTTGGACTTGAAAGACTAACACCAAAGGATTTTCTTATCCTTAAAAATTGGGCTGTACATGAAGGAGACAGCAGTGGTATCAATCACAAACAATACAAACTGGCATTCACAATCTTCACACTGCTTTTAAAAGCAACATATTCCCCTTCATTTATATCGACTACATATTATTAGAATCCTGAACATAAAGTACATTGAGTAAATAATAAATTTAAGGATGTTTTCAAGCAACTTTTTAAAAGTAAACGAGTCTAAGGTAAAAGTTGTTACCTCTCACAAATTCTAAACTTTCTAAAAAAATTAACACAATAGTTATCAGGAAATTTAATTTGCAGTCTTTCAGTTGTTCTGCTCATGTTAACTGAGTCCAATACCAATGGCTCCCAAGTTTCAGTCCGCCCAATAGCTTTCATTTCCCAAAGATTTACCTATTGGCAATAACGAATGCCAATTTCCATATACTCAGGTCAAGGAGAATTAAAAAAAAAAAAAAAGGAACAAAAAACACAAATCCAATTTCCTCCCCCATTTCATTCTTCTGGCAGCTAAGCAAGAAGAACAAAATGGGGGAGTGAAATTGGATGTGTTTCTCCTAATTATAGTTCCACTTAACTGCCAGTAGTTAAAAGTGACTTAGTAATATAAAAGTTTGCAAAGTTTTGCGGGGGTGAGGGGGAAGATACTATTAGTTTGAATTCTGTACTTTAGAATTTCCAAAATGTTTCCCTACCATAGTAATAGTTCTTAACTTTTTCAATAAAATCACCTGTTAAAAATGAACATTTCTAGCTCTACCTTCAGGACTCATAAATCAACAGATTTGAGAAAAAGTTCAGGCCATTTGTATTTTTATCTTTGTAAATGATTCTTAAATCATTGTTCTTCTAAAGTGCAGTCCTTAGATATATAAGAATATATAGATATAGATATAGATATAGATATAGATATAGATATAGGTATGGTATAGGTATAGGTATAGGTATAATGTAGGTGTAGGTGTAGGTATAGGTATAGTATGAGTATGGGTTAGATATAGGTATAGGTATAGGTATAGGTATAGGTATATTATGGGTATGGTATAGGTATAGGTATGGTATAGGTATAGGTATAGGTATAGGTATGGTGTAGGTGTAGGTGAAGGTATGGGTATAGGTATCTTTAGGTACAGGTATAGGTATAGGTATAGGTATGGGTATAGGTATAGGTATAGATAGATATAGCAATATTCCCCATTTATATACACTGAGTGGCCAGATTATTATGACCACCTGACATTTGTAGGCAAATTAGCTGTAATTTCGTGCTGAAGTTGCTAGAGGGCCAGACCATTATAAATAGGGAAGCAGGTTGTTTACCACGACAGTAGAAGTGATTTTTTTCTGAAGATATGGGTAAACAATGCAATTTAACAGCCTTTGAACGTAAATGTACATATACATTTCTCCAATATTCTTACTGAGAATAGGAGACAAATTATGTGCCTTTGGGGATAAAATGGGACATGGAGCAAGTCACTTTCATGCCACTGACCTGAAGTCACCTTTGTTGTTTACCACCCTCTCGGGGGGACAGTACTGTGCAGAGCTTTCTAACACGACAATATCGACAGTTCGTGTGTTGTTTCCGCGCTTGGTCTGGACATGACAGCCCCAATTTCCAGTTGATCCAGCCTGAATATTAGAAATGGTTAGGGCACTGCATGAAGAAAGATTTTAAAAAGAGAGAAAATATGGTCAGGCAAAAAGGGAAACAACCTGGACTTCGATCACTCATTTAGCAAATACGCCTGAATGGACATTGTGGGCCACGCGCGTGTTAGATTAAAACACATTTTAAAAATGTCCCTCCATTTAAGTACTTGAGCAGCAAGTCAGGACAAGCAGGTTAAGAGACTTAAATATGATGGCAAGGGTGCTAACAGAAGTAGGAATAAGGTGCAATGGCATATAATGCCTGAGACTTCTCCCAGAAAAAGGGAGAGCAGGGCACAGCAGGGAGAGGGGACAGCAAGTGCAAAGGCAGAAACATCGCGGCACATTCCAAAGCAAAACCAACATCTACCTTCTCACTGATTCTAAGGAAAAGATTCAAGCATGAACAAAGAAGATTCATATTTTAAAGTATGTAATTATGAAAACATTTAAGGTAAAATAGTCTTTGGAAAAAGGGTTATACAAGAAATAACTTGCTAAGTCTCTAAAAAGAGGTAGCAAATCACTAATTAATGGCTTAACAAAAGGAGTTTCCACATAAAGGTATACTTTAATTTCCAAAACGGCTACATATCTCAACAGTTATCAGGAAATTTGATTTGCAAGATGAAGTCACAATTCTCTAATACAAAACCTAGTCATTAAAGAGCAAATGTCAGAACATTTAATTAACCTTTACTCCCCACCCCCACAGGACAAATTAGGCTTTGCTTCTAAGTAGATACAAATGATAAGTAATTAGACATAAAGTATCATTGAAGTAACTTACAAAATTATGTCTTGGAGTTTAATACACATTTTTCCAGTCTCCTAAGTCATCAATGGCTACACAACAACAAATGTTCTAATGAAGACTTCGAGGCACTATTATTCTGAATCAAAGACAATGTTCTCTTTACTATCAGTAAATAAATCAATACACTGTAATTAATTGATTCCCAAATAAAGTGACACAAATGAATCTGGCATTGAATTTAAGTAACCAGAAAGTTTATCACACTTTCTGTTCATATGACTCTACTGAACTAGGAAGAAGTGTATAAAAGAATTGGCAATCTGGGATCGAATAGGTTCCCAAACCTTCTTGGTTCACAGCCCTTTCACTGACGAGGTAACTTTCTCATGGCGCAGTCTCCAATTACCAAGTTAAATCTGCATCTAGGTCCTAATAATGTACTAGCCATTTGAAAAAATACTACACATCAATTTGGAAGAAACATTTCATTCTTAAATAACAACTATATCTAATGGCCTGTGTGTACCTGTCGGGCATTATAAAATTAATCAAACATCAGATACAGATTGGATAATGATATACTTATTTCTTGTTCCACAGTGATTTTTCACTTGGTACTTGCTTTGTAGCAAAGTAATCGACAAAAACCCTACGTCCCAAAGTATGACACTAGCAAAAGGAACTCAGCATGACTTAATGGTGACAGCATAACTGCCTGGAGCTGGTAGCTGTGTGGTGTCCGACAAATGTCGAGTATCGCTATTGTTCCTCAGAAACCTAACATACCCCTGGCACCTCTGTAAACTCACATGGTGTCCTGGGTACCTTACACACCTGCTGGGAGCTATGGTCCTAATATATTTTGTAAATATTTCTTAAGGTAACTTTTAGCCATAACTACAATGTCGAAAACCAATCACCGGAATAAAATTTTCAGGCATCCTCAAGGCAGCACACTTGGAATGTAAGGAAAAAAAGGCAGCTTCAATTTCATCTTTGAGGAAAACTAGAAATTCTCAGTCTTACCGATCAAGGATCAATAACATGAGGAGACCAATGAAGAATGAACAGGTGTCTCAGAGACCAATTCAATAACCATATTTCCTTTTTCTACAACTTATTCTTCTGAGTTAACCCTGGGTAAAGGATTTCTCGGTCTTCACACGAAAGATTTTCACTTTAGTCAAGTGTCCCTGCCCACAAAAATATTAGGCAAGGCTGCTATCCTTAGCATATTTCTGCACTTCCAGAAAGAATTTCAAATAAGGTATGATTTGTAAAAATAAATTGATCATATTAATCTAGTTATTTTACAATCATCAAAATTAAGGGTTCTACATTAATCAAAGTTCTTTTCTTTAGAAATGGGGCCCCTGTATTTTTAAAACTCTACTGTTGTATCATATGCCAATTTTGGTCCATTCATATAGTCACTGCTTACACTGCGTTTTAACATACGTAGACACGTATGAAATTATCAGCACAGTAAAAACAATATGACAACCAGTTTTCTCACTGGGACTAACATACTGCTTCTAACGAAGGAACTCTGCTTCTGCGGAAGACAGCTCCTATCAGACCACCCTCCCTGCAGTTTAGGTACCAGCTCTGGACAAACAACAAAATGACAACTCTCTGAATTCACTGAATGATACAAAGCAAGCAGTAACCAGAGAGGAGCCGACACTAGGAAGAAGGCATTGGCCCTGGGGGGTAATCATAAAATTGTTTTTAATGGCTTCTGTCCAAGGACATGCCCTCCTCAAATAGAAATTCACAATCCGACGTGTTGAAAAATCACAGGACAAAGGTAGAAAGGAGCCTGGCTTTAGGCCCAAATGTCTGCATATAAAATCTACCCAGATCTCTAGCTGACCCCTCATCTACACACAGATAGGGTAGATGCACGTAGATATCAGCAGCTGCCTGTCACAGAAAGGGGTTTGGATTCAGCCAAGCTAACTGCTTGAGGAAACAAAAAATCAGCTCCCTTCACGTGAACGGAACAAAATCTGGAGTCAAGGGTCAAACTTTTTCTTCAAAGGCCAAGAAGCAAAATTGAGGATATTATATAGGTACTTCTGTAACAATTAAACATATAACCATTTAAAATTATTCTTAGCTCACAGGCCCAGCAGGCCAGATTTAGCCCAGAGGTTATAGGTGACTGACTTCTCTATAGTGAATCATTCGCAATGTCCAGGAAATAATCCAACATTACTAGACATATAAATAATATGTATTTTTTCAAATAGAAAAATATAAGCCATAGTCAAAAGAAAAGTAGTCAGTGATGATCCCAAGATGACCCAGATGTTAGAACTGCCTGGAAAGGATTTTAAAGCATCTGCTATAAATATGTTAAAAGACATAAATGAAAATATGCTTCTAATAATCAGATAGGAAATCTCAGTAGAGATCCAAATTATAAAATAGAATAGCCTACCCCACAATTCCAAGACATGAATTTGAACTAAGAGAACCTTCAGTTTCTGATTTTTTCATGTGACTTCTATAGGTCTGTTGTGATACTACCCTAGGGTGACTCAGCAGAGTTTGGAAACTGCAGATTTATTCTTTAAAATTCAAGCAGAATTCTAAAATTCCTACTAAGAAATTGATAGGAAGGAAAGAAGGAGTCAGAGAGAGAGAGAATCCAATGTCTACAGATAAAGATTTTACTAAAGTAAAATATATGGTGAGCAATAATATTATATATATGTTTACTCTGCTTTTTACACTTTAAAAAGTTCATTTGAATTAAGTATTTTGGTGCTCACACCAGCCATGGGGTTAACAAGACAGGTGATATATTCTTTTATACCAGTGGGGTAGAGAAAGGAAGTATCTTAAAATGTAGCATTAATCATAAAACAGTGAAAATTAGGTGATTCCTAAAAGTGAAACTCTGAGCTTAGCAGCAGGAATTAGGTAGAAATTAAGTTTGACACTACAAGTTTACAGCATTCCTCCTAAAACTTTAAACAAAATGTCTCTAATTTTTCAACAGTGTTTCTCTTTTATCCTATACCCCACCCCTCAAAAAAAAAAAAAACTGGATGGAAAGATAGCTACTTAATTTTACAAGATGAGTAACAATCAGGAAACCATATGTCTGCATTTTTAAATGCAAGAAGATAAAATATTGACTCAAACGCCAACTAAACATTACAATTCTCAAACAATAAATAAAATCCACAGAAAACAGTTTTTGACTTTAAAAAGGTTTACCTTGCAATCAACGAGCAGTTGTGGATCATGTTCTTCTCAACAAAGATACCTTGCGATTCATCAGTTTCAACGATCCGCCCATCCTGATACCATAACACTTGCATGTCCTGGTCAATATACGAAGCCATACACTGGAAGGGAAGGCTGTCCCCTTCAAACACGACTTGACGGTGAGATGGAGTCATGTAGAAAGAGGGTAATTCAAGGGGAGGATCTAGAGATAGTAAAACAAACTCAGTAAACAAATACAATACTATATGCAGGCGCCAGAATAAAAAGTTATGGAAATTCTAATTAAAACTTTAACAATGGAAAAACAAACATTCCTCAACAATGACACATTAATACTAGCACAAACAAGGCTGCTCCTGAGATAAGTGGATCCCAGATGAAAACAAATTTGGCAAAATTAAAACAAAACCATTTTGTAATCAGTTCTGACTTTCAGAGTGGTTCCTTTTTGGTGGTATCACGACGACGAGATGGCCACAGAAGCAGTACTAAAAGAACAAATTGTAGCCCTAGCTGGTTTGGCTCAGTGGATAGAGTGTTAGCCCTCAGACTGAAGGGTCCTGGGTTTGATTCTGGTCAAGGGCACGTACCTAAGTTGCAGGTGTACTCCCTAGCCCTGGTCGGGGCGTTTGCAGGAGGCAATGTGTCTCTCTCACATCAATATTTCTCTCTCTCTCTGTCTCTCTCCCTCCCTTTCACTCTCTCTAAAAATCAATGGAAAAATATCCTCTGGTGAGGATTAACAAAAATCATTAAATAAGTAAGTAAATAAATAATCTATATATATAAAAGCATAAGCAACCTGCCGACTGGCTGACCAGCCAGTAGCTATGATGCGCACTGCCAAGTTGCAGTGAGTTGGCAGCTACAGTTGTCAGGTGACACACCTGGAACCAGAGAGGAGGAGCCCGATTCTGGGGTGCGTCACCCGAGAACCGCCCTCTCGCAATCCAGGACCCCTCGGGGGATGTTGGAGAGCCAGTTTCGGCTCAATCGCCGCAGGCCAGGCGGAGGGACCCCACCGGTGCACAAATCCGTACAATGGGCCTCTAGTAATAAATAAAAGAACAAATTATAAAATGATATTTAACTAAATGATACTTAAATCTGGAGAAGGGAAATGGTAACAAAAAGAATGCTGATATAGATACAATTTAAAAATA
The DNA here is from genome assembly GCF_000412655.1 of Myotis brandtii. Taxonomy (NCBI): domain Eukaryota; kingdom Metazoa; phylum Chordata; class Mammalia; order Chiroptera; family Vespertilionidae; genus Myotis; species Myotis brandtii. The sequence goes on along the minus strand of NW_005369915.1, from coordinate 5,002,580 downwards.
CTTTTTGGAGACTGTATTACCTTTGATTAAACCACTGGTTTCTGGTTATAAAAGTAATGCATTCTCATTGCAGAAAATTTAGAATATTTAAAGAAAAAGGAGGAAAAATCTTTTAAGATTCCACATATTATAATCACATTTTAAGAGCTGATATATTTCCTTTCATTCAGAAAAACAAAAGGGAGAAATTTTAAATATATATGAAAAAAAGTATTCAAGAATCATGGGCTCATTAAAAGCCTTTAAAATACTTGGTCCATTGTCTGACATAACAATTCTACTTTTAGTAGTCTATCCAAAAGGAAAATTGTATGTATGCAAAAATGTATGGAAGGAAATTAATCCTTGTACTGTTTATGGAGTGAGAAATTATTACCAAACTAAATATGCAGTAATAAGGAAGTTGTCAAGTTACACTACATTTATATAATGGATTGGTATGCATCTATTTTATATGATGAGGAAATAAGTTTACATGATTTCAAGTTAAAAAAGGTTACAAGAGCATGAAAATATGATATTTCAGTCAAAGCCTAGGAAAAAGAAGGAGACAATAAATCAACATATCTCTGGGAGTGATAAAAATGCAGTATGGGTTTTGTTTGATGCTTTTAGTTGTTTCCTTTATTGAGGTATAATTAACAAAGTTATAAAATATTTGAAGTGTACATCATGATGATTTGACATACACATACATTATTTATTTTCATGAATCTTAATTTTTTTCCCAATGAGCACATTGCATCTGTGAAACAACAATAAAAATGATAATAAAGAGAAAATGAAAAAAATGATAGGATTGTTTGTTTCCAAACACAAAGACTAAGTCGAAATCTCCTCCTATCACCTTAGGACTGTTTTTTTGTTTGATGTGTATTTTTGTTTTTTCATTTAACACACATTTCTTAGGAATACACCTTTACATACAGAATTACTGGATGAAAATGTATCAGCTACTTAAGAGCACTGGTATGTTTTGCCAAACTATACTTAAAAAGGCTGTATCAATTCACGCCCCCACCAACAAACAGTGATTGCATCCTGAGAGTTTATTACTATCAACAAATCCCTAATCTGTCAACTGACAGAAAATCTGAAGATCTCTGCTATTCTTTGAAATTGGTTTTCATAAAGCTGTTCAGAGCCTAAGAACCTTAAATTCCAACCGAGCTGACTTAATTGTTGGCATCAACGAAATATTATTGAATCCATGAAGATTAACGGCGGCATTCAGTTCCATCAACATGTAAAGGGAATTTTACAGTTTGTCACGGAAAATGTGGTGGCAAGTAAGTTACAGTAAATGCTCTCTGTGTTTTCTTTCCCGCTTACCGCATGTCAGCAGTTCCTGCTTCACGCCCGTGACCGGCTGGGCCTGCAGGGATTTCGGGTAAACGCACCGCGTGTCCCGCACAGTGATGTTCCTCTCCTTCACCCAGCGATGCATCCACAGGATGTTACAATCACACAGAAGATACTCGGTCTGAAATTCTCTGTAGCAACCACAATACAGATTAGAGATTACGGTGAATAAAAGGAGACAGCACTTTGGTTTTATGGTGGCTTAGGCTCTGGGTGGTGTATTCACCTTCACCCCACCGGTGACCTCCGCCATCGACTGGATATGGTCTCCTCTCCAGGGATATGATGTGCGGAGGGTCTGACTCCAGCACGGCCGCCCACGGATCTGGGGACTCACGCTGCTTTCAACCCAAATTGCTACTTGAACAAAATCTATGCATCAGCCCTCACCTATGCAATAAGCTCCATAAACCCAGGGTTTTGGAATACCAAAGCCCCATGCTTTTTGCCTATCAGAGGCTTACCAATTCATCTTAAAACATGTAGCACTAATACTGCCTCGTGAAGCCACTCCAATTTTCCCAGCCATCACCTCCATGTTCTTGGCTAACTGCCTGCCAACTGTCCTGTGAATTTGAGCAACATAAAGCAATATATGATGGTTTCACACGGTCATACTCATCAGCTGACTGGAGAGTAAGCCCCTCAAGGATGGGGTCCTTTCTGACACTGTCTGCTATGTGCCAAGGGATACCGTAATCATTTACAAACTTAAGGGATTCACACTCAAACCCATCACAAAGGTAAGATTTAATATGAAAGGAAACAGAAAATTATATTTTTTAAAAATACATTTTTATTGATTTCAGAGAAGGGAGAGGAAAAGAGAGATAAAAAAAAAAGAGAGAGAGAGATCAATGATGAATGAGAATCATTGATTGGTTGCCTCCTACAACCTGGGCATGTGCCCTGACCTTGAATCGAACCGTGACCTGCAGGTACATTGGTCAACGCTTAACCACTGAGCCTCACTGGCCCGGCAAGAATTATCTTCATATGTGGCAAGAAGTGTTATAATTTGGCACTTGGATGTAAGAAACCAAGAGAGGACATATATAGCTTGTACATTAGTGCAATAATTTCTTGAGTATTTTTATACGAAGCACTAGATATTCATGAGCCGTGAGTCTCACTAAGTCCAGCTAATAAAAGTTGTCCTCTGCTAACCTGGAGGGCATTATGTAACCGGGGAACAAATGTAAATATAACTAAACGAGTGTGCCACATGGTCTGTACAAATAAATTGACACAGTGCAAAGAGCAAACATAACCACTTGTGCTTCTAACACAGACTGTGCGTTGGCACAGGCTTCGTCTCAGGTTTGGCAATAAAAAAGGAGGGGTGGGGGTGGGGGGAGTTGGGACAACAAAAGCAAAGAGAAAGTAACTTTTAAAAAAGTACCCAAAGAATGACTGGACTGATTTCTAATTCCTAATCGCCAGCCTCTGGTCACTTTCTGAAACTACCAAGTAAAAACACTGGCGATTTAACCCAATTTGGGGATGAAAAGGCTTCCCACATTCCTGCTACCCAAGGTCTCAAGAGCCAGATTATTCTTTGCGGTTTTTCTTATTTCCTAAACTTCACAGCAAAGACTGACTTGAACATCACTAACGATGCCCAAAGGAGGTGTTTTCCTTAAAAAGCAGCTCTGGATGAGAAGAGACCCGATGGAGTCTGATCCAATGTGACCCTAGGAGGACCCACCTATGACCACCACGGGAGGAGGGGCCAGACGGATGGCTCACCTGCTAGCTGCACCCCAGTGAAGGTACTTCATGAGGTTTAAATGATAGGTTTAGACAAGCAGAGGCGAGGCAAAGGGAAGGGTAGAGGTGGGAAAAGAAAGAAAGGGAGGAGAGGAGCCCTACCGGGTTTGGCTCAGTGGATAGAGCTTAGGACTGGGGATCCTGTTGATTCCGGTTAAGGGCACATACCTCGGTTGCAGGCTCCTCCCTGGCCCAGGCCCTGGTCAGGGCTGATGCAGGAGGCAACCAATTGATGTGGATGCATGTCTCTTACATTGATGTTTCTCCCTGTCTTTTCCTCTCTTTCCACTCTCTCTAAAAATCAATGGAAAAACATCCTCAAGTGAGGATTAAAAAAAGAAAAAAGGGAAGAGAGGAGAAGGGAAGGGAGAAAAAGAAAAGAATTCAGCATATATAGAACAGAGGCACTGGGTAGGGAAGACGATGTAGCATGGGAAAAGAGACTCAATCTCATGAGCTATATATAACAAAAATCTGAAAAACATTACATTTAACTGTACGTCTGATAGAAATTAGCATAACTGAATGTTTAAAACATATTAAGGTTTATCTGGAAATACAGTTACTTTCAAAAGTAATATTTGTAATTATCTCGCAGCTAAAAAACTTTTTTGGGGGGGAAATTCAATCAATTCTAAAGATACAGAGAACTGTGTAAATATGATCTTATATTGACTTCATAAAGCAGATAGATATTCTACATAAACACTCCTAGAAATGTAATAGGTTGTGAATTCCGTAGGTGAAGAGGTTATAGGATCAAATTAAATCTCTGAAGTAAAAAAGATTCTGAAGCACAAATCCTTCTGAGGGAGGAATACTTTGCACTTAGGGGATTTAATTAGTCAAAGAACAAAATGTTTTCTAATTTGAAAACAAAGTCAAAGAGAAAGAATTACCAATGTATTACCTTGAAATACAGATTTCACATATAATATTCTAAAGAGAAAATGGTTGCCCCCATCTGAAATGTATTATACTAAGGTTTACAGTATGTTTTTCAATGTGAATGCAAGCTCTCAAGAAAGATTCTAATTTCTGCAAATATCACAAGATTTTCCCATGAACTCTCTTAAACCATGTAATAACTGTTTTAATTTTCAAAACCTAAGAGAGAGAGAGAGACAGAGAGACAGAGAGAGAGAGAGAAGAAAAAAAAATTCTTACTTACAAAGATCGTAATGAGCCAAGATAATCAAAAGTCCCTTGAGATAATGAAGAAAACAAATTCCCGGAAAGGTTTCTGGGGGGAAAAAGGAAATGATTTCACTTTAAAAAATACTAACCAAGATATCTTTGTGTACTATTTCATATTTCCTAAAGTGCCCTATAATCACGAAATATTACAAAGAATGTATAAAAGTTGTTTTAAATCTTATAAAGAGGGAACAATTAGCAAATATTTCTCCAAGGCTGTAAAAGAAAATTGCTCTTAGCCTCGTATAAAGCAGTAAATATTTAAACATTATTTCTGTTAGATAAGGATTTTTCTATAAAATATCAGGTGAGCCTGAAGGTTACCTCACTAAACCAGATCTTTAGTCATGCTGTCATTGCAACTAGAATTACTCTATATCATTTAAGAAAGCAAAAATTCTAAAATACAAAAGAAAAAGTATGGCCGGAATGATTAGCAGCAACTCACAGTGACTGAGTAAAAACATCAGCAAAGTGGAAAGAGTGCAGGGTTTAAAATGAAAGATTCAGTGTTGGCCTTTTCTCTTGCTTTTCCTTGCACCAGGTGGCTTTCATGACTGTCTTCACCCTTGCAGCATTGTATATGGATTAAAACCCAAACACCCCATGCTACAATCTGAGTAGTATGTTATACCCACAATGATTCTTCCAGGTTTGACTATGAACCCCAGCAGGGGAGGGGACCCGTGTGTTTTATTTATTGGGGTACCTCTGGCAGCTAGTAACATGCTGAGGTATACAGTAGGTGCTCAATGGTGGTGGCTGACTGCTCAGGATGTGGAGCCCATGTGCAGAAGGTTTCTGACACTCAAGGGGACCAAGGGCTCTGGGAGAATGGCAGCATAACCCACCCACCACAAGATCTGTTCTGTGTCTGTCCTGGTAGACCTGGAGTTCTCAAGGAAGAAGTCCTAGGACCTCCCAGGAGGCCTTCGGAGTCTGGGTTGAATGTGTCAAGTGGGGGAGAAGATGATGATGGGGCACATGGATTCCCCAGTGGGAAGAGGAAGAGAATTGATCTGGGAGAGATCAGCTGTTCCCATGACACGTGCAGCAATGAGTTCCTGCTGACTTGCTATTACACAAATGCCAATCCTTTGCCAAAGAATATATAATGAACTTCAATCAGAACCTCACTGGATGGGGTTTTATAAATGTCTCTGGATATAAAAAGTTCGATAAAACGATTCTGATCCTCACAGAATTGCCTAGGAACTAAAAAAAGCAAGCAAATAAAAAAGAATACCTGCAAATTAAAAGAACAATAAAAGATGCCTTTTTCCTTTGGAGCCTCTAAGAGTGGATACCGAATGGGAATTCTGCAGGTCACAGGCACGATTCAAATGGTCATTTTACTCATAATACCACTCACCTTCTCCTTAACAAATAGACCTCGCTCTTATTTCCACCTCCAACCATCATTTGCTCCGCTTCTTTTCCTTTCTAAAGATCCAAATGTCTCCAATCCTTTGGGTCATAAACTGAAGTTTTACCTCTTCCAAAAAATTTCCCCATAATATCAAAGCTTTCAATCATCTTTCTCCATACTAGCATGTTCCCTGGAGCATACAGTGCACCATGTGTCTGTGTGTGTCCCTGCGTGTGCAGTAATGCGATATTATGTTCTGATGACATTATAAAGTACCTCCGTGACTCAATTCCAACCTCCTTATTCTCTACCTACTTCAGTTTTTACTGTACCATTACTATTTGAATATTAAACATGGCACAGGCATTTATAAATACTTGGATACCGATTCAAATGTTTCCTTATATCTTAACTAGAGGCCTGGTGCACGAAATTCGTGCACGGGTAGGGTCCCTAAGCCTGGTCAGCAATCAGGACCAATCTGTGAGATCGGGCGGGGGGGGCCCCTCGCTAGCACCCACCTTGATTGGCCTGGGGCCTTCGAGCTGGGGGAAGCTCCTGTGTTGAGCGTCTTCCCCCTGGGGGTCAGTATGCATCATAGCGACTGGTGGTTCCACCAGTGGTTCTGCAGTTTGGTTGATTTGCATATTAGGCTTTTGTTATATAGGATAGGGAAGAAAGATGTACTTACAATCTAACCAGATTGGTGAGTCCTCGAAATATGTCTGCATTCAGACATCCTATCCGATTGTTTGTCAGATCCCTAAGGAGAAAGAGGGGGGGCAGGATGTCTTCAATCAGTTCTCTTGGTTAATGAAGGTTTCATACATTTAATATTCAAAAAACAGCAGCCAGGTATCAGACAAAACCTTTCCTTTCAACATCTCCAAGATACTTACCTACCTCAAGAGAGATACTAGGGCACGGGAGAGGCAACAATCCTTGCTCTCGCTTACTTCTGACACGTGCACACTAACTCTGCTTCCTTATAGTGCCCTTTGTGTTTCAAGCACTGACTCCTGTAAAATGACCCAAGATACAACTGAAGTGCACACATGAGAACCTACCCTGCTGTCTGTGATACAAGTCCCTAGATGACCTACACAGTTAATTATGCTGGGAAAAGGGAGGGAACAGAGCCCCATCGCATCTCAACCAACATCTAACATGATGGATAAGAGAGCAAGTCATCGCCCTGGCCTGTGTGGTTCAGTGGTTGAGTGTTGTCCCATGTCCTTACAGGAAGGCACAGGTTCAATTTCCAGTCAGGGCACATGGCAGGGTTTGGGGCTCGATCCCCAGTAGGGGGCGTGCAGGAGGCAGCTGATCAATGTTTCTCTCCCCTCTCCCTAAAAAATCAATAAAAATGTATTATTTTTTTTAAAAAAGAGAGCAAATTATCAAAATAAATGCTGGAACTTTTATCTCCTCAAAAACATCTGAAACTTAATGCTTTCTAACTTCATTCCTTAAATACTTAGAAGTTTTCAAAGTAAAGAAAGCACAACTGAGTGAGCTTTTACTTCAGAGATCTATCACTTAGGCTCCATAAAAAATAACTGGGCCATTACCTAGATATCCTCTAACAGTATCTATGTAATGGCTCGATTATTTTTTTCCCATCACTCCAAAATCTTAGCAAATGTTCCCATCAAATGCTACTTTCTCAATATTTTCTCTTCTCAATCCATAAACCCTTTTCCTTTCCATCTATGTGAAAAGTTTAGTGAATACAGGGGTGGGCAACAGTAGGTTTACAGGTATAATGCAAATAAATAATAATACAAGAATAAATTCTGTTTTGAGTACTTACAACTGTAAACCTACTTTTGCCCCCCCCCCCCATATTGTATTCTTTCTTCACTATTTTTCTTCACACCAAGGACAATGAACACAACTTTACATCTTAATCTGGAGATTACATTTTAATTGGGACATAACTGATAAGTTCTATAACCTTCAAAAAGGATGGCATGATTTTCATCATTTACCAGGGGATGTAAATTATATTGCAAGAAAACCCTAAAACAATGAAGCTTTACTTTTATCAGTTGTTAGATTTAGATCTATTCACTGCTTTAAATTTTGATAAAAGAATGAGAACACATTTTCTAAACCAAACTTTCAAAACTATTTTTATCACATTTTCTTCCCATTTTATTTCCTATAGTTGAGAATTTACACCTTCTTTTAAAAAAAAAAAAAGCATTTTTATTGATTTCATAGAGGAAGGGAGAGGGAGAGAGAGAGAGAAACATCAATGATGAGAGAGAATCATCGATTGGCTGGAAGAAAAAGTGTCAATCTGATGAGAAATGATAAGGCCACAGCACTGAAACCTACTCGCTAAGTTTTTCACTTAGATATTCCATAGCTTGGGTAATCCTGGGGTTCTGTAATCTCATAGTTCTGCCTCCCCTTTCTTATGCAACTTTTGATAAAAGAATCTTAAGCAATACAAATCTTTATCCGTGTCTGCTAGTCTCACGCTTCTCAGACGATTAAAGCTAAGTATTTAATCTTGCAGGACTTAAAAAAAAAAGTTCTAGCTGATTTTCCTTTTATTTCTAGGTTTTTACTGTTTAAGAAAATGAGGCATCATCTTGTGAGTTGTTGCTTAAACAAGCATTTCTGGGCTCTGTTCCTTCTCTTGTCTCAATTCTGAGCTTTAAATGGTGCAATTACCATCGATTCTTTGGGAAACAATTTCATTATAGCTATATCTACTTAAAATGGTATTAGGTACTGATAATGGGTGTTCATTTAGATTGAGAACCGGCTTGAATTTGTTGATAAAGCGAAAAGGACACTGAGTGGAGCTAGGTTTCATCTACTCTGGTAGTTTATTCTGCAGAAAGCCACTTAATATTCCTGATTCAAAGTATCTACAAGATAAAGACAAGGGCATGGTGCACTTCCAAAAACACTTATCGCGTGCCTGTTAGGTGAGATGCACAATTGAAATGAATGATTTAAGGACCCTAAAAATGTGCCCATATCTATAAGCAACTATGAAACAGCACTACTGCAGAGTATCTTTATATTTCACTGAGTTTTACATCTAAGACCCTCTCAGCTTGCAAGCTGTACGCCGTACATTCAATTACAAGTCAGCTGTGTGGAATTAAAAATATATTTTCTAATGGGAAGAACATTACAAACGGCAATTACCTTCCTCAGCAAGGACACAAGAGACTACTTAATGGGTAATGCAATGAAAAATGCTAAGGCGATGCCTATATGATATTAGTCATGAAATTCAATGCTATGGAACAAGAAATTTATATATTTATTTTGGATGGCAGTAATTGAGAAATTATTTACTGAAGGATAAAGAACTCAATGGAGAACCTGAGATATTTTTGCAGTGTCCTTAAAACATCCTAATGAAACTGCGTTTTATTAACAGTCCAGTTTCCTTCAACCTCCATCTTGACATGGGAGGTATTTTTAGGATTAATCTTCCTTTTAAAAAAATAAGCTTCCTTCCAAAAAAGCTGTGACTACAGTGTGTCAATCAGGGAAGGTAAAAATAAGTGATCTTTCCTGGCAGTATGACGTCACACCCCTCCCCTTGGATAAAAAAGTTGGAGGGAAAATGATTCAAATATTCTAGAATTTCTCACACTTCAGTGTCAGAATCACTGGGAGGGACAGTTAAAACAAAGATGGCCCAACCTGGGTGGCTCAGTGGTTGACCATCGACCTATGAACCAGGAGGTCCCGGTTTGATTCCCTATCAGGGCACACCCCCTGGTTTTGGGCTCAATCCCCAATGGGGGGCATGCAGAAGGCAGCTGATCAATGATTCTCTCTCACTGATGTTTCGCTCTCTCCCTCTCCCTTCCTCTCTGAAATGAATCAAAATATATTTATTTAAAAAAAAAAAGATGATTTGATCTTGGCCCCAGAGTTTGCCACAGGGTAGGTCTAGGACCTACATTCTTGCTTCCTACTTTAGGACTCGTGTTCACAGGCATAGGTTCGAAATGACTCATCCAAACACGGGGTCAGTGTGCCCCTGGTAAGAAGCACAGAGACAGTGAGCTGCTGTTATAAGTCAAGCTCACTTAGCCACTGCCCTCCGCTCCCTAAGGACTCTGTTTCTGGGGAGGTGTGCTGCCTGCCCATGCCTGTGCTCCACACCCCGGCCTGTGTCCATCTGGCTGAATCCTAACGGCTTCCAAGACATTAGCAGCTGGACTCTGCCATGGCTCCCCTCTCGGTAAGCAGATTCCAAGTCCATATCTAGGCTGTTGGTTTGTGCATATGATTCCACTATACCGCAAAGCCTCCAGGGGTTCCCCAGCTACCTTGTATCTCTGAACCCTGGCTCCCCGTTGAGCAGAAAATGGGCTCAATGAGTCTGTTGTGCAACTGAACTGATGCTGGTCTCTGTCTTACCACTTCATGCTGCTAAACCTGCTGGTACTGCTGGTACTGAACTCTACTGACCCACTGCAACTCTCATGCTTACTGGTGCCTCCCACCCTCCAATCCTATCTTCCCTTTCTAGAATTCCAGTCTCCATGCCCCACTGACCTACCCCAGACAGGCCATTTTTTCTGAGTTGTTTGATTAAAAAGCCTTTACTGGGAAACAGTGAAGAGCAGCGTGAATGGGGAAGAAGAAAACCAGTCTCCTCCTCACATCCCCGAGTGTCTCCCCCAGTGCACACAGAGCCAGACGGACACCATGAATGACTGCCCCCACCCGCAACAAAGGCCATGGCAATAAATTCCCTTCTACAGAGTCGGCCTGAAATTTTAAATTTCCCAAGACTGAGAAAATCCTTTAACTCCTACTACTCTTAATCTTCCAAGACTGTCCAAGAGGGGGAATTGAGAGGAGACCTGGAGAGAATAAATGTTGGGTGAAAGTTAATTTTACTTGCAAATGTAACTTAAAAAAAAAAAAACACCTGGAAAATTAGCATGGCCAACTCTGACAAGTGGACCTGACTAAAAATGATCTGACTAGAAGTGAGCAGGTTTTGAATGACAGAATAAGAGCCACAAGATGTCCAAAGTATTAGGATGGAAGGTCAGTGTCAACATTTAAGTAAGTCATGCCATGATTAAACTAAGAGCAAGCATAGCCAGCTTTAATATACAGATACGATGGAAAACAAGTAAGACGTGAATAATACTCAGGCACCTTGAACTTTTTAAAAAACTTAAATAATAAGAAAGTCTGATGGAATCAAAAGAGAGACAGACAGAGACAGAGATAGACAGGGGCTGAAAGAGTGCCTATGAAAAAGAAGGAAAGCATGGAGCTGGCCTCTCTCCACTTTATCTTGTGTCCCTGATTCTCTGCACTTAAGTGGTTTCTCCTTACTGTCATCAGGGTAGAAGGAGGTGGGCAAAGGTGGGGGCGGGGAGTGGGGATAGAAAGAGACTTTGCTTGGGGCGGCAGGCACAAGATGCAGTGTGCAGATGATGTTTTGTTGGGTTGTACACTTGAAAACGGTATGGTTTTGCAAACCAATGCCCCAATAGATTCAATGAAAAAAAAGATAGTCTGAAACACAAAATACAAATCTGATCATATCAATTTCATATACATAAAGTTATGCTACTCTCCCATCTAAACAATGGATTTGAAAATTTTTTTTTCACATGGCAAGAGATCATCAAAGCCTACAAAAGCCTAGTCCCACCTTGATCAGCCTAACCTCCCAACATTCTTTTCCCCCTTCCACTTTAGACTGGGGCCAAAGAGCTAAACTACTGTCCCAAGAGACATGGGTTCATCCTTATGCCCACTCTTCTGGTATTCTCCCATACAAAGAGCAAGGCCAAAGCTAAATGTCACTGCTCCTGTGGCAGGCCATTCCCTCTCTGGTGGTCCCTCCTTTCCCTGATGATTATTATTGTGTTATCTGTTACAGCACGTCTGCAGGGTGTATTTTCATTATCCACCTATTTGCCCCCCAAGAGTCTGATAGCTATCCAAGAGAAGCCAGAGTATGGCAAGCAGCCAGCACACAATAAATGCCTTTAGAAGGAATAAAGGATGATGGACAGACAGCACTACTTGGCTTGAATGCAGGGTTACTTCTCAACAATTGTGAAACAGCATAAGGGGAGGATGGGGAGAGGAGTTTTCAGCTTTAGCCTAAAAATTGGTCCTAAGGTTTTAAAATAATAATAATACATAAAGTATACATGAAAATGGCAAGACCTTAAATCATTAATAGAAAGGCACCTCAACTGATATAGCATTTACAACAGATCCGATTTGATTGCACTCATAACTTGAAAGTTAGCTGCAGATGAATGATAACAGACAAAGCCAATGCAGCAATGATTTTATTAACATACGAGGGACACAACCAGCAAACAAATCAAATAGCTATGCAAACTAATTCCTTCTAAGCTACTTATATTAAAACTCTCTGTTTTCTATCAAGGATCTGGCCAGGTGAACTTATCAAAACTGTTAAAAACCCATCTTTTATCGTGTGAAAGCTTAAAGTCGATGAACGGTTACTTATATGAGAAACAGTTCAAACTCATAAGCAAGCAAATCAAACACTTACAATCTTTTTAGCGATGACAGTCCCCAAAAGGCACCAGGATCTATACTACTAATAAGATTATTTCGGAGGTCCCTGTGGAAAAGAAAATAAAATAAGTTATTTACATATGAACACTGTAACAATTATTTTGGCATTTTGCACTTAACTACCATGCAGAAAACAACAATGACAAAAATAATGGGGGGAAACTGAAGCCCAAAAGATTAAGCCAAGATCACCCCAGTAGAAGTGCCAGAGCCAGAATTCAAGTTCGAGAAATCTGGCTCTAAAGCCATTTGTGTTGGTCAATAGAAGAATAAAGGTATATGTCAAAAAAGATATGTGTGTCCTGATGTTATTCAAATTCAAAGCTATCATTAAACTACAGTCCTAGAAAAGATTGTAACTATAAGATTCCAGAATTTGACAATGATAACTGCTGTAATGTAAAAGATATGTGTGTCCTGATGTTATTCAAATTCAAAGGTATCATTAAACTACGGTCCTAGAAAAGATTGTAACTATAAAAGATTCCAGAATTTGACAATGATACCTGCTGTAATGGCTATCAATTACGCAATGTTAAGTCACTGTGCTAAGCAGAGTTTTTGTTTTTGCAGCCTTCTCCCTTGTCTTCCCTACTTTCCCTTGGCATATGGTACACTCCAGACAGTGCCTGGAATTCCCAACACCACCCCTGTGGCACCCGATCAACCCCAGTCCTTATTCTTCAAATACTCTGGCCCCAGTCATTGGCATGATTACATGACCTTGGTCTAACTAACCCCAGGACCTAGGGCAAGGAGACAGACAGAGGTCAAGCAGTAGCCATGTCCACTGGTTTGACTAGAGGTAAGAAGTAAGTCTAAAACTGTCAGTGACCCTCTTGCTACCATTGAGAGATAAAGCCAACAGATAAGAAAAGAGAGTAAATCCCGAGCCCCTGGATACAGCCAAGCCTGAAGTCCAGTTTTCCCTCTGGGCTCAGTTACACAAACCACTAAAATCCGTGAGTTAGTATCTATCACTTATCATCCCTTTAAGATCTTACAACCAATCCTAGAAGGTATTACCCTTGCTTCAGACAAGGAAATTCATGTGCAGCAAGATGATGACATCTGGCCAAGGTTTTGGTGTTAATATGTAGCCAAGCCAGACAATCAGGCTGTAAACACATCTTTCTGCCTGACACAGTGAAGATTTACTAAAGAAACTGAGCAAATGTATACCTAGAGCAAAAGGGAGACAGATAAAGTAAGCATTCCAAAAGTTGGCCATCATTAAATCATGGTGCTAGAGATATTGTTTTTTAAATTTCTTTATATGTTTGAAAAATTTTATAAAAAATGGAAAAAACTATAGTATGTGCTGTCGTCCAGCACCCTCATGGTCATCACTCTAGCCCAGGTTATACACCACATTTCCCACTCGTGTCCTTGCTTCTCTCATCAGTTCTCCATTTACATCTTTTCTCTTTAATTGATCTTTTGGTTTTTGAGAGAGAGAGGAAGGGAGAGAGAGATAGAAACATCGATGAGAGAGCGACAGGGAATCAGCTGCCTCCTGATACTAGGGATTGAGTCTGCAACCCGTGAATGTGCCCTGACCGGAAATCAAACCTGTGAACTATGGGTTCATAGGTCTATGCTCAACCACTGACCCACACTGGCCGGGCTCCATTTACATCTTTATAAACATGAATCTGATCATGTCTCTGTGCCAGCTAGATCCTCCAAAAGCTCCACCATCCCCTCAGAAGAAAGTTCAGACTCTTCCAGGTCACTTACAAGGCTACCCATGGCCCTGACTTTGCCCATCTCCCTACTCCAACGCTCATTTCCTAATCTGCTCCAGCACCCTCCTTTAACACTCACTCGCTCAGTCCCGCTCTCTTCAAATATGCTAGTCATATTTCTAGATGTTTCTAGAAAGAGTCATATTTCTCTCACCCATCTATTCAGTGAGAGAGAGACTGAGACTCCTTATGTAGAGGGTAGATGGACAGTGCTATGTTCTGAATGTTTGTCCTCCTCCCCCAAAATCACACATTGAAAATCTAACTCCCAAGGTGATGGCAATAGAAGGTGGGACCTTTGGGAGGTGACTAGGTCATGAGAACAGAGAACTAATGAATGTGATTAATGACCTTACAAAGGAGGCCCCAGACAGCTCCCTCTCTCCCTTCCAGCAGGTGAGGTTTCAGCAAAAAGATGGCCAAGTAGGATGTGGTACCTCACTGGACACCAATCAGCCGGTGCCTTGACCCTGGACTTCCCGGTCTCCAGAAGTGTGAGAAATAAGCGTTTGTCTTTATAAGCTACCCAGTTTCTGGTGTTGTTATAGAAGCCAGAAGAGACTGAGACAGATGATAAATGGATGAAATCCTGGCTCAGAGACAGAATTACAGTTACCTAAATTTCACTATAAAAATCTTTTAAATAAATTACGGTTAGCCACTAAATCATTAGACTATTCATCAAGCCAGACAATGTAGAGACTATTGAATGTCATTCATAACGTAAGTCCACTTCGCGCACTTATACCTCAATAAAGGCCTGCACCTGACCGAATAATTTAAGCAAATGTGTGTACGTAGGCAAATTCCAATGCAAAAAAAAAAATAATACCGCAAATTATTAATAATTATTTACTCTGGGTAAGTAAACTGGTGATATGGGAGATTACTATATTATTCTTTCAATTTTGCTGTATGTTTGAAAAATTTCATAATAAAGATTAGTTTCTGTCCCCCACTTTTTAGTCCCAGGAAAGTATTACTCTGGGTAAGTAAACTGGTGATATGGGAGATTACTGTATTTTTCTTTCAATTTTGCTGTATGTTTGAAAATTTTCATAATCAAAATTAGTTTCTGTCCCCCACTTTTTAGTCCCAGGAAGTACAATTCATCATCAGGCCCAATGTACTAGTTTCTACCTCCTCCTCTGCACCCTATACTTCAAAGAAAATTTTTGGAGAAAATTCAGTCAGAATGTGTTTGACTTATATTGCATAAGCTAAAAGTCTCTGCAAATGGAAATATAATGTCTATTCCATTTTTTAAAAAAACACACACACTTCACTTCTCCGATTTTAAAAAGCATCTGCAACAGGGAATGACTTAGCTATAGTACTACATAAATTTGTGGTCCATGATGCACTGCATGTGTTTCTAGAAAATACCTCTCATGAATAACTAAGTAGTGTAATAAGATTTAAAGATACACTTTTTATTTAATAATAAAGAAATACTTGACATGTTACATAGCATTTAATGATAGCCATATTAATCAGGCATTGCCAAAGGATATTTGTAGTCAGAGTCTCTCATTTACCATTCCCTTCTCCACAGAGTCTCTCATTTACCATTCCCTTCTCCACAGCTTCCCTAGTGAACACAAGTCTAATGTTAGGATGTGCAGCTGAATCTGAATGGGTTGGGTCATTAAAACATAAACGCAAAGAGGTGCACAAAAGTTGCTTAAACAAAATTATAGAAATATTTAAATAGTTGTTAGAAAAAGAGCTAGCTCCTTTAGGCAAAAATACAAAGTATATAAGAAAAAAACACATTTTAAGTACAAATATCAGAAACCTCTACTTGAAACAACTTCCACAATAAAAAAATAAAAATTCCCTAGTATTACAGGAAATCAAGAAGTAAGGCAGCCTTAGTTGGTTCCATCTGTCTCTCAGATCCCCATGCTCAGAAAGTCAAGTTTACCTTCAGGCTAAACTTCAATCATGACATCATATCTCAGGTTCAAAAATCACTTCCAAGAAAAAAGTCATGAAAAGGAATGGAGACTTTCTTTTCTTAGGAACTGGGAAATCTTTCTCTGAAACCTCAAAGCTAACCATCCCTCATCTCTTATTGGCTAAGAATGGCTCTGTCAATCACTAGAAAGAGATGCTTTGGTGGCCTGGACCCATCACTTGAGTGGCGGCAGGGGTGGGGAGGGGGAGATGAACACATTGAAGAGTCAGACACACTGACCATTATGCAGTTCTATTCTAGTGTCAGTAATTAGAGTATAGGAGAGTGTCACTAAATTCTGACCCATATATAACACAACACAAGAATGATCTCTATATATAAAAGCCTAAGTGACCAGATGACTGGACGAGAAGATGACCAGCCGGTAGCTATGACATGCACTGACCACCATGGAGCAGACACTCAACGCAGGAGCTGCCCCCTGGTGGTCAGTGCACTCCCACAGCAGGAGCACCACTCAGCTGACAGACAGATGCCAGACACCGGGTTGATGGCTGGCGAGCGCGGTGCCCAGGCTGGGGCTCCTCCAGGCCACCTGCCGCTTCACGTACTACTTCATGCTGTGTGGGCTGGAGCCCAATGAGCTGGTGGGTAAGGCCGGGCTGAGGCCACACAGAGGTCCACTGATCCCCACAGGCCAGGCCTAGGGACCTCACAGTGCACAAATCCGTGCAGTGGGCCTCTAGTAATACTATAAAACAGTGATTCCCAAAGTGGGCGCTACTGCCCCCTGGTGGGCGCTGCAGCGATCCAGGGGGGCAGTGATGGCCACAGGTGCATTTGTTTTAACTTTTTTT
>NW_005369915.1:4955644-4985454 GCF_000412655.1 Myotis brandtii | reverse complement strand
TTTACCAAAAAAGGGAGGGGAAAAATGTATAAGTATACATTTTAGAGAATTCTTTTAGTAACAATATACAGTTCACCCTTAAACAACACAATCTGAACTTTAAGGCTGAATTGTAGCCGCCACCCCAATTCCTATGTGGAAGTCCTAACCCCTAATCCTTCAAAATGTGGCCGTATTTGGAGGCAGGGTCAAACACTATAGAGGGTCTATGCTTAAATAAGACCTCAGTGATGGAAGCAATAAAGTCCTGTGGGAGTTTCAATTGTGGAAGAAGCCAGTAGGTGAACTGGTCAAGGAAAGGTCACCTTGAAGTAGAGAAAGTGAAGCACAACAGAGGGCTAAGAAAATGAGGAAAGATTGATTTTCAGCAGCAAAGACGTTCCAACCTGTGGGGCTCCCTGAAGCACTCTGAATGGTTATCCTAAGTGTGTGGGTGACATGGGAATTTGAAACACGATCCTAGAACAGCATTTGGAAAGCAAGCAAATTAAACATCCATTGTGTAAAACTCACCAAGGCCAGAAAATGAGTGCTACCTGTAATACATCTGATCATAAGCAAAACTAGACCTAATTGCTAAGCCAAACACAATGATCACATTCAGAGATATCTGGATAAAAACATTAAAGTTTATCCAAACATTTTCCATCTTGGTGTGTGTGTGTGTTTAAATTCTGGGCTTCCTTTCTGGGCTTTGTAACCATGCAACTTTGGCTGCTTGTTCCTTTTATGAGGCATTCATGTCATGACTGAACTTCAAAACAGCATCTACACTTGAAAAGCCAGTGGCTAGCAACCTATGGTCCATGGCCTGTTTTGTAAATAGAGTCACCTTCACATTGATTCAGTTATTTGTTGTCTACTGCTGCTCTCTCACTACAATGGCAGAATAGAGTCACTGTGATAAAGATCATATGGCCCACAAAACCTAAAATATTCACTATCTAGTCCTTTACAGAAAGTTTGCCGGCCTTTGGTCAAACTAGTTGTTTGTTATTTTAAATTTTTATTTCAATTACAGTTCACATTATATTAGTTACAGGTGTACAACTAATCAATATATCTTATATACCTTACAAAGTTACATTTATATACCTTACAAAGTTACCACCCCAATAAATCTGGTTCCCATCTTACACCATATATAGTTATTACAATATTGGCTGTATTTCCTATGCTGTACTTTACATCCCCATAACTGTTTTTACAACTGACAATTTATAGTTCTTAATTTCTTTCAACCTCCTCCTCACTCATCCTCTTAATCCCGCTCCAACCATCAATTTCTTCTCTGTATCTCTGAGTTTGTTTGTTTATTTAGGTTGTTCATCTGTTGTGTTTTTCTGATTCCATACATAAGTGAAATCATGACTAGTTGTTTTTAAAATTCAATTCTTAAAATTTCTCCTAATAAATCATTGGAAAAACTAAATTTTTATTTTGAAAAGTTGGGATTGTAGAACTAGATTAACAATAAAAACATTTTAAGTAAAATGACAATAACAGATGATAACAAAAGAATACCCATTGCCCTGGCCCTTACAGTATCTCAGCTGCTTAGAGCATTATCTTGATACACAACGGTTTCGGGTTTGATCCCCAATCAGGCACATACAAGAATCAACCAGTGAATGAATAAATAAGTGGAACAACAAATGGATGTTTCTCTCTCTCTCTCCCCCTTCTTCTCTCTCTCTAAAATCAATAAATAAAAAATGTATAAGAAACTAAAAAGAATACTCACAATCTTTCAAGGAGACTTAGCCCAGAAAATGAACCATTCTTCAACTCGGATATTTTATTGTTACTCAGAATCCTAAAAATGACAGAAAAATAAAATGTAAGTTGCCTAATATATGTACACCATCAATATCAAAATAATTTAGCTCATTGTATTTATATCTATGAGAAATTCTAAGAAGTCCTTTATCATTCTCCTTCCAATTTTTGAAATGCCTGACCAAAAGATGAGAAATTCTAAGAAGTCCTTTATCATTCTCCTTCCCCAATTTTTGAAATGCCTGACCAAAAAAAAAACAAAAAAGAAAAGTTTCTTTGTCTTTCTTTGAAAAACCACCTAAAAGAGCTTACACATCTGTCACTTCTTAAATTGCTCCTGTCACATTGAACCAAAAATTTAAAATAGAGAAGTCACCATAAAATAGCTCTCAGTTCAATATAAGAATAAAGAATGCCACATACATTTATATAATTAATCAACTTACTAAGTTGAATACTTATTTAAAAATTGGAAACTTAACAGAAAATTATGTAAGCACTCTATAAAATAACGGCCTTACAAAGAAATAAAATACCCCCTAGATATCTTTGCAATATTGTTTTTAATCTAACAGTATGCAAATCTATGTGTCTACGTGTGAATAGATACTTGTCACACACACTCACATACAGAGATAGGAGCTGAATCAAGTTCTGTTAAATGGAAGATTACACTAGCAAATGACAGAGCCAAATGGCTAACCCAGGACATTTCTGCTCCAAACCCCATGTTCTCCAACTACTCCATGCTGGTCAAGAGAGGCACTGCTGGTATCTTGGGCAGAAAATTCTCCATCACACTCAGGGCTACACAAATTCTGGGGCACCCTTCATAGTGGGTCCAAGGTGGAGTGGTGACCCCTCCCTCCCAGACAGGGCAACACGCACGTCTATGTACATACACATGTAACACAATGCCTGCGCCCTAACATTTCAGGTATATTTTCACTCTCTACTTTCAATATTCTAAAAATGTATTAAAATAAAAACACCCATTTGGCATCTAATTTTCTTGAGATATAAATGTGTTTTGTTTTGTTTTTTAATTCCTACTCATGCCGATTCACATTTCAGAGCCTGCTACATGGGACGATCATTAGGAGCTTCTCAGGTCAGGTACACCTGTGTTTGGAACCCAGTTCTCCAATCCTTCTCAAGGGACACTGATTTTGGGCAAGTCACTCCACCTCTCTGTAACAGAGTTCCCTCATTCATAAAACAGGTAGGATAATACCTGCTGAGTAAACATGGAAGGAAACTAGTGAATGCATGACACACCCAATGAGCATTCCTTAGGAGTTAGATTCAGTTTCCCTGGTTCTAAGACTCATACCCTCCCATTTTAATGTTTCTTGTAATCAAAGTATATTACTGTGTAGTGTTTGGCCTCTTCCCAAAGCTGTTACTAAAGCAACAACCAGGGGACCAAGAACACATGGTCATCAAAAACGTTCCAATTAAAATACAATGTAATGTTCTCTAATCAAAATTGCAAAGGTTTTTAGAAGTGAGGTAGCTGGCAAGGGCAAAGCAAACTCAGACGGACACGTGGCCACCAAAGTCCCTGAAGCAAAGCTTCACTGAACAGCCTGGGGGTGCACACCCAGGAGCCTCCATCCTGCTGTCCAGGCATCAACCCTACGCTAACAAGTCACCCAATCTGACAAGAAGTATACCTATTTCAGTGACCTATTTCAGCACGATTTATAACAAAGTTAGAAACTCCCAAAGAGGTCAGTAAGAGGAGATAATCGCATTGTGATATATCCAAACAACAAAATGTTACACACCATTAAAAATGATTCTTTTAAAGAGACTTGATGAAAAGGAAAATGCTTACTATCAATTACAACAACAAAACCGATACCATTGATTGAAAAGATTTAAAGAGACTTGATGAAAAGGAAAATGCTTACTATCGATTATAACAACAAAACCGATACCATTAATTGAAAAGAATCCAGACATCCCTCCACCCCCCCCCAAAAAAAATACTTGGAAGAAATACATCAAAATGATGAGACTTCTATTAGTTTCTCTTTTGTTCTTTATAATCTTGCAGTGTATTTTAAAATATCTAGACTATGACTCTGATTTTTAATATATTTTCTCAATAACTAAGCACAGCTCAAAACAGAGTTAATTTTGAATACAATCATATCTAAGCAATAAAACCATAAAGAACATTTTATTTATACTTTGAGATTAAAGACTCACATTTATTTATCCTCCAAAAATGTTTATGTAACTTATTAGACACTAACAGTAGGGCAGAGAACAATGGTGACAACATCCAGAGTCCAGGGCCTGAGCCGAGACCCCACCAGGAATGAATGGTTTAGTCTGTGACAGTCACTTCTCTAGGGAGAATTCTATGTCATCATTTTAAAGATGGAAAACATTAGACCAGAATGATCATCAAGCTGTCTTCTAGCTTCTCTAATTTTCTATAATTATTCATGGTTTAATGAGCAAAGCTGTTGAACTTTACAGTGACCAAGAATTTATAACCAATAAACCAAAAAGAAGGAAAACTGCCCAGTCTACTTGCTAAGCTCCCTGTTTCTGAGTGAAGAATGAAACCCAAATATGGAAGTGGCCTGGGAAACACGGTCCGGGCAGTGACCATAACACTCACTGCGCTCAGCATTATTTCATTCAGCCAAAGGACCTTCATTGGCTCAGTCATAAAGGCTTTGGTCCAATAAATGATAGATTTTATTGAGGAGAGTAAAAAGACATTTCATCACACTTAAAAAGTTATAACTGTAACCTTAAAAATATATTTACAACCTCCTGTTAATATATTCAGTCTCCACATTACTCGCCGTGTTTAAGGATTCTGTGCAAGAAAAACAGGATCAGTAGGAATAAATCTACCCTGCAGACAGTTTTTATACTCAATTCTGAAACGGGGGACTGCGGAACTAGAAAATGCATAATGTCATGTATCATTATAAACCTAACACCCATTCATAATCAATATTTTTGCTGACATCTTTGAAATTTCAAACTTCCTAGGAGGTACCTAAGTGAAAAATATAAAACTTGACTAAAGTTATAAAGTGTAGGTATACCCATTTCTGTTCTATACTAATGGTGATAACCCCACATGATGGATAGACAATGCTTAGGAGCGCTGTGCCGGGCTCGGGCCTCTTGAATTTTAACTCTGTAATACACGCTCCATGTCCACTGCTGTAACTCAGCACAGTCCCAAGGTGGTTCAGTGTATCACTTATGCTGAAAATGAAAAAAAGGAGTAAAACAATATAAACATGTTTGTGGTTTTGTTTTGTTTTATTTTTGTTAATCAAAGTTTATGGAACAGAAAGAAAGAAAAATTAAGCATTACGTGCTCTCAGTTGCTTGCTATTGCAGGTCCTGGAATGGAATGCTGCTAATAACACCCACACCCTGCACGGCAGAGGGTAGAGAAGAATTCTCCTTTTGAGAGGAAATGAAAATATATAACTCAAGAGCAGTACATATTCAGATCAAATGTTAGGAATATAATTATTAACGAAAACCACTGGAGGGAAAAAATCAGCTAAACAATCAAACAGGGTTATTGCGGTGGATGGCATGGGCGATCCTCCAAAAGATGTGTCCACCCAGAACCTGTGACCGTGATCTTAACTCAAAAAAGGCTGTTTTGTGATGCAATTAAGGGTTTCGAGATGAGATCATGCTGGATCAGGGTGGGCCCGAAATCCAGGGACAAGTGCCCTTAGAAGAGGCTGGCAGGAGACCCCCAGGTCTGATGAAAAGGAAGGCAGACTCAGAAAGAGAGGGGAAAAAAAAAAGGAAGGTGGGCAGGTTTGGAAGCCACAATAACTGAAGGTTTTCAAGACCTAAGGAAAGGAGCAAATAGGACTACACTTTAAGCTGTAGTACATTTTAAAAACTTCTTGAAAATTTTAAACCCAAAAGCAATGTTAAAAGATAAACAGCAGCTCTGGCCAGTGTGCTCAGTGGTTAGAGCACTGGCCGGAGCACCTAAGGGTCTCTGATTTGATTCCTGGTCAAGGTCAAATGCCTGGTTGCAGGTTTGCTCCCAGCCCTGGGTCAGGGTTTTTTCGGGAGGCAATCAGTAGATGTGTCTCTTTCACATTGATGTTTTTCCCTCTCTCTCCCCCTCCCTCCCTTCCACTCTCTGAAAAACAATGGGGAAAAAAAAGATAAACCACACACAGGTATAACTACTATCAAAAACAAATGGCTAATTTTTCAAATATATAAAGAGCTCTTTTTAAAAAATCCCTAATAAACTAGCAAAGGCCATGACCAGTTAAAATAAACATCAATAAATCATAATCATATGAAGGGATATACAATCCCAATCATGAGAGAAATGTAAATTAAAACAAAAACAAGATACCATATATCACTAAGGGTTGATAAAAATACGCTAACTTTTTTTTTCAGAGGGAAACACTCACTCATATTTTGTTATAAATCAGTAAAATCACTATGGAGGGCAAAAATACAAATGCATATATAATAACTGATCCATTAATTCCTCTTTGGAAATATATCCTAAAGATATACTCGTACATTGCAAGATACATTACATTAAATGTTGTGTAATTATATATTTATATAAGAAAATTCTCATTGTGCTATTGTTTGTAAAAGCCAATGACTGGATATTTAGGTTGGTTCCCATACTATGGGATAGGTGACAGTGGTCCACAAAATGGTACCCCATGCAGATGGGGGAGGGGGGTGCTGCAGAATTGGGGAGAGGGAGCTCTTCAGGTATTCATACAGAAAGATCAGTGACATACTGAGGAAAGAAGGCATGAATTTAAATATTATGTTTCCCTCCCTTGACACTTAAGATTTGCTCAAGGAATACAAATTGTAGTAATGCAATTTGATTCTGTGTATTAGATTCATCATGCCGACTAACACTTGTTATTGCTACATTGTCCTCAAGTACAAGGGAAATGGACAGCAGAGCTAAGCGATGCTTTTGAGTCACTAACCTATTGGGCATACGGCCTCCAAGCATGTCAAACTCGCGGACGGCAAACATGTTTAGGGCCCTAAATCTTTAGGACCCCCTCTGATACGCTAAAATGAGGAATGTTAACTCCTCAAAAGTAAATGTTTAGTGCTTTGCTTCATTTACCCCAGAAATGAAAACTGGTTCCACCACAAGTTCTTCGAAGTTCTAGTCCAGGGTCAGTCAACTCCAACATTCCACCTGGTCTCCCGACAGACCATCGGCTCTAGGAATGGTTTTATATTTTTCAATGGTTAAAAGGAAATGGTAAAGAATTATATTTTGTGATACATGAAAATTATATGAAATTCAAATGTCAGTGCTCTGAAAGTCTGAGTGGAACACAGCCATGTCCATTTACTGACATACTGTCTACAGCGGCTTTCATGTGATGATGGCAGAGTTGAGTAGCATCCACAGACTGGCTGGCCAGCAGAGCCTAAAGCATTGACTATCTGGCCCTTCGGAGGCAAAATCTGTCCACTCCTGTTTGAGCATACTCTGACCCAGTTTTTCTGCCTTTCTAGGCAAATGAAAATCGAGTGCTGATTTCTAAATGAATTCTTTTTATCTTTATTGTTGAAAGTATTACATATGTCCCCTCTTTTTCCCCCCATTGACTCCTTCTATCCCTCACCCACCTCCTGCCCCCGCCCCAGGTCTTCACCACACTACTGTCTGTGTCCATGGGTTATGCATATATGCATACAAGTTCTTTGGTTAATCTCTTCCCACCCCCTCACCCCACCCATCCCGTAATTCTTCCAAGCAAGTAAGAATAAGAGAGTATCTACTGGACTCCAAAACTCCCCATCAATTTGAATAATCTTTATTTTAAAATCACACTGAACTCCACATGCCATCAGCAATTACACACATTTTGTCCTAAGCATTATTTGATTACTCACCAATGTGTGCTCCTCTTAATGGCATTCATTTGTTCATTCATTCATTCATTCATTCATCCATTCACTCATTTATTCATTCGGGCAGAAAAAAATTCTGGTGGTATACTTTAGTTGTCGTATGTCAAAAATGTTTTGCCCTCACTCTGTCATATCATCTTGTTTTAACAGCACTACTTATTATCTGAAGTAACTGTTCAGGGGTTTGTGTATTTACCATGTTTCCCACGAAAAAGTCAAACTCGCGAAGTGTAGAGCCCTTGACCATCACTGCATCCCCATGAAAAGAACATATGGTGGGGATATGCAGGGCACTGTTCAGATCTCCTGCAGCTGGAGAGGATCTGCCTCAGTTTCCCGGCAGGCCACGCATTTTGCAGGCAATGCCACCCGAGGACTGAGCACAGCGTTGGTGAGAAGCGCTCCACTCCTGGCCAGTAAAGACTCCCTGACGGACATCTCTGCACTGAGCTTCTGACGGGCTGGCCAAGACTTTCCTGTGACTGAACCTTAGTCTGAGGCCCCTCCTACCCGATCATCCTTCCCTCCCCCTTTCCTTTCACAGGTGCTAGACCTGCATCCCAGGCCGAAGGCTTCCCATGCCCACTTCTGCCTCATGTCCCTTTGTTTTCCAGTTGTTTCCCCAATAACAATAATGCAAGTCTAACCTCATCCTGGCATATGCTTCCCAGAAGGTCCCATTGACAAGATGCCCACAGTATCTGTGCAATGAATGAATGAAATAAAATTATGGCTGGATTTAAGTTTCTATGTTTGGTCAAAGATCCCTCTCTCCCAATAACAATAATGCAAGTCTAACCTCATCCTGGCATATGCTTCCCAGAAGGTCCCATTGACAAGATGCCCAGAGTATCTGTTCAATAAATGAATGGGATAAAATTAGGCTGGATTTAAGTTTCTATGTTTGGTAAAAGATCCCTCTCTAGTCCAGCTGGGGTGGTTCAGTGGTTGAGCATCAACCTATCTCAGCCAGGGTACGTGCCTGGGTCATGGGCTTGATCCTCGATCCCCAGTGGGAGACGTGCAGGAGGCAGCCAACCAATGATTCTCTCTCATCATTGATGTTTCTATCTCTCTCTCTCCCTCTCCCTTCCTCTCTGAAATGAATATATACATATATATATATACATATATATATATATATGTGTGTGTGTGTGTGTATATATATAATAGATAAGTATAATAACTATATATATATATATATATATATATAGTTATATATATATATATAATTTTTTTTAAAGATCCCTCTCTAGAGAATTAATGATACAAAACACTGTAATGCCCTGGCATTAACAGAAACAGATGAGAAGCACAAATATCAGTCCCCTCTCACAGTCGCCTTTCTTCTATCTGAGGCTCTGAGGCTTAAGAACATTTGGGGGGAGGGGTGGTCAAAAATTCTACCACAGTATGTCTAGTTTTCTTCTTTTAATATTGCAATAAAAGTATTCTAAGATACTTTTTTCAACATTATAACTCTCCTAAAATTAGGACCATCTTAACATTGATATCAAAAGAAAATTTCCAGCTGCCAGAAGAAAGAATAACTTATGAATTAAACCGTGGCTGTCAATGTTGGCGCATACACAAACTGTGGTTGAATTTTAAGTTGAGACCCCTAATTATGGCTTAAAATTTATACATTAAGGTTTCATATGATACATCCCTGAAATAAAAAGTTGTATAATAGGAGACTGCATATTCTGTGGCAAGCAGCATAATGAAAGGCAGCAGAAATGTTAAACCTCTCAGAATGTAATTCAGGAGGGGCTGGTGGGATTCCTTCATGGACAGCAATCACTCAAGCGGCTCGCATCTCAGCTGCCAGTTAATGTATAAGGAAAATAGTTCAACTTCCAGTGATGCATGATTAGAATAAAATTGGGAAGAAAAAAATAGTGTGTTAAATTAACCATGTAAAAAATACAAACAATACCCTATCTACATAAATATCCAAATTATATTACCAAGACTAAAGATGCAAAAACATAAAAAAATGAAGTCAAGGTCACCTTTATAAAAAGCTCAGTGGGTTAGGAAGTATGCATCACACTGCCAAATGATTATAAACATGTTTATCACACATTCATGGGCAGAAAAGCAACGGAGAAAGCAAAGGCATAAAAGTGAGTAACAACAAAATCTGTACAGGGCTTACGCTTATTATTCTGATTCCTTTCACCTTCATATAAGTTTAAAATTATTTTCAAATAAACACGGTGTTCAAATGATACTATGTATTAAGGTGAATGGTCCAGTGACTCAGAAGAGCTCTAAATGAGAAGGCTGGGTGTCAACTTAAGTACCGAAGAATTGGTATTTCATGGTGTGGGAGAAAGAAATACAAATTTTTAGAGAAACCAGCTCATAAAAGGACTGTCTCTCAGCTCCCTCACTGATAAGCTCTTTGGAAACAGGCATCTGCTCTTTGATGGAATCGTAGAATCAAAGAAATAGCAGCTGAGTCTTCCTTCTCCATGGGCTTCTTAGTTGGAGACTGGTCTGCTGGACTCATCCTCCACATCTAATTCTGCTTCATAGTTCTCAGCTTCAACCTATTGCTTTGAATGTTGGAAGAAATTCCCTGCTCAATTTTCCAGAGGGCTATTTTCTTTCTTTCTTTTTTCAATATATGTTTTTATTGATTTCAGATAGGGAGAGGGAGAAAGGGATAGAAACATCAATGATGGCAGAGAATCATTGACCAGCTGTCTCCTGCACGCCCCACAATGGGGATCGAGCCCACAACCAGAGCATGTGCCCTGTCTGAGAATCGAACCCTGACCTCCTGGTTCATTGGTCGGTGATGCTCAACCATTGATCCACGCCGGCTGGGCCAGACTACTATTTTCTGAGTTCTAAGCAGTTCCCATTTTCCTCTTGATCCCATCTCCTGCCCCAGCCAGAGCTTCCTAACATCACCACCTCACTGTTCACTTCTCAGACCTCCTCTTCTCACACCCCTCACCCATGGGTGCTCTTGCTTTATAAAGTTGTTCTCTTAGGTCTGAGACTAGAAATGACAATTTTCCTGTCCTAGCTTTGCGCTGATCATCCTGTTGACTTCCTCTCAAGTATCTGATGACCGCTGGTTGCCTGCTCACACTTACAAAGGGGGGTCTGGATTGATGAGAGTCCCTTCCAGCAGAGGGCTGGTAAATGATTAACAAGAGAATAAGAGTGAATGGGTAGAAAAAGGAGGTGGAACAAAAATGCCATTATTTCAAGGTTCAGAAGTCACATATCCTTGGAAAGTAGGGACACAACAGAAATCTGGGGTCCCCTAGGATTTCTTCTTCTGGCTACAACCCCCCACCAGTATTCTACCTTGGCAAGTCTCCCAGTTTATTGAAAACTAAGCTGAAGGGCTTTCTCAGGGAGGCAAACCCTGCCACCAAGCCTTTGAGCCAAACTCACCGAAAGCAGAGTGAGAGCAGCTGTTCGAGGCGTGCACATTCTGGGCCAGCTCTCTGCTCACCCACTTTTGTTGCCACTCCCTATAGATTCAATTCTTGGAAATCTTCCAGGATCTCGACAGGAAAATTCATTTTTCTAGCTATCCCCACTCTCCTCTCTACTGGGCTGTAAGTCCCTGTGCTGTGTAATGTCACCATCAATCTGATCCCATCTGTTTTATTTATACTACGTTGTCCTCAATGCTTCTGCACCACTGGAACACCTTTCTCATTTCCCAGCCCCGTTAGTTATGAGTCTGCTCATATTTTATGTGTGTGTGTGTGTGTGTGTCTGTGTGTGTGTGTGTGTGTTTTCTGTCATTTTCAACAGAGTTTGGGAAGGGAAGGGGAAAAAGGAAACAACCGTGGTTCAGTGCATATCCACTTAGGGGGTTGGGAAGGGGTCTTTTCCTAAAAGTAGAGGACTATCTCTTCTTCAACCTCCTCTCCGGATGCTAAATGGTTTCCCCCTAGAGGGCAGGCATGGTTTCCCCCTCACGCAGGTTGGCTGACATTTTCCTTTACAAATTTTGCCAAAACCTCAACTACCATTCACTGAACAGAATGATGACCGTTAATCACAAACGTGCCTGTTAAACAGAACACTTCATATGTCAACCCGAGTTAGAGCCCCAGGGTCCCTGTAAAACAGTCAGGCTGCCCCAAGCCAGCCCACTCCTCAGTGCCACAGCCATCTTGGTCCAGCAGCCCAGTGCCCAGCGCAAAGCAAGGGGGTCAGATGCTAGGCCTGGGGAAGCGATGGGAGGCTCTGTTCCCTGACCTGGTGACTCAACCAATTTCTGGTTTGGGATCAGTTTCCAGCCTCTGCTCTGTCCTAAGAATTACTGAGCATGAGAGACAATGACAGAGGGTAGACTGTGGATTACAAAGGACCTGAATTTGAACCTCAACTCGAGGATCTGGCTTCATGACTTGAGACAAGATCCTTACTCTTAGTCACTTAATGCCTCATCTCTAAGCCATCCTGGGCATTTCTGAGAGGAAATGCAGGGCTTTTGTGAAGGGTGCATGTGGCGGAGCACTTAAAGCACACGCTGGAAAGTTGCAAGCAATGGGACAACATCACAACCAGAAAATGGTAAATCTGAGGCCCAGACTTTTCCATTCATCTGTATCCACTGCTGACCAACCACCCAGGCCACTACGTCGCCTTCTGACAAAATCTATAGCATCTGCTCTCCCATACAAAACTCTTCAATATACAGAGTGGGGCAAAAGTAAGCTTACAGTTGTTCCTATGGAAAATCCTATATAATAAAGAGGTAATATGCAAATTGACCCTCACTCTGTCATGCCATCACAAGATGGCTGTGCCCGCAGATGAGGCAGGGTTCCCGTAACACAAGATGGCTGTGCCCACAGCAGAGGCGGGTTTCCGTAACGAGCGATCAGCAGGGACCTGAGGCTGTGTGGGGCCGGGCTGGGTGACCTGGGGCTGCAGCCCCCCCCCACCCCCCGTGGGGCTTGACAGGGGGGGGATCTGAGGCTGTGCCCCCCACCTGGTGGGGCTTGACGGGAGCCCTGAGGCTGTGCTCCCCACCCGGCAGGGCTTGACAGGGGACCTGAGGCTGCGCCGGCCGGGTCTGGATCTCACCCAATGGGGGTAGGGCTGGCCGGTCTGGGTCCTCGCACAATTTTGAGGCACTGTGTGTGGGCGGGGACTTGACTCTGGGTCCCGCAGCATGCCCCCAGACTCTGACAGGAGGGAGATTTTCATATACATTTTACTAATTTTCTTTCATCTCTGACACTTCTATTATAGAGAAAGGGCAAATAGCAATATTAAAATATTTCCTCCAATTAATTCCCTTTTAATGTGCATGGATTTCGTGCACCGGGCTACTAGTAATACAATAAATAAGGGATAATACAAGAATACACTCTGTTTCACATACTCACAACTGTAAGCCCACTTTGTCCTCCTACCCTCCCCCCCATTTTTTTCTATAGATCTGGTGAATTGGGGGAGAGTTCCGTATACCCACCTGCCCTCTTGGAGCTGTATGCAATACCAACTTCTCTCTACGCAAGTGAACAGTTATTCAAAATGAGACAGCAAGTCAAAGATATAGACAGCTAACATCCTACTTGAGGGTCACAATATAGTTTATCATCAAACAGACACCTGGGACTAAAAGGAGGTACCATTAGTATTTATACTAGGACAACAGGTATCAACCTGGGCCTGTGGCCACCCTTAACTACTCCAGTGGGTCATTAAATAACCTTTCAAGTCCCCAGGCATTTTTATTAAAGACCTGACATTGTTTTAAGGTCTGTTTTTCTTATAATTATTTCAGATACTTTATTCAGCAGTTTCATAAATAAAAAGAAAATAATCTATTTTTCTGCTTTAGCATTAAACAGTACGTTTACATGTAATTGAATAGCATTGGGGTGATAAAGAAAAACTAGACAGCTTTCAAAACTGCCTCAAAATGAAAAGCTGTTTATTAAATAACACTTCATCTTATCTTATGAGCAAATCAGCACCATGAGAGCAGGGAGCCCATATTTCAAGGTGTGGGTACGTCATAAATAACACTAGATGCTTCATATTTATGAATACAATAAAAGCAAATTTATTTGGCATGTTAAATGAATGGAGAGCTTTCTACTGAGACCACACTGAGGTTCTTCTAGGAGCTTTGATTTTTAAGCTGAAATTTCACAACTACTCATAGTATAGATCTGAGAATAGATCTGAGCACCTACTGTGTGCTGGGAGTGACACTGAGGACACAAACATGGACCTCAAGGACTAACAGCACACATGCTTCCAAGTGCTACGTGCTACCAGAGGGATGCAGGACGGATCCCAAGTGAATAGTGTCAATGTTGCAGAAAAGCACAATGATTAGGGGAAATGTTTCTGAACTTTATTTTTTTTTTTTAAAGTAGAAATCCAAAAGGCATAAGACAGGAAGAGAAAATTGTTTTCAAAGGACTGTCTGAGTCTCCTATTGCTGCGTAACAAATCACAGTAAACTGCATGCTTTACATCAACGCCTGTTTACTGGCTCAGAGCTCTGCAGGCCAGCAGTCCAGGCACTGAGTGAGTGGGCCCTCTGCTGGGCGGAGCTGGCTGCAAAGAACCTGGTCTCCAAAAGAGGACGCTCCTAAGCTAATGAATGGGGTTGGGAGGTGTGAGGGCCCGGAGATGCAAGTAAGTGCACCGCCTATGCAGCATGCTGGTCAGAGTCTCACTTGAATCGGAGTAGCGAAAGTGGGTCCTCGTAATTTTAATTTGCATTTTCCATTGTGAATTGCTGTTCCCTTCCTGGGACGGTCTGGAAACGTCCTTTGATCATTACACCATACTGGTTATAAGTATGGACTCTGGAGTCAGACTGCCTGGGGTCAGATCCTGGTTGCATCACTTACCGCCTGGGTGACCTCCGGAATTCATGAGCTTCTATGCCCTACTCCCTCAGGCACAGGAGGGATCATACTAATGATGCTCTCATTAGGGAAATATGAGAATTGACTCCTACAGGACTTAAAGTACTCCGTCAGGATCTGACACATCAGCAAACATTAACTGGCCCATATTTCTAATGGATCACCTGTCTTTTTCGACTAATTTGTAGGAATTTAATATGGGAACCAGCATTTTACACCGATACAATCTCCCAGGAATTTAATATATGGGAACCAGAATTTTACTCCAATACAATCTCCCAGAGATCCTCCGGCAACTGGTCCAAACCCTGGGAGCCACTCTCCATAAAATACTCGGAGAGCACATTTTGGAGTTAAATCGATTATTTTTAAAGGGAGAGAGTTTTCTGCTAAGTATAGAATCTAAATAATTCTACTGGTAAGAAGCCTCTTGAGACTATTTGTAAATTTCAGTGGCTGAGCCACTGTTTTAAAGTAGCTGTTGAAACTCTCAAATAGTGAACAACCTTGATAATGTACAAAAAAGCCATGTGATCCTAAGATTATAAAACCAAAGAAACGATTAATCTAGTTATTTACAGAGCTCTGGGCTTCCAGGGGCCCTGGCCAACAACGGCCCGTGTGCTGTCACCTTCTTGTCCCACCAAATCACGTGTCCCCGCATTTCCCTGATAAGCTCACACTCCTTCCTGACCACTCCCGATTCTCGGGTGCAGATGGGTGCAGACCTCCGAGAAACCTATTTGCCACACTGCTGCTTCTACCACAGAAGTGACATCATAGCCAACTCTGACCCCAAATGTAACTTTCACAACTGCTGGTGGAGTCATGACCAGGAACTGGACTGTTCACCCAGAGGGAGGGAGTTAGGAGGAAAGGGTCAAGAGGAAACTGCTGTGAGACAGAATTAGCCAGAAGGCTGGTGCTGGGGGGGGGGGGGGGGGGGGGGGGACACAGGCGAGCAAAAATCACCGTGTGATACAGAATCTGCAGGATGTCTCTAAAGCCTAGAAATAAACGGAAAAAATTGTGCGTGTGTGTGTAAAGTCATGTAGGGTATCTTCACCGGGCTAACGATATGTCTGTTTCCAAACATTGTGGACACCCTACACATTCTTTTGGTACTCAGCAATCCCGACAAGCAGGCTGGTTGACTCAGTGAGCTGGGGTTTAAACATCTATATTCCTGTGAAGAATATGTCCTAAAAATCTATACTCCAGAGGAAGAAATAGGGACATGCAATAATACAACCAGAGTTGCTAATCAGCTCCTCAAGTGTTCAGATCTTAAAGACAGGACCTCAGGGACAAAACTTAAAAAATAAAAATGCAGTTAACAGGAGAGCACAAGGCCCCATGTGGGTATTGCCCTGGGGACTGAGGGCAGGTCTCAGCAGGTGAGTGGGGACAATCAGGGCTTTGGGTGGTGAGAAAAGGCATGCAAGGCTCAGGCAAGATCCCAGGAGGCCAGGAGCTTAGGACTAAACAGACCCAACACCAACCTCTGCCCCCACTCCACCCCCAAGAAAGCAGTCCCTGCATTTACTTACCACTCTAATGCATACAATGAATGAGTTCTAATAGCATGATCTGAGCTTCATTCAATGTGCCTGTAAACTACAGGATTTCAAAAATACCTCAGTCATCTTATCAGGTTTGGTTTGCTTTTGTGGGATACGTAAAATCATAGAATTTCAGCCAAGAGTCCTGAGAGATGGTCTAGTTTAAAACCTTGTGTCTCTATCGGGAAAGTGAGGGACAGAGCGATGAGGAGTCGCTAAGGGTCACGATTCCTCTGTGCAGCAGAGCCAATGTGAGACCCTGTATCCGGCCAGTCTCCTTGGTGCTTTTGTGGGATACGTAAAATCATAGAATTTCAGCCGAGACCTGAGAGACGGTCTAGTTTAAAACCTCATGTCTCTATCGGGAAAGTGAGGGACAGAGTGATGAGGAGTCGCTAAGGGTTACGATTCCTCTGTGCAGCAGAGCCAATGTGAGGGTCTGTATTCGGCCAGTCTCCTTGCGGTTTCCTCTGTGTCCTCCCTTCTGGTCGCCTTTATCAAGTAAGAGGCAGGAGCGCCAGTTCTCCGCTCACCCAGCAGGAAGCTGACATGCAGAAGTGAGCCCTCCCTCAAAAGAGAGTTAGTGTTCTTTTCCCTTCAGATGAAGACCTACCAA
Organism: Myotis brandtii; assembly: GCF_000412655.1. NCBI lineage: Eukaryota > Metazoa > Chordata > Mammalia > Chiroptera > Vespertilionidae > Myotis > Myotis brandtii. Next base: position 4,968,679 of record NW_005369915.1, on the reverse strand, counting down.
AAATGCAGCTACCCTCCCGATGATGTTGTTACTGCTTTCATCTTCACATGGCGGCTAGGTTTGAGGGCGGGTCATTTATTATTCTAGGATAAAATTTTCCATATCAAAGATACAGATAAGAGAAGGACTGATTATTTAATAATCTATAATACTACATTGCAGACCTCAGTATGACCGCCCGAGGTCACTCCCAAAACCACTTGACGATAGTAAAAAGGGATGTTAAAATTCTTTCCTTCAGCAATTAGTTCCTAGGACATCAAATGTGCTGGGTGAAGATTCTCAGTTACTCTGTTTTCCCACCAGTCAGCCACCTTTAAAGAAAAGGTTCAGTATAAACAAACAAACCCCTGTATCTTTTGTTTTAAAAAAGGCTTATACCAACCCTACTGCTACAGTGAGCAATTAGGTTGCCTGTGACTTTTATGGATAGAACAGTGAGAATTACAGGCGAAAGGGTCATAATCCTGGGCAACAAACCCCTGTATCTTTTGTTTTAAAAAAGGCTTATCCCAACCCTGCTGCTACAGTGAGTGATTAGGTTGCCTGTGACTTTTATGGATAGAACAACAGTGAGAATTACAGGCAAAAGGGTCATAATCCTGGGGCAGAATTCAAAGCATGTAAACTGGGAGGAGCAGTTTACCTGTTCACACTCAGTTGGCACACCTGTAACATGGGGCAGTACCAACCTCATTAAGTTGTTTTACAGTTGTGATGCTGTATTTGGCCCCAGTACCCGGCACGATACATATCTGAATGCCGGTTGTTAGAGCATTTAAATCAGTAAAGTGCACTTACATATAAAGTTCTGAGGGCCAAAAAGTTTTATAAATACCTTAGGTTTCTCTCCTCATGGTAGTTCAAAATACTTATTAGACCATTTAAAAAAAAAAGTCAAACTAATGTCTGAAAGATACATTTTTTAACTATGTAACTCAATCATGGTGCCTTTTAAATATATTTTTTTACTGATTTCAGAGAGAGAGAGGACGAGAGAGATAGAAACATCAATGATAAGAGACAATCATTGACTGGCTGCCCTCTGCACGCCCCCTACTGGGGATTGAGCCTGCAACCCAGGCACGTGCCTTGACCGGAAGTGAACCAAACCCAGGACCCTTCAGTCCACAGGCCGACGCTCTACTCACTGAGCCAAACTGGTTAGGGCTCAATCATGGTGCCTTTAAGGTTACCTCAAAACTAGGAACAGCAGGTCTGTCAAATTCATTTCCTCAGAAAGCTAAGAAGTGTTTTCTAAAATATTCTTTTGAAAGAGAACAATGAGAAGAAGACCAAGATCTTTAGCTTCTCTTTACCTTCCTGTAGCATCCCAACAGAAAAATAAATACACCGCTGGAATAGAAACTCAGTTGGAATAAAATACAACCACATACTTTCATATGAAATTAAAAAGGAACGAGCGAGAACATGAATGAAGCATGTTATGGTCGCCTTCCAGAAATACTTTCCCAGGCACAGAGGGGCCCGTTAGCCATTGACTGAAGGCCTAGGGCTGCCCACACTTCCCTTCCCATTAAACAGCTGCCACCAGCTACTCGACCTCTGGACATACGAAGACAGTGCAGAGGTCTCCAAAACCGCCCCCACCTGTTGCACGCAGTGACACAGGGACAACAGCACACCTGCAATTTGAAGGGTTTTATAATCGCTAAAATGGGAAAAGATGGGCACACTAACACAAGGACCTGAGGACGTTACAAAGGTGAACACTGGAATCTAAAGAACAAAATAAATGAACAAACAGAACAGAAACAGATTCAGAGATACAGAGAACAAAACTGATCGTTGCCAGAGGGGTAGGGGGTGGGGTCTGGGTGAAAAGGTGAAGGGATTAAGTGGTACAGATTGGCAGTTACAAAACAGTCACAGGGATGTAAAGTACAGCATGGGGAACACAGTCCATAATACTATAATCGCTATGTGTGGGGCCAGGTGGGTGCTACACTTACCGGGGAGATCCCTTTGTAAATTATATAAAACTCTAACCACTATGCTGTACACCTGAAGCTAATACAACATAATACTGAATGCCAACTGTAATTGAAAAATAAAAAAGTGAAAAAATAAGATAAAAATGCAAATAGCTATTAAAAAAAAAAAAGAAGCAGCGAAAGTCTGACATGGATGTTAGAGTCATGGATAGTCCCAGTCTGTGGCTGCTAACTTCTAGTAAGCTGAGTAAACTGGTGGACTTGGTTTCCTGAGAGAAGACACACTTTTTCCTTCTTCTCAGCAAGGAGCCCTGAAAAATCAAGTCCTAGTCTATCAGCTAACTAGGGTTCTTTAAGCAGGCATCAGCTCAAGTAGACAATCTCTATTTCTCTAGGGCTCAGACTGGGTGACACCTATTCCCAAGAGCCTTCCCTCAAAAGGCAGGCCATCCCTGGGAGGTACTGCACATCCCAGGTTTATCCTGGCAGGGAAACGATATGGGAGAGCCAGCCACTTCCTCGTAAGTGCTTCTGAGCCCAAACAACATAAAGTGGCCGTGTGATAGCAGATGTGGTGACCATGGAGCTAAGGACCAGAAGCAGACACAGGTAGTGGTGAATGAAAGATGCTTGAATCTAGGCAGACACTGGGCAGCAATGAGCTAAAAGTAACATGAGAGGTAAGAAAATGAAATCGATGGGTTCAAACTACTTTCTAAGAAGTTTAATTCTAAAGGGAGGAGTTTATTTTACAGAGGAAAAACAGGGCCGTGTAGGCTGAGGAGAAACATCACAAACTTGGGGAAATGTTTACAATGTAGAAAAGATAAGTGGTAATTTCTCAAAACATAGGAGGACTTTGGAACAAGAAAAGGGGAAAAAATAAATGAATCTGGGTAAGAGACTGACACTTCTCACTATCAAATGGAGAGTGGGAGTTTAAGCCTGGACCTTGTAGGTTGAGCATTCTGCTTTGAAGACCAGCGGCCTACCCAGGATAGATAGATGCATGAGGCATCCCATGTTAAGAATAATGCAAGATTCTTCCCCGAGTCCTACTTGGGGAAAATCTATAATAATAGCCTAGGTGGTCATCACGCCTTCACGCATCACGCCCTCGCGTCGTCACAAGATGGCCATGTGCACAGCAGAGGCGGAGCCTGGTGGAGGAGGCAGATCGCAGCAGGGGAGGGCAGTTGTGGGTGATCAGGCCCACAGGGGAGGGATCGGGCCTAAACCGGCAGTCGGACATCCCCGAGGGGTCCCAGATTGGAGAGGGTGCAAGCCAGGTTGAAGGACCACCCCCCCCCGCCCATGCACGAAGTTCGTGCACCAGGCCTCTAGTAATAATAAGCAGGGGAAATGGGACTTCTTTAAACAAGGACTTCCTGAGTGTTTATGTGGTTTTGGCTGAGGACACAGAGAAAAATAGCACTAAGAGTTCACAATCTGGTGAGAGTGAGGACTGTAAGCAGATAACTTCCAACAGTACGACAGCTGTGGTAACACAAGCAGACCTGAGGTAGGAGAGGGTCACAAAGAATGAAGAGTCAGCCCAGCACTGGAGTCTTGGCCATAAAGGGAGAGTTTTCAATGCTTGACTTTGTTTAGAGCAAACAACAAACAAACAAAAGGCAGGTTAAAAGGAAGATTAATCTAACAGAAAGCACATCCATCTCAAACACGGTCCTGGAGACGCACACACCACCAGTCAATGTCTCTTTGCCTCTTTCGTGAGAAAAGAGCTGGTAAGAATTGCACAATAAAAAACAAAGACTGCTTTTAGGTCTTATCTTGATGGGAAATGAATCAATTTAATTAGATTCAAACAGGCTTAAAGAAAGGAAAGTTTAACAATTGCACTTAAAACGTCTGTATTACTGTTACACCTCTAAGGCCACTCTAAGGAGGATTTCGACCAAAGTGTCCTCCAATACAATTTACAACCTGCTTTCCATCTGGTCACAATATGAGGCTATCGAAGGAGAGCCTGTTAGATGCCTATCACTATCCTAGGTGCTATGGTTGCAAAACAAAGACTCTCACCTCAACAGAACTGACATTCTAGAAAAGTTTTCATATAGGGAGTGAATTTAATCCACAATTTAATCTACTTACCATGCATTATGCCCTGTACTTGGGGAATGAAGGGTGAGGGGGGCATCGGGGAGTTTACAGTACCCCAGGGATCCTCCCCAAGCCCCCGTAGAGATCTGGCTTATTCCTCACCTTAGCCTGCAAATACAATTCTTTTTCTTTTTTTTAATATATTTTATTGATTTTTTACAGAGAGGAGGGGAGAGGGATAGAGAGTTAGAAACATCAATGAGAGAGAAACATCGATCAGCTGCCTCCTGCACATTCCCCACTGGGGATGTGCCCGAAACCAAGGGACATGCCCTTTACCAGAATTGAACCTGGGACCCTTCAGTCCGCAGGCCGACGCTCTATCCACTAAGCCAAACCGGCTAGGGCAACAATTCTTGAATAGGTGGTAGCAGCACTTACAAAGTCTAACTACCAATGTGCTAAAAGGATTTAATGACAATTCTAAAACACAGATTGTGCAGGTGATGGACAATTCAGCCTTCTTTGTATGGAATATATAATTGTAATTACACTGACCTGCCTCTCTCCCTTCCATGCTGATTACTCAGGAACAAAAGATTTCAAATACAAGCAACTATTCAAATCTATATATATAAAAGGCTAATATGCTAAGTGTCCTACCATCCACTATGATGCGCATTGACCACCAGGTGGCAGATGCTCAACGCTGGAGCTGCAGAGCTGCAGTGACTTGGCAGCTGTGGTTCTCGGGTAACCCACCCCAAAACCAGAGAGGAGGGAGCCCAATTCCTTGCAAGGCCACACGATTCCACCTTTGGCTGTGGGTTATGTTGTTGCTAGGGCACTGTCAGCCCCAAATCTGGTTAACTGCACACTTGTGTTTGCATTCCACACCCTGTACACCAGCAACTCTGCAAGAGTGCCCTCTCGCACTCCAGGACCCCTCGGGGGATGTTGAACAGCCAGTTTCAGCCTGATCCCTGCAGGCCAGGCCAAGGGACCCCACCTGCTGGAGGGACCCCACTCGGAGGGACCCTGCTCACTCCGCAGACTTCGGGGAGGGACCTCGAGAGTTTGGATCCAGGGTGTCCAGCCCATCTCGCCCAGTCCTGCCCTGCCAGCCACCTTTTAATTAATTTCCTTTCAATGTGCACGAATCCATGCACTGGGTCACTAGTATTATATAATTTGAACTTAAGAAGGGGATATGGGAGAAAGAAAAAAGGGCAAAAGGTGGCTGTTTTTGGTTTTATTTAATCTAAGAACCATGAATGTCAGTCATCTGAACTGATAAAGAGCTAAAAGCAAATGCCTGGTACACGAGCTGATTCAGGCTCACAGCCTAGCAACACAGTGATGTGCCTGACAGAGGAAAGCCTTGTGTGGTCTGCCCAAAATGCCTGTCAGTCTTAAAGTCAAGAATATGATAAGGATGCCCACAGTCCCGCCTCCTTAGTCCCACCAAAGCAGCAATAAAACAATGAAAGAAAGACCCTATTCAATAATGACTGTCTCTAAACATCTGGGGGGAGGGGAGCTATTAGAAACAAAGGTTACAGAGAAGGTTGCCAAATAGAAATGACCTTTTTGCAGACACATCAAAATACATTCATCTCTTACTTATAGTCAGAATGCAAATAAAAATAAGCTCTTTTTACTTATAAATCTCGTTAAGACTGAAAAAGAAAAGAAAACCTCCCAGATTAAGTCCATCCTTGGAAAATTGGGCCTTTCATAGTTTCTCTATATTTTGTATTAATGATTTCTTCCCCCAGAAATGAGTCTCTATTTTAAATCAAAATAAGAGAGGCAAGCTATTCTTAGGGTGGGTGGAGCCATGTGTTTCGTTGCCTACTCCCCAAGTTATCAGGCCCTCAGATGCTGGTTTGGACAAATGCTGGCTGCTGTCTCACTCTACCAGTTAATTCACTCAGCACCACAGCACATATTTAAACCCTAGCTGTCCTTAGCCCTGTGAGCTGATATTAAATCCAGCTTCAGCACATCTCTCCCCACTATACAAGGAGTCCTTTTCTTGTCTCCTCTGAAGAAGTCCCGATGCAAAAGCTCTCAGCTCTCTGTTCTTAAAATGTCTCTGGACTTGGATCCTTCTCTGCTGCACTTGGAACAGGTCCCTCTGTCCCATGCGAGCCAGCTGCCCTCAATTTGTTCCTCTGCTCTTTCTCCTTTCTTCTGTGGCAGCTGATGACCCCTGGTGACCATGGTTAACCCTTCAGGTCACTGGGCTACTAAACAAAAGCTTCTCAACCCATATGACATGGGTATCACCTGCAGAGCTCTGAAAAACACCAACATCCAGGCCCCATCCTTAAACAATAAAATCAGAGCATGAGGTCCCTGGTCCAGGCATCCGAACTCTTAATGCTCCCAGGTGATGATTCAATGCAAGGCTGTAAACCTCCACAGCAAAGTCAACACCCAGGTGACAGGAAAGTGGAGATAACTGCTCCCCTGATGCCTGGGCTGGGCTGCAGGGCTTGGGGCAGTGGGACTGGCCCTGGAGCATCCTTCACACAAACACCATTATTGTCTACATGAAAAGTCTTGGAAAGAACTGCCCTAAGTATTGGAAGTGACTATGTGCTACAGAAAGTCTGAGACATACTAAGCTGGGGAAAGGTTGGTTTTTTTTGTTTTGTTTTAAATTTATGGGGGTGACAATGGTTAATAAAATTATATAGGTTTCAAGGGTACAATTCTGTAACCTGTAATGCATCATCTATACACTAGAGGCCCAGTGCATAAAATCTGTGCACGGGGGGGAGGGGGTCCTCAGCCCAGCCTGCACCCTCTGCCTGCCTGCCTGATCGCCCCTAACTGCTCCCCTGCTGGTCTGATCACCCCTAACTGCTCCCATGCTGGCCTGATTGCCCCTAACTGCCTCTGCTTTGCCCCACACCTGGGATCCAGGATTCCCTCCTCTGGCCAGTTGCAGGCACCCAGGACCTGGGCCGGCTTCGCCTGGGCTTGCCGCAGCCACAGGGCACTGTGGGCGGACAGCTTTGCCCGGGCTGCAGCCGCAGGTGCCAAGGACCATGGGGCAGGCGGCTAGTACCTCTCACGGGCCGCAGCCTGGCTGGTCCCCATTCCTCTCCTCCCAGTGTTGAGTGTCTGAACTGTTACAGCATGACGGCATGAGGGCATGACAACCATTTGCATATTAGCTCTTTATTATATAGGATTGGGTTGTGTGTTCCCCACCCAGAGTCAAGTCTCCTTCCATCACCATTATTCCCTCTTCTATTTCTACCCACCCCTCTCCCCCTCAGTAATCACCATACTGTTGTCTGTGTCTAGGAGTTGCTTGTTTGTTGCTTAATCCCTTCACTTTTTTCACCCAGTTAGTTTGTGCCTGGCCCATGAACAGGAGGGGAAAGCAATGATGGTCACTGAACAAAAAGGTCTATCAGTCCCTTTAGCAAGGTTGGTCCTAAACCAGTCTTGCGAATTTCCCCTAAGAAATCCAGTGTCTTTAATAATTTCTAAAAACCCACCAGTCACTTGCCTATCTCCTGCTGTCTTAGCAGAGGACGCTGTAGAGGAAGACTCGGTTAAACCTCATCAAATAGAGCTGGATAGTCAAGCCTAACTGGAGAGACGCCCGACAGATATTGTATAGCTAGAAGGCAAAAGGCAGTGTTCCAGAAAGAGATACTTAGCATGCAAGGCTAGGAAAAAACTGGTCTAATGAGCACCCTCCCCCCACAAAAAAGTCCCGCCCAGGGATGAGAAGTCACATAAGCTCACCTGTGTCTACAGCAGGCAGAGTAGGTGATGCATAACTATTTGCAGAATGAATGCAAAAGCAAGCAGCTTAAAAATCTCCAATGCAAATGATCAAGCATGCCACTAGAGAAGAGTAAATATCGAAAGTAAATTATGGCCTTTGGACAGCCCCTGCTGTAGGAGGAAGGCACACATTCTAACCTGGGCTTGAAGAGGAAGACATCCCTGGCCGGGTGGCTCAGTTGGTTGGAGTGTTGTCCTGTACACCAAGAGGTTGCGGGTTCGATCCCCGGTTGGGGCATATGTGAGAGGCCACCGATCAAGGTTTCTCTCTCTCTCCCTTCCTCCTTTTCTCTTTTCCCCTCTCTCTAAAATCAGTAAGTATATCCCTGAGTGAGGACTCAAAAACAAAGAGTGGCTAAGACAGACAGGTGCCTCTGATAAGGTGCCTGCTACAGCTCTGCCCCACCACACGCCAGCATGTAGGTGATTCCCTTACTACACATGCAAAATTTATAAAAAGTTTCTTTGTGAGGGAAAAAAGCTTGGGAGATATACTGCTTACTTTTTGTAAAACTCCCTCTTTAGACGAAAAGTGGCTGCACTAGAACATAAATGCAAGCTAAACCATACATAATGCATTAAAATATTAAGTTTTAAAATAGAGTCAGACAACAATGCAAAACTCATTGAACAGTTTTGCATCTATAGCTTCCTAATCTTTGCAAAATTCAAGTTGATAAGGTACTAAAATTTAAAGAACTCTGTATCCTCATTTTTATCTGTTTTGAGAAAAATGTTGACACAACAATGAACTAGTTATGTTCTCTGGACTTTAAGATTCCTCCATAGGAAGGCAGTCAATGTGGAAAACTACTGCCTTTAGAGACTTAGTTGAATGGGGTGGGGGAGGGAGGAGTCACCTTATACTAATAAAAAAACTTCACCCTGTGTCATTTTCTGAGTTACTTTGAAGAGCTTTTTACTTTTGTTTGTTTGTTTTTTAAGCATCTTTATAGACTTCTGGGAATAGAAACTATAACTTGATTGGGGCAACAATTTCAAACATTCCTTTAAGCATCTTTATAGACTTCTGGGAATAGAAACTATAACTTGATTGGGGCAACAATTTACAAACATTCCTGCATTCATTTGTTTCTGGCATTTTGATTTCTGGGTTATTGCCAAACCCACCAACTTCTTGCATACATTCCCGATGTTGGAGGACTGTAAGCAGGCAAGAAGCAACAGGATTCCGAGGTGGGGCTATGCAAAACTTTCTCATCATATTGGAAAAACTTAGGACTTGCATTCATCCACCAAATGCCTAAGTCTACCCCAAATGCTACAGTATTTCTGAGCAACTTGTCCACATACTGTCGTATGTGTGTGCTCACCACACACGTAAGATCATATGTAACTGTAAATAGAGGTGATAAACTTGTTCTTGAATTAGAGATCCCACAGCTATGAAATGCTGACCTAAACTAACTAAATGTTCTCATTTGCCACAATGAGGTGGAAATTTGAATCTGCATCCCTCTTCATCCCTCCACTTGTCCTGATCTTCCACCACACAGCCGTACCTTTGTTAGCCTTACTCTTATCCATACAGATAAATTTCATTCCCGTGCATACTGCAGGCACCTGCTAAGACAGGCCTCAAGGTCCTTCCCTCCCAGGGGATGGCTGTTATGAGAGTAATGCCAGCATCATGTAAGTGACACAAGAGCACAGACAATAAGCCCTGCTGGGTTCAGAGAAGGGAAGAGAGATGGCAGAGTCATAGCAGCTGAACTGGATTGTGAAGGACCCAGAATTTATGGGATCGGGGACTCCAGGCAAGAATGACTGACATAGCCAAGGTGCACAAGACACCAGTACAAACGCTGCTAAGGCCAATTGCAGGCACATTCTGGTGAGCAGAGAGCTTGTGGATAAGCCTGTTCCTTGGATGAAAAAATCATGACTTCTCACCCCCGGGGCCCTAGCACTCAGCACTGTGCCTAGACCACAACAGCACCTCAGTCGATGTGCAGGAAAGGATGTTTGTGCTGAGTGTCTGGAAATAAGGCTACCAAGACATGTAAGACCTTGAGACCTTGAATTCAAAGATAGAAACCTCACTCTTGACCATGAGAATTCAGGCCCCAGAAGCTTGCTGGGCTATTCATGAAACTCCCCTTGCTCCTCTCTCCCTCTGTGACACTCACCTGGCAAAGCAGCAGCCCAGCTGGTCCCAACTATGCGCATCTCTAGGCTGAATGTAGCTGGAGAGACATACCCATGTGACCACCTCCATTTGAATCTGATCACAAGGGAAAAATGGACATGACACCACCCTGTTGACACCTCTGCAATCCCAGGACGCTCACTGTCCACTTGCCAAAAGGACCACCTCCCTCCTCTTTCACCAACTGCTCACCCGCCCTGCCTCACCCAGCCTGTGCGCCTCTGAGAAAGTAACAGCAATGGGGCAGGAGCTCCCTCCTCACCACACCCGCCCTCCCACTGCCCTTCTGCTCATGTTTACCACCTTCCCTGTCATGTGGGGATGAAATGGCCCTGCTGCCACCAAGAGCCAAACCCTCCACTGTGTGCCAGCTCCCAGCCATCTCACCCTCTCATCATCCACTTCTCCCTCACCTGAACTACTGCCGACCTCTCAGGGGTGTTCCAACACTCACTCCTTCCTAAGAAACCCCCCTTCACACCAAACTCCATCCTCACCCTGTTCTCCCTTCAAGCCAACCAACAAGCCTTCTATGGCCTCCCCTCTCATCATCCACTTCTCCCTCACCTGAACTACTGCTGACCTTTCAGGGGTGTTCCAACACTCATTCCTTCCTAACAAAACCCCCCTTCACACCAAACCCCCCTTCACACCAAACTCCGTCCTCATCCTGTTCTCCCTTCAAGCCAACCAACGCCTTCTATGGCCTCTGGTCCATGGATCCGGCTCATGGAGGGCACTGGGCTCCAGGCTGTCAGCCTCAGTGGTGAACTCCTTGTTCTTACTGTTCTTGATCTCTCAGCATCTCTCAACTGGGGTGCCCATTCCTCTCTTCAAGTCTGAATTTCTCTTCACACTGCTCTCCACCTCACCGGTGGCCCCTCCATTGCTTGTGTGGGGCCACCTCCTCTTCCCTGCTGCACACTCATCCCTAAGTGACCCTCCCAGACCCAGCTTTTAAATACCATGTCTGACCAACAGTTCTGGAAACCATCGGTCCACTTTAGTAGGGCCAGTCACCACCCCTCACTGTGGGGAATGTCTCTCCCCACAGTTCAATTCCATAGTTCCCTTCCCTCAGGCCATGCTCAAGTCCTAACTTCAGAAAAATACAAGATCTTCCAGTGCCTCCACAGCCCCACAGTCTCTCCCCTTCTCGGGCTTCCCGATGCACTGAAACAGGCAGCAGAAGAGAATTTATTACTTAATGACAGACCATCTGTAATTGTTCCCTAAATGCCTTCTTCGTCGGTGCAAATCCATTTTCCCACCTGGGTTAATGCATTCCTTTTGTGTACCTGGCACCCAGCCGGACACACCAGTGATGTCCAATGATCAGTTTTTTGATAGAAAACAAACATAACATTTTATAAAGTCAACACCAAAACGCATGCACTATTTTAGTCTGTTAAAATATCTGAGAAAAACCTGGACTTTGTCCCTAAGTTACCTGACAAATCATAAATAATTGTTGTTAAATCCTTTGTCTACAATCACTATGCAGCATCCTGAGGAAGAACTTAACATGTGGAAAAGCAAGCACTAAATGTGTACAACTTTCTATCACTGAAGTCCTCAGAATTTTTAAAACTGAAAATACTGAGCAGCGTTTCACATAAAACATGGAAATTTAAAAATTTTTACAATACTCCTAACAAAAATGTTCAATGCAATGTGGTTAAGTTTTTATTCAATGTGTGCCCAAAAATAATGAATGCAATTTAATCCTTTAATCCAAAAGGCTACATGAGATACAAAGAGCAAGTGTGGTCATGCCAAGAATTTCTGCTAGAACTCTCTGTGAATGTGGCTTTGGGAGTGAGTGTTTTTCACGAAGACAGTTGAAAAGACTGCACTTCAGGCTACGTTTAAGTCCAGTTCATCCGCTCTTTGGAAATCGTCTTATTTTTCATTATGAAAATACATAAATTACTTCTATCTTATCCTTGCCATCCTCTCAATTCCCATCCATTTTCCACTGAAAACAGCTGGCCACACCTAAGCGATTAAAACACAAACCAGAGAGCCTACCGGTTCCCACTGGTCCCTCTTGCCTCCCCTCTGACCAGTGGGCAGTGGACACTTGCCACTGACATTCCGGCAACATCAAAGGCATAGCATCCATAGCATCACAAGCCACACTGCTCTCTCCAAGCAGGTGGGCGTTCTGGGGTCGCCAACCTTCCATGCCCTCATGTCCTCCCCTCACCATTTCCTCTACAATTATCTTTCTCATCTTCCTCAAATTGGATCAGGATCTTCAGATCCTCCATCCCATCCTGCAAAGAGGTCTTGGCTGCCCTGCCCTGCTCTGGATTTCTTTTGCTATATGTGCACCCCAATAGTAGAACATTTACCATATGTTCTGAGACTTCTTCATGAGTCTTTCTCCCCAAATACCTCCCCAAGTTCCTGGTGAAGGAAGACTCTGTTGATATTTATATTCTGCACTGACTTGCACAGTGAACACACAGGGAAAAGTTACCAGAAGTTAGGACTTGTGAGATACAGTCTGGTAACTTCTGGTGACCTCATTTGGAAACTGATATTTATATTCTGCACTGACTTGCACAGTGAACACCAAAAAGGTATGTTCAAGTCCTAACTTCTGGTAACTTTGAAAGTGACCTCATTTGGAAAGAGTCTCTGCAGATGTAACTAAGTTCTGAATCTTGAGATGAGTTCATCCTGGACTTAGGGTGGACCCTAAATTCAACAGCTGGTGTCCTCATAAGAGAAAGGAGAGTATTTGAGACAGAGAGGGAAGAAGGCCACATGGGGACAGAGGTGGAGACTGGGGTGGATTTGCCAGAATCTAATGAGGGTCCGAAGCAAGGATCCTCAGAGGGGTTTTGGAAGGATCGTGGCGCTGCTGACACCTTGATTTCGGGCTTCCAGAACCATGAGAAGAAATTTATTTTAAGCTAGGAGTTTGTGGTAATTTACCACCGCCCTAACTGGGAAACTAACACCTAGTCCAAAATTCATCATGGTAGCTGCAGGAAGAGCACCTGGGACATAACCCCTCTA
>NW_005369915.1:4953868-4955602 GCF_000412655.1 Myotis brandtii | reverse complement strand
CTCTGAGCGCCTGGGCAAGTGAGTTATCCACAGGTTCCCTCTGATTGATTCCCTAGTGGAGATGAAGGAACTGGCCCCGAAGACCTTCTACCAGCTCCAGAACACCTTGAACCAATTTCATCCAGAACATCCGCTTTATTTGATCCTAAAATAAGTTACAAGTTACAAGTTCTTGCCATTCACTAAAAAATTGTATGAATTTCAATTTCATCTAAACTTTCAGGTGTAAAAAAAATGTATTAAAATGACATTTGAAAAGCACTTATATTTTCAACAGCTCATAAGAAACTTAGTGAAACAGTTGAACTGATACTATGCTGCAAAGTGATTTTCTACATTATCTTTTTTTTTTCTTTCTGCAAAGCAATATCAACAATTTACAAATAGCAAATCATTCCAGCTGGAACAGCTGACATTTCAGAAAAACTCAACTTAAACTCAAATCAGCTTAAGTAACACTGATCCACAACCCAAATGTAGGATGACTGGGGTTTTCTCCAGTTGGCTCAAGACTGTAATTAAGGCCCCATACCCCGAAAAATTTCCATTTCAAAGAATCGGGCTAAGAAAAAAATACAGCTGCTGCCACTACCAAATAGTCAAATGTTGGTAAAGGAGTCAAACAAAACAAAAACTATTTTACCCACTTTTATACCTCCATAAACACACACACACACACACACACACACACACACACACACTCTTATCAGTGTTAAACCTTTCCTAATCCAAATAAACAGAAATGAAGACCAAAGGTGTTAGTGATGCAATTTATACTTATCTTACCTAATATCCTGCTGAATTTGGGTTAAATTAAAAACCTTATTTTAAGTTTTTCATGGGTCATGCTGCTCCCCTGGCCTTCATGTATTTATAGTGGCAGCCTTGGTTTTGTGTTCTGTTTTGTTTTGTTTTGAAAAGACCATTTGAAACCATATAGGGGGACACAGAGCTGAGAAAACTCGTATTTCCCTCCAATAAAAGATCCCCTGGGAACACTTGAAAGCTTTTCCAAACCAATTCACGGTTCGGAAAATACAATCAAGAGGACTGTTCCACTGGAATCCGCAGAACCACGCTTGCACGACTGGGCCGTGAATCTCAGCACACTGACTTAGTCAGGAGACCAACAACTTTTCCTTCCAGGTGGCAACTCAATCCGAAAACCAATCCCTCGAGTTGGAAGGCTAACAAACCCACAGTGTTCAAATCCAAAGTTCTCGGCTTTTAAATCTGAGCTCTCACACACACAAAAACGGGGCTGCACATGGCAAGACTTCATCTCCAATATGTTCCTAGCCCTTACTAACAACTCGATTGTAAAAGGGGCTCTTTCACTCTCACAAAACGAGGACAGCAAAAGGCAAGGCAACCGCCTGGGGGTTGGGGGATCGCACGCAGAGGCGGCCCGAGTCTGGTGTGGTTTGATATCGTTTTGTTGCGCTGGAAACTAGCATCTGGGTGTAACTTGTGCACAGAGCGCAGGGCTGGCGCTTGGAATCCAGCGCGGTTTTCTGGAAGCCCCAGCACAGGATGAATGAGCGGCAACTCTGCCAACTGCATGTTTACTCGCATCCTCACGTGGCACCGCGACGGGACCGCTGCGCCCCGACCGCGCGGGGCGCGCCGGGGAACCTGAAAACTTTTACTTGGCAAACTAGCGGAGCCAGAAGCCGGCTCGGAGGCAGAGTCTCTAGCCTTCCCCCGCCGGGCGCCCCAGCCCAGCCCGCCGCC